>NW_026136711.1:3074336-3575999 GCF_905237075.1 Dicentrarchus labrax | reverse complement strand
TTTTATAAAAGTTATAACTGCTGCAAGGTATAGGCCAAAGTGGCAAAAAGGAAACTTAACTTCTAACAAAAATTAACATTGAGTAACCTGAATGACATTAAAAATAAAATATCTTTTCACCTTATTAAATAAAAAACAGTCTTTACAGTTAGCCATGCTGCAGTGTGAGGAGCTCTTTCTCTTAAGTAGGTGAAGAAAAAGGATGAATATAAAAGAGAAATAGTAAGAGATCCTGAAAAGAACTGCTTTCCTCTGCAGAATTGCCCAAGCTCAGGAATACTTTCACCTTTAAAGCCAAAAATGACACAGCCGAATCTACAGTGGAAAGGCTGAAAAATAGAACATCCACACCCTGGAAGAGTCAAATCTTTGAACTAACCCAAATTCATAGGTGATGTCCTTGTACTGTATCTAAGTGTACTCCGAATCAGCTTCAAGTAACTGTGGAGTAAAGTTCCATTAACCCAACAGAAGCAGTGCTGTTATCAAAGCCTTTTAGTGGCCCTGTGTACAGCCAGACCCCCACCACTAGAGTCCCAGAACACAAACTGTGCATTGTACAGCCACAGAACTGGCTATGTGACATTATTAGTGATACTGATACGATAGTTAAATTATAACCAGTTAATACATTTTTGAAAAAATATTGTGGTGGCAATTTGTTTAATAAAGTATACAAAGTATGATCTTGTCTTTCTGTAAGGTTTTATTCAAGTCATCCATGAATGGTCTCAACGCCACCGTCACGCACTCTCATATGTGAAAGTCCGAAGAGCCCCGATTGGCAGAAGCAGTAGGGTTTTATCCCTGTTGGAGCACACAGTTACACATTCCTGAGTTGTGGGACAGTAAACAGACAGATAGTGTGGTGAGATGTTCTTGGCTTCTTAGTGAAGTCTCAACATCCTGCTGTTTACTGGGACATAGAGTGTAGTTAGAAACAGGGCTAAAGGTTATATGCATATAATATCATCTTTAACAGTTGCGTATGGTTTTACAATGACCAGGTCAAAGGTTGTATAGGTTTTTAAAAATTGCCATTACATTCCTCCCTTTGAGCATTTTTTATGCTCACAAAATATTTTTTAGGAACTAAACAAACAGTCAAAACATCCATGGATGATAGGAAAAAATCAATCAAGAGTTTTTTTATCATTAGCAGTCATTTTGGTTATGTATGATAAATCTATGTGATATAATCATGAGTGATTTTACGAAGATAGGAAAAATAAGGAATATAAATAAGAAAAAATCAGATTACACTTTATCCAAATCTTAAACAATGTAATCTATTCTAAAGATGTGGAGATTCTTCAGTGATAATTAGAGCTTTAGTGTAAGGGATTATACAACATCTCAAAGTATTAAACATTACAAAGATAGTAATCAAAGGTCTTAACACTTTTACCAGCGTATTCTAAAATTCGCCTGTGGTCAGTCAGGCACATATGCTCCATCCTTCTGGAGCCCGACATTCCTTACTTTCGTCTTCATGCAGGAAGTCATTATGGTGAGAAACATCATTAGTCATGTTACCTGAAACGTTCTTGGGAATCTGGGTTCCATCGCTGATCCCTCGTAGGTGACACAGAGCTTCACTCTGCATGTCACTTTGTTGGAGCTTGGCATGCTACTGGTGGAAGAGGGCGCTGTTTCACCCCTCGCTCGTTGGACTGGTTTCTTTGCTTGATGCAGCTGTCTACCCAGACATGCTGTCTCAGGTTTGGTTGGACTAACAGGGATGCTGGTAGCACCTCCCTTTTTGCCCTATTCTTTGGCTCTCCTGATTTTGATGCAAGCTTGATGATGATCTCGGTTCTGGGAGTCTGCAGTGGCTGCCATGGATCCAAGTTGCTCTCTCAGGGACCTTTACTGCTGTTTCCATTGTGAGGAGTAACTTCATCACGATCCCGTAGCCTGGTGTTGGTCGTATAGTTTTTCTCAGCAGCCTTTGGTATGGCTTCTTTCAGCTGCTTGTGGAGATAAGCACAGGGGACATGTTTGCACAATAGCACAGCATTTCATTTTCCCATTGGCCGGTGTCAGGGAGTTTACTTTTAAACAGGACCAATCCCAGTGTTTAGTGGTCTCCCAAATAGGATTTCAAATGGGCTGAGACCACTTCTGTTCCTTACTCTGGCCCTTGTGTGCATTAAAACAATTAGTTGTGCTTTTTGTCCACGTCAAACCTGTTCCTTCGCAACATTTTACAAATATGTTTTCTAATGTGCCATTTTCTCTTTTTTTGTTCGGCACGATGTTGTCTCATGCCTACACTTTTCAGTGCTGAATTAGTGAAAGATTATCCCTTGATTTAAAACATTTTTTCTTTGACGTAGCGCCTTTGCAACTGCTTTTGCATCTTAAAAACATAATAATAATTGAGACAATATTTCTTTCCCTCACCAGGTGTTAGTTAAATGAAATCAGTTTGTTAGACATACACAAATAACACAACTTTGGCAAGATTTATGGGAGAAATTAGAGAACCTTTGTAAAACTATATTTCTGTATTTCCCTCATCATACCCCCTTTTGACACTTGGTCCTTCCCATGTGTCAACCTATGATAGTAGGGAAATAGAGATTTTGGTAAATGGCACTTGCCACACTTTGTTAGTGAATGAAAGCGTTCTTCTCTGGAGTTCCTCTGTTGCCTGCAATTCCTGCAAATTAACTGTAGGTGTTTATGGTGAGTTAGTCAAAGCAATACATTGTTCGGCTGCGGCCTTCGCAGCTACGTCAGCACTAGCATTGCCCTGTGAGATAGAATCAAGGTTGTTAGAGTGTTTTTTTACATTTTCAGGTAGCAATTTGTTTGGGTTACAAAACGTTCATGCAGCTGTCAATCACCTGGAGTTTGGAGAAAAGTAGCAGAGTTAATAACAATTTCATATTTTGACATTGGTGATAGTATCTTATTACATTGCTGTTGAAAAATGATAATATTTTGTTCAAGTAGAATCATTGACACTTTATGTGTAACCAGTAAAGTCAGGTCAGTGTAACCAAAAATGTCACGTAATGCTATCACAGCTTTTTCTCTTTGTCTTTGTCGTTCCCCCATGGTCCTGGATTGGTACTGAGGTCAACTAACCCCTGTTCGTCAACAGTCTGTGTGAATGTCTTGTTACAGACTGGTAGGCCTACGTCAGAGGAGCTAGCTTTACGTTAACAAAAGCTTTCTCAGCTTCCGGTGTCCATTGGACTTTGCCTTTTGCAGCGAGGCCTTTCCCATCATGCATTGATGCCAATGGTGCCTCAGTTTCAGCACAATTTGGGATCCACTGTCTGCAGTAGGATGTCATTCCCAAAAACTCTTTACCTGTTTCTTTGTTGCAGGCCATGGAATGGTCTGAATTGCTTCAATTTCTTTGGGTGAGAGGGTTTTGCCCTCTGCTGTGATCACATGACCCAGAAAGATGACCTTTTCAGAGACAACCTCCAGTTTGGATAAGCTAGCTGTATGGCATGTTAGATTGAGTGATTCAAAATATTTCTTTAATGTTGCATTAAAGATTGCATAAATGGCTAAAGTTAAACATCTTTCCTTTAAAGGAGAATGCTAACCACTACTGACCACCGCTGACAACTACTGACCATCAGGGTCGACTGGGATGCTGAAGAAATGCATTAACCAAATCAACAACAAAAAAAAACATTTACTCTCATATTTAATTTTAGAAGAGAGAAGATTGTGTGTGGATTTAGAACATTTGGTGCACATGCGTGGATTGCAGCATTTACTGCTTGCAAATCCTGAACAAATATCCACTCCTTTGGCTGGCCAGCATCTTTGATCTTTTTGACAGGAAACATTTTTGATCAAACAGAAGATTTTTTTATTTTATTTGGAACAATCACTCCAGCTTTTAGGAGAGATTCAAAAATACTTTAAGGTTTAATGCCTTCAACTGTTTCCTTTTTTTTTTAAGGATATTGATTAGGACAAGTCCTGTATGAGGATTATTTGGTGTTATTACAACAGCCCCTGTGCCTTTAATTAGACCTACATCATACTTTCTTGTGCCCGCAAGCATGATGGTACCTGACTTTGTTAAGGAATTTCAGAAAATTTCACAAAAATGTGTTTGTCATGACATAGTTTATAATCAATTGTTACCAGATTTGTTATTTTAAGTTCTGTGTCTGGAATGAGCTCAACTGTTTCTATTTTCTTTCGTGTTGACAAAACTTGTATGGTATACCTTCAATTTGTTTTTAAAAGATCAACATTAGGATCTGATGTCTTTCCCCACCCAGTGGCTTTATTGCATTTTCTGGTCCAATACCTCAACTTCTCCCACCTGTCATGCTTAGATTTGACCAATGAGACATGATGTGAGTTTGGTTCCTGAAACAGAGTTTGACAACGTGGATTTTTCACAATCACTGAGACAGCACATCGATTACTCATTATTAACTTTAAATGTGTTTTATCTTGGTTCTCTCTGAACCATTGGTCCTCACAGTCTCTTTGTGCTCTGAGAGAGATACTGTATGTGACCTGCAGTGTAGGTCTTGTGACATCATGATATGAGTGTGTGTGTGTGTGTGTGTGTGTGTCTGTGTGTCTGTGTAGGGAGTTCTGGTCTGATAAGCATACGCTAAAACTAACATGGTTGTTTTGAAAACTCTTGGCACAACTATTCACTGTGGAATGGAAATCAGAATAATGCCTAATAAAAACATCTAGTGTCTCCCTAGCAGATTTACCGGACAGTGTTTATACCGTAGAAATAATGCTCTAAGTTTTTCTCAATTTCTTCACTACTTGACAGTTATTTATTTATTTTCATTTTTGCTGCATTGATTGTATGTTCTGGCATAATTTCGTATGCCTTGTGCATTCATTTAGTATAAATCTCTAAGTAATCCATTTTCTGTTTTGACTCATAACGTAGAATGGCATGGGAAATCAGTTTCTGTAAGTCTAGCTTTTGTCTAACATATGAATGTGTCTGTGTCAGTGCTCTCACGTGTCTGATATGTTGGTGGATCTCTCGTCTCAGTCCTTGCATCCAAACCAAATGGGTCCTTCACTGTCCCCGGCCCACCCGCTAGTCAATCCACTGGTGCCTCCTGGCCCCAACCTCTTCTGCCACGTCCTCAGCCTTGTCTGCATCATCTGAAGGTTTCCATAGTCCCAGGTCACACAGTTACGTTTCCCCATGTCACTGATCTCTGGCTAAATGCGTTGGATGAAACTGTCTCTCCAATGGGCCTCACAGGGTGATATGGGATTGTTCCCCCCCATAGCCTCTGATCTACGAAGTCCGGTGTGTGTTTTGTGGACCAGTGTGAGTCTGGCTAGATATTCTGCCGCAGTCTGTGTCGAGGTTCTGATAGAGTCTCTTTGCGCCTGAATCCTGGATGGATTCTGTTGGTGGTATCCGTCGTTGTTGAGGCTGCTGTGGCTGCTCATGGTGCCGGCTGGTCTTCTGGGTGGCGCCGAGTCCAGATCAGGATCTAGTTTGAGGCACTGAGACGTTGAGGTGTTTAGTAATTCTGTCCCTGCCTAAGTTTTCTGTCCCTAATGTTTACATATACATATACATGTACTAATATACTTTATTAGATAATATACATTTCCAATCTGCTCTGAGAACATTTCCTTTTTTTTTCTTTTGCTTTGTTCTTCCTTCCATTCTCATTTAGTATTTACATTTACAGTATAATTCCTTTATGCTTAAACTGTCAGTGTTTGGAAATCCACTTTCTTTAACCCACATGTCAAGTTGGTCAGTACTTTGTTTATAATTAGTTATAAATTGAATGTTAGCAATCGACAGGAGTAATAACAATGGAGACTTTTTATCTTTTGAGCTCTTGCTATCGGTTGAACTCATTTTCCCATTTAATCCCTTAAAACAAATTCCCCAAAAGTGACAAAATGAATCGTGCCTTTGTCGTTCTCTCAAAGTGATTTGAGATTTTTTCTTTAAATTTAGAATTTGTCCATCTCCCAATTTACATGGACCTTGAAGCTGACTGTTACAGAAAAGACTTTTACAGTTCCAAAATGAATGTCCCTTTAATTTCTTGAGAACCTTTAAATGGTCAAAGAGGAAAAACTCTTTTCTTTTCCTTCAAAATTTCTGCAGTTAAATATTCACTCTTATTTTCTACATATATGTATCTCATTCTTATCTTCACAATTCATTCACACACATAACTTCATGCATCAGACGAGTCCCGGACTCAAGTCTCCTGGCTGTAGCCTTACACTAATGTGCATGTAACTTCATGCATCAGACGAGTCCCGGACTCAAGTTTCCTGGCTACAGCCTTTAACACGTACAATCATTAATTTTTCCCATTCACACCTGCATGTGCTACCTGACAAGTCCCGGACTCTTACACTAACGTGTATGGCAACCCTGCATTCATGCAGCCCTGAGTGTCCGAAGTCCTGTCATATGAGTGATCCTGCCGACAACGCCAAAATGTGGTGGCAATTTGTTTAATAAAGTATGCAAAGTATGATCTTGTCTTTCTGTAAGGTTTTATTCAAGTCATCCATGAATGGTCTCAACACAACTGTCACACACTCTCATATGTGAAAGTCCGAAGAGCCTCGATTGGCAGAAGCAGTAGGGTTTTATCCGGGGGACATAGAGTGTAGTTAGAAATAGGGCTAAAGGTTATATGCATATAATAGCCTCTTCAACAGTGGGTATGGTTTTATAATGACCAGGTCATAGGGTTGTATAGGTTCTTAAAAATTGCCATTACAATATCCAATAAATGTATTAGATTTTCATTTAAAACTCACTCATTACAGCATTTAATAATTAACAATTGTATAAGTGTTTCTTGTAGTTTAAAGGTCCAGTGTGTAATACCGTATTGATCCAAATATAAGACGATATTTTTTCCCTTGAAAAATGCCTGAAAATGACGCCTCGTCTTATATTCGGGGTCTAAGGAGTAACCCATGTAAAACAATAGGTAGCGCCATATGAGCGCTTTTCTCTCCATCAGCGTTTAGTGCAGTGTGACCCTAACGTGATCCTGTAAACAAGCATTTACAGTAAACAAGTCGGCTGGAGTGGGTGTGTTAGCCTGCCGGCAGCAGCAGCAGAGAGCGACAACGAAAGTGCGAGTGAGGAGGAGGAACCCAGTGATACGGAGGATGCAGCTTAATGAAAGAAAGAAAAAGAAAAACAGTTTTTGGATGTTATTGTTCTCACATTTTGCAGACTGTTCTGACACTGTCAAGAAAATGTGCGCCGTTTATTCCACAAGTTAAGCCAGTAGGCTTATGCTCGTTTAATTGCGCTGTTATATGGCATAGAACCGTGAAGTGCGTTCTGCGCTTTGCCTATTTGCGGAGCTATAGAAGATTTTATGATTTTTTTCCCCCACATGATAAACACCAAAGATGTTGAAATGTACAAGGAAAACAATGATTTTTTTTTTATGCAAATGACATTTTTCCAAATATGGGTCTTGAAAAAGAGGGGTCGTCTTATATTCGGGTCAATACGGTATTTAGGAAGATCTAATATATAATATAATAATATTCATAGCTTATGTTTTTATTAGTGTATAATCACCTGAAAATAGAAATCATTGTGGTTTTGTTACCTTAGAGTATGCCGTTTTTTATCTACTGAGGGAGTGGGTCTTCATCTACAGAGTCCACTATGTTCAACCGCCATGTTTCTACTGAAGCCTAGAACGGAAAAAACAACCGCTGCATCTAAATAGGCCTTTTATGTCAATACATATTTTATGTCTCCTACAATTCAATTTATTTGTATAGTGCCAATTCATTACAGAAGTTATCTCAGGACACTTTTCAAATAGAGCAGGTCCAGACCGTACTCCTTATAACATTATTTACACAGACCCAACAGTTCCCACCATGAGCAAGCACTTGGAAAAACTTCCTTTTAAGAGGGAGAAACCTCGGACAGACCCCGGCTCTAGGTGGGTGGTCGTCTGCCTCGACCAGCGGGGATGAGAGAGAGAGAACAGAGGTAACAACATAAGGAAAGAGACAGAGACAAAGGTGCACAGCCACAACACACACTTCAAAGCCCCATTCATCGAATACAGACAGGACTTACTTAGTTGCAATCTGCATCTTCACCACAAGATGCCACTAAATTCTACACACTGGTCCTTTAAATTAGAACATTTTTAAAATTTTACTCTTTGTTATCTCATTTGCTTATTTGTCTATCATATCCCACAATTAATTTCTCTTCAATACTTTAAAGATTTGCAGGCACACTGCTAACACATCTTTGAATTAAAGAGAGGTGTCTTTAAATCAAAGCACTCACAAAATGGCAAGCGTAAATGTCAAATCAGGAAATCAATGATTTGTAAGATTAAATATAATTGACACAGAATTGTACCTGTGCTTACTTATACAAATCATATATATTTAAAGGATTTTAAAAAAGTCATTTTGTGATTCCATTTTGATTCATAAATACACACAATTGTTTTGGAAAAGTGAATTATCTTTTTTATTATTTTTATTCCTAAATGCATAATTTAAATGCAAATTGAATCAGTCAATTTAAAACAGAGGTTTATCAATTTATTAGCTGATTATAATTAACATTGTAACAGTCTTGAATACTACATCTGGTCTGCTATACTTTGCACAGTCAAACCTCCAGATTTTCAAGCTAAAGAGCTGGTTAATAGTTTAACATTAAATTAAAATACAAGTCTGGAGAACAAAAATCAACAATTACTGGGATCACTGGAATAAATTAACCAAGGAAGAGAGATAAGAAGAGATAGCTTTCATTTTTTGAATTATTTTTGGAGGGCAGAGAGATGACGATGATTGATGTGTAACAACATGCGATGAAAGTCCCCGGCTGAACTCAAACCGTGGATGTTGTGGTTCACGGTCAGCGCCTAAACCCATAGGCCATCAGGACTCCCAATGTTTTCATGTTTTTTCATGTTTTTGAAAGGATGTGATTTTTTTCAGATGTACTGCAGATGCAACCAAAGCCTCTCAGACCGCCCACAATCAGTCCGAACAGAGCAACCAATCAATCAAGTTGCCCGCTGTGTGAGTGCAGGTTAAGGACTCAAGACCAGAGGGCCGTGTTTATCAAGCATCATCGAGAATCACCTCTAGCAATCACACTGAAAATTAAACAAGGACTGTGTTGCTTCTGTGATAAGAGGTTTGCTCCTTTAAGAGTGGCTCATGTTACCATTTTACTACACTTGCAGCTCTAACATGAATTTAATGATGTTTTAGTTTTCCCCCATTGGCTCCAATGTGCAATCAACGCATTTACAAGACTGCCACATGATTGAAATGAAATTAATTATAGGAAAAAGTATGAAAAGCTAGTACACATAAAGACTGAAAGCATATTTTACCCCATGTGACACATATAACACACAAGCTGTAGCCAGGAGGAACCCAAAATGTATTTTTAGGGCCTGAGCAGTGACTGTTGCAAGGACCCTATTGAAACTGATAGGGCTGTTATTATTAATATTTCACTCCACAATGAACAGCATTTTTGGCCACAACATACTCAAAATGTATGAAACGCTGCGCATAATTTGTATGTACTTTATGTGTCTCACACATGACTATAGCAAAATGGCTTAACAGTGCCCCCTAAAAGCAGCCACTCAGACATGTGAACAAATGAACGAAAATATCATATATATCATGACCAGATGTACAAAAAAGCCTCTTGGACCCATACCCCAAACCCAACAGGGAGTCTGCCATTTTGAATTTAGTGTTTTTTTTGTTTTTTTCATGCATTGTACTTTAACAAACTCATTCTAGAGAATTCTAGGGATTGACTTCAAATTTGGACCTAAATTGCAGAGTAAACAGTAAGACAGACTTGATAAAATAAACTTGACTTTGACTTTAGCACAAATGACTCATGACTTAAGAATGAGTTTCTAGTCAGAAGATTCAAATTCCTATTACAAAAAGTCTTCCTAACAACAGTTGTGAAAGGCCCCTATTTAGAGCCAGTGTTTGATTTATCCCTTCTTGGCTACTGTAGAAACATGCCAGTTCAACGTGGCAGACTGCGTGGAAAGCAACGTGCAGCGTCTGGAGATGTAAAAGGCTCCTTCTAAGGTAACAACATAACAATTCCTAAATTCAGGTGATTATACACTAATAAAAACATAGCTATGAATATTTGATTCCATTTTCTGACAACAGATCCTCCTAATTGTTACACACTAGACCTTCAAAAAGGATTAAAAAAATTAAAGTTTGCAGCCATGATTTCCTCAGGCAGGTCATTCCCTAACTGCAAAGGCTCTCTTATCTTTGTGTTGCAATCTAGACCTAGGAACCACCAGGAATGATGCATCTGAGGATCTCAGGGAGCGGGAAGGGACTCTAATCTCTCTCTCTCTCTCTCTCTCTCTCTCTCTCTCTGTCTCTCTCACCCCAACTGGTCGAGGCAGACGACCACCCACCTAGAGCTGGGTTCTGTCCGAGGTTTCTGCCTCTTAAAAGGAAGCTTTTCCTTGTCGCCGTCGCCAAGTGCTTGCTCATGGTAGGAACTGTTTGGTCTCCGTAAATAATTTTTTAAGGAGTACGGTCTAGACCTGCTCTATTTTGAAGTGTCCTGAGATAATTTCTGTTATGATTTGGTGCTATACAAATAAAATTTAATTGAACTGAATTAAAAGATCTGCTAAATAACAATAAAGGCTTTGTAGGTGATCAATAGAGTCTTAAAATCAATTATATAGATATGTATGTATAAACCAATATGTGTGTAATCTTTCTTTCATCCAACCCATTAGGACTGATCTACATCTTCCTGAAGGATGAGAAAATGTTGCTAGTGTACAAAGTACTATACCTCTACTGTTCCTGTCACACAAGAACCTCTGGTGACAAGCAAAGATATTGACAGCTTCGCTGATATCCAACTGCCTGGTTTAATAGCCACTTAGTGTGCACCAAGTGTCTATATTTATCTGATTCATGTCTATTTATATTCCCACCTATCACTTACATATTTCTGTCTACATCCTGATGTGTGTAGGTTCTTGAGGATATAGTAGGACATAAAATAAAACATTCAGTTTGAGTACAATGCTATGTGACCTTGTTGAAATTGAAAATTTAAGTACTAACAGAGATATTAAAAACTGTATATTATATTGTATTATATCATATCATATCATATCATGTTATAGAAACAGCAAAATGCTCAATAAAATAATATATATCCTGTATGCCAGTGGTTCTCAAACTGGGGGACGGGCCCCCTCCGGGAACATTATCTGAATGAAAATGTGTACTATAGATAACCAAGAGTATCCCCTTTTTCAGAAATGCCCACTTTATGCTGCCATATGAAGCTCAGCGTAAGTTCAATCAGGAAGACCTTCTCATTAAATCTCATCTGTTCACAGTTATTTAATTCTCCTTTCTAATCAGCTATGAGTGTTTACTCTTTCAGTTAATCCATTTAGATTTAGCCACAATCTTCTATAGCAAATTGTGTTGCTGCTGTCAAACTTTAGATTTGTTCTCCTCTCCGCTGCTTTCAGCTGTCATTTCAGTGCAAAATCGTTGTGAACCTCCTCCACTCCATTCTATGGAAGCCCTAAAGGGCCATGCATTCATTAATTTTATTTCCTCCGTTTTCCCGTGATATTGAGTTCATTTTCTCGAGATCTCGAGGCAACGAAACTTTGTTTTCCCGAGATAACAATATAATTAATTCGAGATCTTGAGATAATGACTGTGATATGATAACTGCGGTCAGGCCAGCCGTTACTCCGATCTCTGTGGTCAAATCAGCCGCACATAATTTACAGCGTATTCACTTCCGGTTTCCAAAATAAAGGTATTAAGAACAGTAAGCTATAATTCCAACCTACTTTTAAAATGTTTAATGTTACATTAAAGTGTTTCATGCGCCCATGATGCATAAAAAACATACTTAATATCAAGCATTTTACTGCACCAATGTGAAGAAATGCCAAAACAAAAGTTCCATATTTGTTCCTCCAAGTGGCATCTTTTCGGATATTTGAGGTACAGTAAAAACTTATTGCTCAACAATTCCTGGCTATGGATGGTATATTTGACTTCTACACATATAAGAATACAAGTATACTTAATATCAAGCATTTCTACAGCACCAATGTGGAGAAATTCAATAATAAAAGTCCCATATTTATACCTCCAGATTCAATATTTGACCATAATTGAGCTACTGTAAAAACACTTTGCTCAATAATTCCTGGTTATGGATGGTATATCTGACTTCTGCACATCTAAGACTACAAGCATACTTAATATCAAGCATTTTTACGGCACCAATTTGGATAAATTCAACAATAAAATTCCATATTTGTACCTGCTTTTACTGTACCTCAAATACATGAAAATATGCCACTTGGAGATACAAATATGGAATTTTTGTTTTGGCATTTCTTCACATTGGTGCAGTAGAAATGCTTGATATTAAGTATGTTTTTTATTCATCATGGGCGCATGAAACACTTTAATGTAACATATTTTATTTGAAATGTAGGTTCGAATTATAGCTTACTGTTCTTAATACCTTTATTTTGAAAACTGGAAGTGAATACGCTGTAAATTTAAGTGTGGCTGATTTGACCACAGAGATTGGAGTAACGGCCGGCTTGACCGCAGTTATCATATCACAGTCATTATCTCAAGATCTCAAATTAATTATATCGTTATCTCGGGAAAACAAAGTTTTGTTATCTCGAGAAAATGAACTCGTTGTCACGGGAAAACTGAGGAAATAAAATGTATGAATGCATGGCCCTTTAGGGCTACCGTACCATAAACCTCCAGTTCATCATATCCGGTGTCCAGCTTAATCTCATCAGAAGTCCACTTCTCAACACATCCTGATCTTCAGCATTCTCTCCATTCCTTCACCGCCACCACCACCATTGTCCAGACTCCATCAGGGGGTTCCTATACTAATCACGGCTTCACCAACCCCTTCAAATATAATGACGTCACTAATCGCCAAAGACTTTAAACATTTCTCATCTTCATTGTGCACATATCCATTAAAAATTAAGTCTCTCCTGATTTAAATAGTTTTGGCTAAGACCCATGGAATTTCTTGCATGCGATATAAATGTGTTATTTCTTTGCATAGTGTATTTGAATATTTCTGCATACTGTGGTACCATAAAATTGGGAATGACTGGAAAGCTGAGACCCATTACTTCATGCCATCACTGCAAAAGTCAGTTCCCCACTTGTGTCAACCCAGTCAAAAGAGTCTGGACACACCCCTGAGTTTGCATAACCAGGAGTAAAAATGTGGAATGAAGTTGAATACATTTTTCGACATTTTAACTTCTCAAAGTGCATCACTAACTGCTGCACTACATTCCAATAATTTCTACAAATGAGTAATCAGTGGGGTTATTAGTTCCATCATTAGTGTGAACCTACCATGGCCATCACCATCTTTTTATTTGAACCAGAAGTGACCACAATTGTACAAGAGTGTGAAGCTGGAAAGGATATGCTTTACTACAACTCTATGTTACTGTGACTTGACCGGTGCTCGGTAGCTGGAAGCCAATCACAAACTTTCTCATATTCCAGGTTAACATTGCACTAAAATATGTCTGTGAAATGATTTTAGGAAACTGTTTACTGAGCTAATAAATCGAGTGAGAAGTAGGCTCACATTAAATTTAATTACATTAAATGCAACAAGACTTCTTTTTACAACTAGTGAAGTTGCCCCCGTCTGGCCATTTGAAAGAATACAGGTTTAAGGCACTTCTGCATCCTATCTTTATTATACAGTCTATGGTTCTATGAAAAGTCTATATATCTGCAAGAAAAATATCTAGTTATTTGGAAACAATAAGAAAACCGTTCTGTTTCCGGTTAGCAGGAATTTATTTAGAAGGAAAAATGATGTGTAAAATACCGAATTGGCAGACTTGATAGGAAAGAAAACTAAAACAGGTGATGCTCATCAAGCAGGTACTTTTACCTTCTCACTGAAGAAGGACTTGCAGGATCTATCACAGGAATGGATGGGGTGCCATCTTGGAACAAGGTATCCATGGGACCACTGCCGTATGCTAACATATTAGCATAAGGACAGCACAGATATTTACACAGAGACTGAGATGACTGTAGTAGTGTTTATTTTGTTCCATAAATGTTAAAGCTGCAACATAACAACTTAGCAAAGAGTTGGCTAACAACATCGGGCCGCTGTGGTGCAGAGGCAGAGTGAGTTGTCCCCTAATCCGAAGGTTGTTGGTTTGATCCCCAGCTCCTCCTGCCACATGTCAAAGTATCCTTGAACAAGATACAATCACATTCTCCTCCAATTCCTTCAAGTCTGTTATTAGTTCAGAGAACACCTTAGCATGCCCAAACTCTTTGAAATCTTTCTCTCTACACAATAACACAAGTGACATATGGTCTGTGTCAGACCGTAGATTAAGTGGCAAGTTGGCAACAGATGCATAGACAGCTAAAACTCGTCTTGGCAGAGCGTAAAGGGTTAACTACTTGGAAGGCATCCTGGTATAGAACAAACTGAACACATGATGGATTTTGACCAAAAAAATCATTGTTTTTGAATATCTGACCATCACTAATGCGGGCGGCTGTGGCTCAGAGGAAGAGCGGGTTATCCTCTAATCAGAAGGTTGTTGGATCGATCCCCTGCTGTGCATCAGTGTGTGAATGTGTATGAATGTGTTAGTTTCTGTTCGATGGACTTTGCCATCGCTGAGTGAATGTGTGTGAAAGGGTGAATGTGGCACGTAGTGTAAAAGCGGTTTGAGTGGTCGGAAGACTAGAAATGGGCTATACAAGTACAGGTCCATTTAGGGCCGTAAAACCGAAACAATGAAAAAAGAAAGGCGAAAGCTCCATGGAGCAGATTTGGGTGTAAATTCTCACTAGGTGGGACCACTTTCACATTACACGTAGTAATTTGATCCATTGTTGATATAAAATCGTTGATTAGTGCAGCCATAATCACACCAACAAGCCAATTTCTGTGAAGTCCTTGAAGCACTAGCTGTGCATTTCAAAGAAGGGAGCGCAGGCTCTGCTGCAGAGCTAATGCAGGACAGATGCGGCATAAACGCATGGTGGGAGGGTAATAACAGTGGATTCATCTATAGTGTGCAGAATTTGACAAAAGGAGGAGACGATGGATTTGAGGATTCTGTGTTTTTTCCCTGCGTGACACGAGTAAGCCAGCCCGTGTGAGAGAAAGGACAGATACGAACACAGTCAGAACCTCACTATCTAAATCTGAAAACTAGCTGATAAAAGCATCTGAAAACAGCCTGGTGAGCCCTCTCTCTCTCTCTCTCTTTCTCATGCTGCAACTAAATGAAGCCTTTGAACCTCTTCACAGCGATGGGAGCTGAATGCTCTATCAACGGCAGCATGCTGGAAACAAGCTACTGGCCCTGGAATCCAGATAAACATATAAGGCGCTGGCCATCGTCAACAGGCACATTCATAGGCAGACAATAGGGCTCTGATCAGAACAATGATTATGTGGGCCCTCTGCCGTCCTGTCATTGGCAGCCCACTTTCTCCATTCCTATCATTTTAATTAATTCTGTGATATTTCCAAAGTCTGGGCTGTATAGACCCCTAATGAGAAACCTCATCAAAAGACGCACAAGCCAGGCAATTTGAGCTGTGGCTGGCATGATACACTGCACTCTTCAGCCTCCTCCTCCATCCCCAATTACTTGCTTTTCTTCTTGATGCACAGCAGTGTCCTTAACCACAAAGAGCGCTACCGGTCACTAACAGTACACCTGTATTTGTGTTTCCTTTCATTTCCCCCCCTCAAGGTAAGAGGCTTTTTTCTTTTTTCCTTTTTCTTTTTTTGACTAGTTTTCTCTTGTGTACTGATAGCCATCTCATTGACTTTAATCAGCCATCCATCAATGTGACAACACTCTAAGAATAAAGGTTTTCAGGCACTAGTTAATTAATCTGCCCGCTCCTGTCTCCCTGCACTGCTCAATCATGGAGTAAATAAAGGCAGTCAAGAATGTAATTGTTTGTTTTCTGTTCACAGTTTGGAAAAAAGGCACTTTTTCATCTCAAGGAGCTGTGAAAGTTGCCCTTTTCACTTTCCTTTGCCAAAGGTAGCTCATAAAGCAAATGAGGCAGAGGTGTACACAAATGTCACATTTCAGAATAACTTGTCATTGTACTTTTCCCTCTCTTATACAGTGATAGCAGTGATTCTACAGTATGCAGATCATTTAATTAAAGAAGGTTACAGTCTTTTATTTAAACCTTTTTTTTTACTTTATGATGCAAAAGTAAGAATATTGATAGAATCAGCTGTAAAAGTAATCAAATGCTAATCAAAGTGAAAAGAACAGATTTTAGAGCCATAACAACAGACAGCAGGAGTGCATAATGACTATGATGCTCATGCAGTATAATTACTACATAAGCAGCGATTCCCTAAGGAATTATTCTGCTCCATTTTATCTTTGATTGTAGTATGTTTAATCAGTATTTGCAGTGAGGGAAAAGCTGTTTACACGCCTGTAGCAAAGTATTAATGTGCATGTGTTAACTCAATTGCTTTAACTGGCCCGAGAAAGCACAAATTGGATACAGTGTGTGTAACAGTTTCCTGAAAAATTCTTCGTCATTAACATACGTAATTTTTTCAATTACGCTAGTTTCTGTTGACAAATCCAGATTATTGTAATCTAATTCCAGCCGAGGAACCGTGGGTATAAACAGTACCTCCACCATGGATTTCATATTTTTACATCATGCTGTTAACACTCACTCACCCATTCTACCACAGGTTAAGAAAATGTCACTGACATTAAAAGAGCAGTTTACTGAGTAACAACAGTGAGATTTGACTTTGCAGCCACTGTGACATAATCCTCTTTTGGAAAAATGTGAACTTGCTTTGACCCACACAAGAATTGTAAGGAGACAGTGCAGTTCAAGCATGACTCCCACTTTGATACACTAAATGATAATATATGTAATCATTTTGAAATAGAAACCAAGGTTTAGTAGCATGCACAATGTTTGAACTTTGGTTTGATCCCCAGCTCCTCCTGCCACATGTCGAAGTATCCTTGAACAAGATACAATCACATTCTCCTCCAATTCCTTCCAAGTCTGTTATTAGTTCAGAGAACACCTTAGCATGCCCAAACTCTTTGAAGTCTTTCTCTCAACACAATAACACAAGTGACATATGGTCTGTGTCAGACCGTACATAAAGTGGCAAGTTGGCAACAGATGCATAGACAGCGAAAACTTTATGTCTCGTCTTGGCAGAGCCAATAGGGTTAACTACTTGGAAGGCATCCTGGTATAGAACTAACTTGACACATGATGATTTTGACCAAAAGAATCATTGTTTTTGAATATCTGACCATCACTAATGCGGGCGGCTGTGGCTCAGAGGAAGAGCAGGTTGTCTTCTAATCGTAAGGTTGTTGGATCGATCCTCTGCTCCTGCCGCCACATGTCGAAGCATCCTTGAGCAAGATACTGAACCCGAATTGCTCCCGATGCTGTGCATCGGTGTGTGAGTGTGTGTGAAGTGGTGAATGTGGCGCGTAGTGTAAAGGAGCTTTTAGTCATTGGAAGACTAGAAAGGCGCTATACAAGTACAGGTCCATTTACCATTTACTTAGAACATCTGAAAGAGACTCGGGTGAGTGCTCTTCTGACACACAGTTCAACAAACATTTCAAAACAGACTTGCCACAGAAATTACAACTCAACATTTTGCCAACCTCGAGTTACGTTAACTTTAGCAAGCTAATGTTCAATATTATTACACAATGTTAGACAAAGACAACTCCCTGGTTAACATTTAGCTAAATTAATGCATTTTGTAAAGTTAAGGAAAGCTAACATCAATCTTTTTCAGCAAGTGCAACACAAAACTGCAGAAAAGACCGCGTTAAATTTAACCTGACCTTATTTATCAGACCTATGTAAACTTAATGTAATGTTATTACAAACCTTCAAGAAAGCTTTGTTTACTATCAGACTGGAACAAATTTTTAAACATGAAGACAACTCTTAAGAAGATAATTTTACTTACATCCTCTTGAGTCGCGTTGTGCCATCACAAATTGATCGCCACAGAACTTCCACTTGGTGAAATTACCGCAACGTTTGAATTCCATGACTGTTAGGTGTACTGTACTGTACTGCGCGTGTCTCTTTGTCCTGTGCGTGTGTACGTGTCTCTGCTCCGTCACTGGTTGGCAGGCCTCACAGGTTCAGCAGGTCCCCACTTTGCTGCCTCCAGATGCTACGCGAAAATTCCGTGCGAACCGGACAAAGCGTCTAGGAGGAACAGGAAAAAGTAGTTTAAGATTTTTTGCGCTCTAATGGAAAAAAATTATAGGCGCAAGTGGGCGTGGCCTACATGGGGAGATGCAGCTCCATTCACCGAACGCGGGCATGTAAGGTTTTTGAATGTGCGACAAACGATGCGGGAGTTATTAGCCTAAACGCGCTTTTTATGATAGTAGCGCCACCTAGTGGTGGACCCAAAAGCGTTGCATAGAATAGCAAATTTTTCACCAGGCCTGACCACTTTGCTAAATAAAATTGAGTTTTCGTATATGTTCAGGGGGGCAAAAACGCAGTGAAAGGCGCTAAAAATAATAATAAGAAACATAGCAAATACAATAGTGACCTCCAGCGGTCGCTGGCTCGGTCCCTAAGAATGATTGGAATTTGTCAAAAAAAAGAGCTAGTAGCACCTTTTCTAAAGATCATTTAAAAGCACAAAAAATTTGATTGATTTGATTCAACTTTATTGTCATTGTAAGTACAGGTACAAAACAACGAAATGCAGTTAGCATCAACATTTAGAAATGTACAGAAATATATAAAGAAAGTAATAATCACATTATAGATATGTGAATGAATATACTTGTAAGATATTTACATTATGAACAGTATTAACAGAATATATATACAGCAATAAATTAAGATATTTACAGTATGGGATTGAGACAGTTCAGTTGAAGTTCAGGGGAAAGGGGGTCTCCTCGACCCAGAGTTTAGCAGGCTGACAACTGATGGAAAAAAGCTGTTCCTGAGCCTGCTAGTTCGGGAACGGAGAGACCTGTAGCGCCTCCCAGAGTGGAGGAGGGCAAACAGTTTGTGTCCTGGGTGGGAGGTGTCCCTGGTAATGCTGCGCGCCTTCCACAGACATCGCTTGCTGTGGACAGCCTCAATGGTGGGGAGAGGTGAACCAGTGATACGGTGGGCAGTTTTCACCACCCTCAAAATGACACATCTGAATAATGTACTGAGACAGACCTGCATAATGCAGACATACATTAGTGGCATGTTGTGTGTAGTTAATATTTACACACAACACAAGTTAATATTTTACCACAGAGCTTTTTTCCCACAGTGCTTCTTTTGGAGATCTGCCAGTAAGAGGCAACTTGGAAGCTTTGATTACATTTTACCTCTTGAACCCCTTTAGTACATGTATTCCATTCTGACAAGTTATTACATGATGTGACAGCCTGTTTGGATACTACACTCCAGCAGCTGCTTGGAGTGGCTGCTTGAATGCAGAGGTGTTCCTGAGTGGAAATCACTGATGTGATTCAGCCAGACAAATGCTGTGTACGCCGCACTGTCTCACCAGCACAGACTGAGTGATCTGTGAGCTGTAACACATGTACAGGCCCCTCTCCTCTCCCATGCACCCCGAATGAAATCAACCACTGAATCAAAGGCACACAGATCTAATCAAGCAGACAAGACCAGTAATGACTTTTCAATGAGACGGATTATAAATTGAATGGGTCACCGGCAAATCTAAATAAAATGGCAACGTGTTCACATGTGAAGGTTGTAAGGCCGACGGTGGTATCCGGATGAGTTTCACTTCTTATATTTGTTATTTTGAAAGCAAAAATACTTAAACAACTTTTCTGTGAATTATGTTATGATACTGACTGGTAGTGTGTTCAGGAGTTCCTAACCCCGACATTCTATCCCCGATATTCTTGACCTAAAACTGTAGATTGATATAAACAAACAAATAAATTAATCCATTTATTTTCAATGAGAATGGCCATTATGTCACCCTATCACACGCCAGATTTTGCCCACAATTCAACCTTGAGTTGAGCATCACTGCTCTAAAGAAACACAAACCAGCATTTTATCCACAGCAAATGACAAAAAACAATTAACACCTATTACAATCACTGAAAGAAATGATAGGCTTTCGTACAGTTTTGTGCTAATGGGAAGTTCCATTGTAAAAAGATAATTACATGCTTAAATTACAAGAATTAAGGGAAGCAAATTCATTTGTAATTAGATTTTTAGAGCATGCACTGGCAACCCTAACCTTAGTTTGCTTACTTTCTTGTGTTTGAGAGAAAACATCATTCCTTCAGTGAGTGTTTCGGATACTGGCAAACTTTTACCACATTTGGTTCAAACTGCATTGGACTAGATCACCTCCAAATCAGGTGCATAGACTGTGTTATAACCCTGTGTAATTCAAATTATCTTTGACAATTATTCTGTGACTAATGACATTCTGAAATGCACTACACTGCACTGATTTATCAAACAGCATGCTTGGATACCCGTGCAATTAACAACTATTTGCACTATACCACACACTAATGCAAATAAACATTTCTTTCACGTTATTTCATCATTTCTTTCCCAAAGCGAGGAAAGGTAAGGAGATAGTGCCTCTTCCTCACCTCACTTTCCAAACACTTTTAATTATAAAGTGCTTTGCTGCGTTGCTTTGCGGGCCCTGTCCTCGCCACGTATCTGCTGGCATCCTCAACGAGGCAGGAAATTGAAAGAAGGAGACAGAATCAGCCACAAAGCTGACAGAGGATGAGCTGCCCACCATAATTACCCCAAGTGCTATTCAAATGGCACCACCTCACTTTATGGACGGTTAAGAATACCCGCACTCTCTAATGTGCTCTCGAAGCTCCAGCAATGTTTCTATCCACTGGTCATATTCAGACACACTGCTGCAGCTCGCACACAATGGCTGCTTAATAGCCAGATACTTAAAGACACTACATCAGTACCTACATGCTGCTGCTGAGCTTTATAGCCCTTAAGTCTAGTCAGTGAACGTTCCAACCAGATACTGTAACAGATCTGTGTACGGAAGAGGATTAGGGCCACATGTGAAATGTATATGAGTTCTGAGTTTAAAGTCAGAATTCTGACTTTAAAGCTGCAGTAGGTAACTTTTATAAAATAACTTTTTGTCATATTTGCTGAAACTTTCACTATATTCTGACAGTAGTACATGAGACAGACTGTGACATTTGCAAGAATCCACCGGGCCTGAACAAAAACAACCAATCAGAGCCGAGTGATATAAAGATTGTGGGAATGAGACTCAACAATCAACTATCTAAGAAAAACTCCCCATGCACCGTCAACAACAGTCAGGTGCTGGTAGGTTGCAGGACCATGTAGTAAAAGCCTGAATTAACCACTGCACACTGGAATGACTTTACTGTGATTATTGAGCTTCCTCAGGTTCGCTCTGCAATCTCTTATTTCAAATTGTTTTATATCTTTTACAAACGTGGGAGTATAGCAAAAACATGTAAACGTACAGCTGAAATGGACAGTGGTAGGACCTACAGGATTTTTCAGCTGTACATTTACAGTAGTTTTCTATTTGTTGTATTTGTTGTGATTGCTAGATTAATCATGCTGTTCTGAAATGTATCTTGCTTTGTCTTTTGCAGTATGTATTTTTGTATTTTATGTTTTTCTATGCTCTCACATTTGTAAAGTATATAAACCACTTTAAAATGAGAAAAAGAAAAAATGATGTTTGGCACACCTGTGAGTGCTCATTCACTCAGTGCTGAGCGAACCGGAGGAAGCTGCAAGTGAAACACGTTGTGTGCTCTTAAATAAATCACAGTAAAGTCATTCCACAGTAATGTTCTTGTTTGTAATAGTACTACCTGCCAAACGTGAACTTAAAGCTGCATTGTAGCTGCTTTAGGAGGAGCCAGATTTTTTGCAGATTATCTGTCTCATGTACTACCGTCAGAACATAGTGAACATTATACCAATAATGACAAAGTTACTTTTACAAAAGTTAACTACTGCAGCTTTAAGTTTGTGATTTTCTTCATCCACACAGTAGTATCCACAATCATACATAAGAAACTCAAGACATATTAGTGTTACAAAACTCCTGACAACTAAACATCAGTGACCTACAGTAAATGTCAATGGTCAGATTGCCTTTGGCCCAGCTGCCTCCTGTTGACTTTCGTCTCTGTGTTGTGGAGGAGAAGAAAAAGGGGTTGGGATGACAATGAGCCTTTTGAGTCTCTCCCTGTAACCACACAGTCACTCAAGGTCAGCGTGGTGGCTCAAAAAAGACAGATTTCTCCCCAAGTGTGATAAGCCTCGGGGCAGGCACACATATATTTCAGATGTTCTCTGATGATAATCGTCGACACTATACGGTGGCCTGGGGAAAGTGATTAAAGCACTTTGTCTTCAGTCATACCCACCTTGTCCAATCCTCGTCTCTGATCCCTATCTGAACCTTGCTGCTGTTTGCCTAGACAATGCAGAGCACATCTCTTGGTCTCCCTCCGTCTCCAAGTGTCTCTCCACTGCAGTATTTATTCAAAACACTGAAGACAAATCGAACACCTCAGAAAAACACAAGATAGTTATGAATTAAAGTTCAGACCTTTGTTTGCCATGGTCATATCGATTCCTGAAAGGAGGAGTGCTGGAGCTCTATTTTGTTTATTCTACATGAGCTGAATAATATATTCAACGGATGATGAAGGATGTGTGTTTTTTTTTGTTTGTTTTTTTTTACTCATATTCAAATAAGTGCATTTAAAATATATGTATGTGTATATATACAGCCTTATTTGCATTACTGTACAACCTGATGAGTTAGTTCAACTCAAATTGTTTGAGAAAACTAATTTGCCATAAACTGTTTATTACCTCCAACAATCTAAGCATTAAAAAATATTGGACTTGAGTACAAGTAACTCAAGTATATATTGTTAAGGTAACTTCTGTAAATTAAGTTAGTAGTAGACTACCTTTAATGCATCTTGTTTACACAAACGTTACCACTTGAACTGAATTTACTCAGTTTTCTTCCACTAAAGCATATTATTACATTATCTGTAAAAACAGCTGACAATACAAAAACCTACTCCAAATGGTAGCCAATTAATTGATTCATGGGAATTAGTGAGTGAGTAAGTTATGTTAGCTTAACTTCTTTTTTGATGAAGATATGTTGTTAGGATTTACAGTGCAGCATCAACTAGTTAGTTCAAAGGTTTAATTGACAAGGACCTCTAGCGGCCATATGAATTACAATTGTAGTCTGTCAGGATTAAGTGTGGAAGTAGCTACATGTAATTAGATTTTGTGCCTAAACTTAACCAAACATTAACCTAGCAGTGGCAGATAAGGAAACATTAACTGCAAAAAGTGTTAGACATAAGTAGTAGTTCAGTTCAGTTCGCTCAGGGTGGATGCTCATGTCGTTAACATTTAAAGTCAATTTTAAATGTATGTACCAACTTTAGCATGATTGGTTGTATTTGTTCAGGCATGGTATTTTTAAGGATTCTTGCAGAAGCATTAGAATGAGACAGAGGAACCAATTTTTTTTTCACAGATTGTCTCATGTATTACTGTCAGAACACAGGGAAAATCTCAGCGAAAATGACAGAAAGTTATTTTAGTTACCTATTGCAGCTTTAAACCTAATGCCCTAGTAGGACAAAAATACACTTATTGGGAACTCTTGAGAGAACTCCACATTTCAACAGCTTTCCAACCATTTGTTGGTATTTAAAGACACACTCCTTTCACTAAATAGACATACACTGCCAGTCTTCAAACTTACATTACAGTGACCAACCACATAGTTAGACTCCTTCAGGCAAACAATCACTGGTTCATCAAGTTATCCTCTGAGTGAGACAGATTGACCTAGAAAGAGAGACTAAACTAAAATGATTGAAAATACTATATATTTGGCTGTTTCAGAATCCAAGATCAGAGGTCGCTGTTAAGATTAGGCTTTGTTGCATTTGGAACAGCTACTTGAAAATCAGGGATGTTTCGTGTAGTAGCTTTCTGAGGGCATAGAAGATCAAATACTTAAAGCAGAGGTACAAAGCTTTATAGGGGTTTGAACTCATCTCAAGGGAGCGTGGTTGAGTTGAAATGCTAAAAATATCAAAGTTTGAGGTGTGAGTCCAGCAGCAAGAAGAACAAAGCTTGGACAGGAGTGAGGTTTGGGTCAGAGCCCTGGACCTTTGAAACAGAACCCTAGACAGAACATTCAACATAGGCCGACTGTACAGATTCTACAAAGCCTTGAATTGTGTACAGTGTGGTTGAGGTCAGGCAGCTAAAGAAATTGGTTATGGTGAGGTTAAGATTACATATACATACCTTACTTTCCACCCTGTTAAAAAAAAAGAAGGCACACTGCTGCATAACTGAATGCTGGCACTGGACGTAAATAGACTCATACTGGGTGGTGAAACATTAATTTGGATGCACATAAATTAGGTGCAGCTGCAATATAATTAGGATGACTATTGAGATGCATTAGCTTATTTCTCTACATCGCAAAAAGTATGAGTGAAAGTATTCAAACTTCCATGAACTGATTAGTTTTGTTCCAAAACCCACAGTGCAGCCTGGAAAGTGAGCTTCATAAGGCAGAATCTCAACATTTGTCCAAGTAATTATTCATACTAATTATAAACTCTAAATGAGATATTATGGTTTTCTTGTTGTGTATAACATGATAGCTGTTACAGTCACGCCAAGAGATGATAGGGTTGATATCAATCTCATGTCTGTATTAAAGCGGCAATAGGTAACTTTTATAAAAATAACTTTCAATATATCCTGACAGTAGTACTTGAGATAGATAATTTGTGATAAAATCAGGTTCCTTGGGCTCCTCCTAGTGCTCCTAATGGAGCCAACCAAACGGAGCCAAGAAAGATATAAAGACAGGGTTAAAGCTTGAAGATAGTTCCAAAGCATCTGTAATTGACGCCATTGGAATGACACTCAACAATCAACTATCTTTCTTGGCTCTGACTGGTTGTTTTTGTACAGATCCGGTAGACCACAGGGAAAAGTTGAGCAAATATGATAAATAACTTTATAAAAGTAACCTACTGCAGCTGTACTGTGCACACACTGTAAGGGTGTGGTTAGCATAGCTTAACAGCTAACCTGGCTCAGTTCAAGGTTAAATAATAAGAGCTTAATAATAAGAAATATGCCTACCAACACCTCTACAGTTCCCTGATTAACATCTCATCTCATTAGTTTAGCCAATAAAAAAATAGAATTGTAAAAATTATAACAGTTGGGTGCAGTAACCATGTACAGCAAATAAATATTGCCTTCACAATGAGGTTCCAAGGGTTTGGTACCATTATACCGCTGCTGACTTCAAAACCCAAGTTTCTTTGATACGGCTGTAATTTCAGTTTCTATTGTTTCAGTGGGTCCTGCAGCTCATAAGAAACAAAACAACCCTGCCTTTAACTCATTTCTTTTTTACAGCCTATCCAAAGCACATTATGAATCCCACTGCTTTTCTCTGCAAGACACAACCTTGCGTAGCATTCAAGTGCTAGGATTGGACAGGTGCCCATGCTCGTCTGGTAACATACAGAAAGCTTTCTGATAGAAAGGCATTAGGGAGAAAGATCATCATCATCATCATCATTATTATTATTATTATAAAAAAAAAAAATTCTGAACTCTGCTTTTTGCTTAGATAATTGTTTTACAAAAAATACTTTCTGCGGCTTTATTAATAGGCAATTGCCTATAGTAAATAGGCAATAGTGACAGCTAAAGAGTGACAGGAAATGGGGGCCAGAGAGAGAGATGGAATGACAGGCAGCAAAGGTCAGACCACCGGTCGGACTCAAACCCATGGCCGCTGCAGCAATGAGCCTTGGTACATAATGCCGGCTCTACCATGTGAGCTATTAGGGTGCCGCACTTAGAAAATTGTTTGACCATTCTTAATCATGACTTATTAGATCTGTAATTTTTATCAGTCAGTGAGACTGTCCTTGTTGGAAAAATGAATACATAATTCGAGCAAATGCCCAGAAATATCATATGTTTACACTCAAGAGACTCTTTTCCACCAGGAGCAAAGAGGAAAGTAGTGTGACGTTTTTATAGAGCCACAAAGTCCACAGAGTTGGGTTGGATGCAGTGTCTAAAATGGGCCTGTTCTCACCAGTACTGAGTACTGGCACTTCTGATTTTCTTTCCACAATTAACCTTATTTCTTATTGAGTACTGCCACCTCTGGCTGTACCAATCACTAAGGTCACCAAGGTCTGGACGTCAGTATTTCTCAGAAGGGGAAATGCTTCCATGTGCTGTTTTAGGAGGAGGACTTGTTGTAATCAGCACGTCTGTACAAAGCCTGTTAACTGCTGTGAACTAATCTATTATTGGGATTTTTTAACTATGTTACATTTCCAACTTTTTATAAAAGCAGATGCCTTCATTATTTGTTTTACTTTTGGCAAATGCTTTATCTTCCTCCACTCAACATGCACAGCTGTTTACTTTATGCCATTGCCATGATGGCTGTTTGGAATGAGCAATAAAAAATGGAGCTGGAAGGTAAAATAGCAATATCCCCACAAATTGTTCCACTGGTGCACATGTGGCATTAAGTTAGTGAGTCCTTTATGTCACAGCGTGCTATGACGATATGTAAAAGTTCAAATGGCGATCAGTTCAATTGGCCCTGGAAGCTAAGCGCTGTGCACTGCTCTCTCTGCTGGTGTGCTGCTGGTAATTGATCTGGCAGCACTACTAACCATCTGGGCTCCAGTCTCTTCAAACACAGTGTGAAAGACTCTGCACTCACTCAGATCTGTTTGGACGGGCTAGATGGATGTGCACGGACAGTGGGCACAGAACCAGGCTGAGGGCTGCATTTCTCAGAAGTGCTCTGACTGCCTCTGTAAACACTGTACTAACTAAAGAACCAACATGGTTATACACTACTACCTCAAGGAGAGAGCTTGGTGCTTCTGCTGCCGGAAAGAAACACACTTACTAGCAGGGTTGGCTAGTCAGATTACTTACAACCATTTTCCAAACATTTTATTTACAAAGATCACAATATATCGCCTTGCTCACAGTATTGCAGTATATCACAATATACTGAATCATATAACGTAGCTTGATACATATCACATCAACAGATTTTTGCCAGTACACAGCCCTATATGGATTTTTAGTAATAATTAATTCATAAATCATTCATTCAGTCCAGGACTGCCAAAAGTGGGGTTTTACATGAACTTCCTGCAGTTATTGTGTTCACTGTTTGGGTCCATTGTACAGTTTATCTTGTTATTCTGTACTGTTATTGTTGTTTTGTTGTGTATATGTTTATTATATTTAAAGGGACATTGTGTAGTGTTTTAAGTATTTTATTTGCTAAAATCAATGTCTTCATTCATAAATGTGTCCTCATTGGTGTAAAATTACCTCTACCAATGATCTGACTTATCCTCGTAAGCGAAGAATTTCTTATCTGTATATACATTGGATGGGCAAGTCCATGGAGGCTTCCATGTTGTTCCGCCATTTTGAAAAACTATAAACGCCGAGAGGGACATAAAGCACTAGCCTACCTGTCCACAATGCGTTTTTGTTCAGCTTGTCACTGTCCCGGCACATTTGAAAGTCTGCACTGCACTTTAGTTAATAATGGAGGATCATACTTATGCCGAGCCACAGGAGAAGGAGCCCTCGTCTCCAAAAAAGCGAAAAAGGGAATTAAAAAGGAAACTTGACCGGTGAATTCAAAAAAGGAGGGTCAACATCGGGGTAGCTTTTCCCAGGTGGAAAGAGCTAATGAAGGAGAAAGACTTTCAAAGGGACGCTGAAGTTGCCTGCTTTTTCTGCCTGCTTCCTGGTACATAACGGCTACCGTAGTTGCAATAAGCATTTGAAAATGCGAGGCACTAGAGAGCACTATTCGTTTGAATGCAAAATACAATTTCACTGCTAGATGGGAGAAATTCCTACACAATGTCCCTTTAAAATATGCTAGACGACTGGGTCAGAGCATCTCCAAACCTGCAGCTCTCTTGCTGTGGGGTGTTCCCGGTCTGCAGAGGTCAGTACCTATCAGAAATGCTCCAAGGAAGGAAAAGAACCAGAGAAAGGGTCATGGGGGGGGGGAGCCCATTGATGCACGGGGGGGAAGGGACCCGGGGTCCGATCCAACAGACGAGCTACTGTACCTTAAACTGCTGAAACAGTTAATGCTGGTTCTGATAGAAAGGACTCAGAACACACAGTGAATCACAGCTCGTGAGGCAGCTCGTATATGTTTTTGTGTCACAATTTGTTGTGTGGTAAGATGCTCTTCAGGATTCCTTCTGTGGCCTGTTCATCATTGTGAGCATGGCAGTTAGTTATGTTAACCACTACCATTTTGCATTTACTTAACTCTACAATGCAATATATATTCAATTCAATCTCTCAGTTTCATTACCTCATGATTCACTTTGTTTTCACTGTAAAAGCAGATAAGTTAATTATACTCAAAATGTATGTGAAACAGTATACATTTTAAGTAAAACTAACTCAATTTTAGTCAAAATTTTACTTACTTATTTTACTTGATCAAGTAGCTAATCTACATCTATCATTAGCTTGCTAGTTACCTAGCATTTTACAACAGAGCAAAACACTAGCTAGCTAATCTAATTTACATAAATTGTTAGTTAGCTAGTGAGGTAACATATTGCTGACATTAGCTAACCTGATCATTTATCTCCATCTTTTAACCATCTAAAGAAATTAACAAGCCTAGCACATAGCATATCTAATGAGAGGTCTACTCATTTTTAGTGAGATAATTTTGTAATTTTTATTTTTACTGTTAGAACAAAATACTTAGTAAACTTAATCACTTAACTTAAGTACTTAATCAGGAATGTTTTTGTAACTTACAAAACTAACTGAGTTTTTGACATAATGCCTTGCAAACACTGTGTTTGACTGACTGAATCATGCTATATTACTCACTATGAACAGCAGGACAACAGTATGAAGAATACTTAACAATGCTCTACAGAAATACAACTATACAGAAAGTCTCAGGCAGACACGGTCAGAACATGCTAAAGTACTAAATACTGAACCTTGGTGCTGTTTCTGTCAGTCAGGACTTTACATGTTCTGACCGTGTGCGTGTGGGTTTACTCCGAGTGCTCCGGGTTTTCTCCCACATACAAAATAAAACATTACAAATTATTCCACCTTTAATAAATCCTTTAAACATACAGAATTTCTGTATAGTTGTATTTCTGTAGAGCATTGTTAAGTATTCATCATAATGTTGTTCTGCTGCCCATAGTAAGAGTATTAGGGATGTACGATATGGATCTTTTTTCAGCTGATATAATAACCGATAATTACCAAGCTCCAAGTTCATAACCTGTAGTTTTTACACACCTGAAGGTAAGAAAGGCTGAGATATAGTGAGCAAAGATGAATGATTTGATACTGCATAGCTCTGGGAAACTTCTCAAGCATATTTTAGCTTTCATAGAGCATAAAGCCTATCAATCATTTTACATAAGAATTCCAAATAAATTATTACAATGGACTGATTTATCAAATGTAGTGATTATTAATTATTAGGATAATTTATAATTGTTTATAATGGGAGGTTGGTGTGCTATATGACTATTACACAGTATGTAGCTATTATAGTAAAAGGTATGGATGCTACTATATATAATAATAAGTGGCTCCCAGTGCGCTAATTTTGATCCATTATTCTTTTTTATATGCTTAATAAATTGGACTTGCATTTTAGAATGAAGAGAGCTCAATTCCATGTGAATGTTTAGTCTTCCTACTATAATAAGACTGCCGAATAATGGCCACATGGACAGACAGAAGAAAAACAGCTTTTTACATATGGTTTATTGTCTCAAACACTAACAGTACATAATGGACAGAGCTTCTGGGTCTGAAGTGAAGGCAACGCGGAAGTATCGTAAACCTGCATTCTATGTAAAGGCCTGCAGGGGGTGCTCTATTGGCTACCTTGCCCATTCTCTTTGAACGCCTTTGGATTTGTTCTTCTGATGGAGTTTAGCTTCACTTTTACCATGAATATTACTACAATAACTGCTTCTTACCCAAAAGCTTCACCATTGCACATGTGGGAGCAGGAATCTACTCTAGCTTCTCCAGTTGGTCAGAGCTGACCAATCAGAACAGACTGGGCTTCTTGGAAAGGAGGTCTTAAAGAGACAGGAGCTTGTTTCAGCGACAGAGGGTAATAAGAGGTGCTGCAGCTATAGGCAATATGAGAAGCAATTTGTACTTTGAACATTAAAACATCTAAAGCTATTCTATTAGACACAAAAAATAAAATTATGAACCTGCAAATGAGCATGTCTCCTTTAATACAGTATTTTCCATACAAATGTCTCCACAGACACCCAGTTCATAATACTGCAAATATATAAATATTACATATTTTATCAGTGGGACGTAGGCTCAATCACCATTGTGTTACCTCATTCAATGACAAATAGTGACTTAACAGACATGTATTTAAATGAAAATCCTTCACTGTGGGAATGGGAACAGGTTTTAATTGGGTGTGTCGGATGTTGACGGTGGGATCAGACTGTGACCGATGCCTTTGGATGAGGTCAAAGTGATTAACCATACAAAGAAAACGGCAGTTATCTCAGAGGGAGGGACTTTTCCTCATTTAACCATATTTCAGTCAGGACCACTTTTGTCAAAATAACTTTTATTCCCAAAGCAGAATGTTATATTTGGCGGTATGGCTTTATTCTGGGTTTCCTCCTTTCCACAGGCCTACGTGGAAAACCTTAAGGCAGGGAGAGCACACCTCCCTGCCCTTCCATGTGCATACATGGAAAAGCTTAAGACAAGGAGAGCAACAGCAAAACCCCCAAAGCACCATACCAGGCAACCCGCGAAAGCTGCTTGCTGCCTGTTGCTCCAGCCTTTGAGTCTGCTTTTTAACTTTCTTAACTTTTATTCTCTTTTTGTTCATTCTTGTTTTTTCACTCAAACTCTGTGAAGTCCTACCCTGTCTTACAAGGTTTTTTAGAGAGTTTTCATGTTTTTTTTTCGTGTTTTTATCAATGCCGTGTCTCCCCTCTGTTGTTATGGGAAATGTACGGTCTCTTAGCAACAAAATGGACGAGCTAACGCGGAGCCACGCAGAGTACCGGGAGCACAGTCTGATGTGTTTCACGGAGACATGGCTGCACAGGAACATTACGGACCAGAACGTCTCTGTCGATGGCTTCCTCATCGTCCGGGCGGACCAGGATTGTAACGAGAGCGGTAAGCGGAAAGGAGGGAGGCTTGCAGTTCTAGTTAACAGCAGATGGTGTAATCCTGGTCACATCACAATTAAAGAACAGCGCTGTAGCCCGGATGCTGAACTGCTGGCCGTTGGACTCCGTCCATACCATCTGCCTAGAGAGATCCCGCATGTCATCATCGTTGTCCTGTACATTCCTCCCTCTGCAAACCCAATGTGCCTGCAGCATCGTACACACCACCATCTCCAAACTTCAAACTCAACACCCCAGTGCCCTGATCATCATGTCGGGAGACTTTAATCACGTCACCATGGACAGAGTTCTGCCGACTTTCAAACAGTACGTGAGCTGTCCTACCAGAGAGGAGAGGACCCTGGACCTGATGTATGCTAACATTAAGGATGCATACATCTCCTCCTCTCTCCCCCCTCTGGGCAGGTCAGACCACAACCTGGTTCACCTCAAACCCTGCTATGTACCTCTGGTGAAGAGGAAGCCTATGACCACAAGGCCTGTGAGGAGGTGGTCGGAGGAGGCCTATGAGGCACTGCAGGGCTGCTTTGAAGTGACTGACGGGCCTGCACTCTGTGAGCCCCACGGGGAGGACATTGATGGGGTCACAGAGTGCATCACAGACTATATCAACTTCTGTGTGGACTGCAATGTCCCTGCTCGGACTGTCACCTATTATGCTAACAATAAACCTTGGATCACCAAGGACATTAAGGCCATCCTGAATGACAAGAAGAGGGTGTTCAGAGATGGCAACCATGATGAGGTGAGGAGAGTGCAGGGGGTACTCAATCTCAAAATCAGGGAGGCTAAAGACAATTACAGGAGAAAGCTGGAGGAAAAACTCCAGCAAAACAACATGAGGGATGTGTGGAGTGGCATGAGAAGAATCACTGGGTCCCAGAAGACTGGTGGCATGGGGTTGGAGGGCCGTGTGGACCGGGCTAATGAACTCCCACCCTGCCTGTGGTCATCAATCTCTACAACGCCTCCCTCAGAGAGTCAGACACCCCCTCTCTGTAATCTGACCTCGAACATGGACATCCACTTCTGCACTTTCTTCTTTCTTGCACATTTTCAGAACTGTACATTTTACACTTTACCTTCAATTTTTTCAATTCAATACAATTTTATTTGTATAGCGCCAATTCATAACAGAAGTTATCTCAGGACACTTTTCAAATAGAGCAGGTCTAGACCGAACTCTTTAACATTAATTACAGAGACCCAACAGTACCACCATGAGCAAGCACTTGGCGACAAGGGCAAGGAAAAACTGCCTGTTAAAAGGCAGAAACCTAGGACAGATCCTCCGGCTCTAGGTGGGTGGTCGTCTGTCTCGACCAGTTGGGGTGAGAGAGAGAGAGAGAGAGAGAGAGGCAGAGAGAGAGAGAGAGAGAGAGACAGACAGACAGACAGGTGCACAGCAACAACAGTATTGGCAATGGCAGTCAAGCAGGACCATGGCAGGAGGCTCCACCAGGATCCATGAGAACCTGCGAGACGAGAAAGCACAAGAACTCCGGGGAAGAAGTGGAGTTAGTAACATGCATTAATGGGACATGAATGAGTGCAGAAAGAGAGAGGAAGAGAGTAGCTCAGTGCACCATGGGAAATCCCCCGATAGTCTAGGCCTATAGCAGCATAACTAAGGGATGGTTCAGGACTCACCTGATCCAGCCCTAACTATAAGCTTTATCAAAGAGGAATGTCTTAAGCCTACTCTTGAATGTGGTGAGGGTGTCTTTGTGTATATAGACTTCAGGAAGCACAGCACCTACCCAGCCCCCCTTTACATCAACGGCGAGTGTGTGGAGAGGGTCCATACCTTCAGGTTTCTCAGTGTCCTCATCTCCACCGACATCTCCTGGAAAGAGAACATCACGGCAGCCAAGAAGGCTCAGCAGCGGCTATACTTCCTGAGAGTCCTCAGGAAGTAGAATCTAAACTCCAACCAGCTGCTGACCTTCTACTGCTCAGCCATCGAGAGCCTGCTGACATACTGTATCACAGTATGGTACGGCAGCTGCACCATTGCAGACAGGGAGAGGCTCCAGAGAGTTGTAAAGGCAGCACAGAAGATCATTGGCTGCCCTCTCCCCTCCCTGATGGTCATTTAAACCTCCCGCTGCCTCAACAGAGCTAAAACCATCACCTAAGACAGCTCCTACCCTGGCTTTGATCTGTTTGACCTGTTGCCCTCAGGGAGGCGCTACAGGTGCATTAGGACTAAAACAAATAGACTCAAAAACAGCTTCTTCCCAAAAGCAATAACCACTCTGACCTCTCACATGCACTGTTCTTAGTCCAACAAACCCAACCCCTGGACTTTCTTCAGTTACTATTAAACACTGTTAAAAACCTTACCTACCATACAATGTGCAATATTCCATACCATAATGGGCAATATATATATATAATGTGCAATATTTATATATATATATTTAACACTGTATATAGCACCGTATTTATTTTGCAAATGTAAAAAATGTATTTTTGTACTATTACTTTATGTCCTATGTTTATATTTTTTATTCTTTACACTGTTTTTTGCACTGCTATTGGAGTTGGCTTTTTAATCTCATCGTACATGCGTACAGTGACAATAAAGGCATTCTATTCTATATGTTTACATATATATTTATATATATATATAGATATGTTCTTAATAATATTATATGTTGTATGTAAATATGTTGTATGTAGATTTGGAGTTGTAACGAAAGTAACTTCCCCCTGGGATTAGTAAAGTATTTCTGATTCTGAACCTCCCTTCTATGAGCTACATGGAAGTGCCAGTAGGAGGAGCCAGCAGAGCAATTCCAGTAGAAACATCATTAACCAATACAATATCCCCAAGAAGTTATGCTATAAATGATTGTACTTAAGCCAGCAATTTACAGGGCACTCACTGCTTTTTGGCTGGTGGAACGGTAACAGCGCAGCCGAGGGATGGTGGATGGGCGCCTAAGTATAAAAAGGCAGCGTTAGCATGGAAGGTAGCCCTCTGGCTGGTACGCTGACTCCTTCCTTATATACACCCTTCTCAGTCCCCGGCACAGCATGATTATGTCCCCACAAACGCACAAAGTCAATTACCAAAACTAGAAGTTTGCATGCAACAAAACAGCCTTCAGCCTGCAGCCTTCCCCGCCGCTGGCTCCATCCTGTCACTTCCGCACCGTCTGCTCCTCGCGATGTCTGCCCCGCACCTTCGTTCTCAGTTGCCCGTGAACCTCTGTTCAGTAGGTCCTCCAAATACTCCTTCCCCCTCTTACTCTTCTTACTGGAGTTCTGTCATGCAGTCTGATTTTTAACTGCAGAGATGTAATGCATCCCACATCATTCTCGTCTTTTGAAAATGCCGCATATTCTTCACGTAACATCTGTCACACAGAAGCTCATGCACCTTGTTGTCTGGTTCAGGTTGGCTTGGAGTTAACGCTTTTGGTGGAGTGACTGTCTGAATTGTCACTTTCTTGCCGTCAGGTTTGCCTGCCAGCCTTGTTTGTCCTCTATAGCCCCTGGAAAAGTGCCCTGATTGTCCACACTTAAAACAGTGTTCACACTGGTCACCTGTTCCCTGCTCCTGGCTATATGGTGCTGTTATTTTAACACATTACAAAATTTCTGATGATTGTATTTCCATCCTGACATGACAACACTTTCATTAGAAACTCACTTATTCCAAGAACAAAAGTGCCTCTTAAATCTAAATGGACAGACCTTGTTTGTCATAATAGAACATAGGAGAAGGCTATATTTACTCTCCCATACAAATATTTGTTGCCTAACAAAATCAAATTATTATTGTTATTATTAATTCAATTCAATTCAATTCAATTTTATTTGTATAGCGTCAATTCATAACAGAAGTTATCTCAGGACACTTTTCAAATAGAGCAGGTCTAGACCGAACTCCTTATAACATTATTTACAGAGACCCAACAGTACCACCATGAGCAAGCACTTGGCAACAAGGGCAAGGAAAAACTGCCTGTTAAAAGGCAGGAACCTAGGACAGATCCTTCGGCTCTAGGTGGGTGGTCGTCTGCCTCAACCAGTTGGGGTGAGAGAGAGAGAGTGAGAGAGAGAGACAGACAGAGAGAGAGAGAGAGACAGACAGACAGACAGACAGGTGCACAGCAACAACAGTATTGGCAATGGCAATCTAGCAGGACCATTGCAGGAGGCTCCACCAGGATCGACAAGAACCTGGGAGATGAGAAAGCACAAGAACTCCGGGGAAGAAGTGAAGTTAGTAACATGTATTAATGGAACATGAATGAGTGCAGAAAGAGAGAGGAAGAGAGGAGCTCAGTGCACCATGGGAAATCCCCCGATAGTCTAGGCCTATAGCAGCATAACTAAGGGATGGTTCAGGACTCACCTGATCCAGCCCTAACTATAAGCTTTATCAAAGAGGAATGTCTTAAGCCTACTCTTGAATGTGGTGAGGGTGTCTGCCTCCCGAACCACAACTGGAAGCTGGTTCCACAGGAGAGGAGCTTGGTAACTGAAGGCTCTGGCTCCTGTTCTACTTTTAGAGACTATAGGAACCACAAGTAGCCCAGCATTCAGAGAACGTAGTGTTCTAGAGGGGTAATAGGGTACTATGAGCTCTTTAAGATATGAAGGGGCCTGACCATGAATATATATTATTACTCATTAATCTTTTAAAAAGTAATATAATTATTATTACTCCCTGTCAACAGTAACTGGTTACACTAATAAAATTGTGTCCTAAAAATTGACAGCCAAAACGCCAAACTCAAGGCTTCAAAACGGTGCTCCACAAACCGATGGGTGACGTCACGATGGGTTCACACTTGGTCAACACTTATCGCTTTGCTACATAAGCCAACTTCCTGCATTGGCACTGAATGTACATCATGTGCTGCAGACTTATCCGATAAGAACAGAATTCCTAGCAATTCTAGGCTCAAAGTGGGGTTAGTAGAGACAATGTAGTTAGTTCCAAAGATGGAGGCAAAATTCAGCATACAATATATACATACAGACATATATATATATGTCTGTATGTATGTATGTATGTATGTATATATTTCAATAAAAACACTACAAAAATGCTAAAGTAAAGATTGAGTATATGCCTTATTACTGTGTCTTGGTAAAAAACATTATCAGACTGAAGAATATCCATCAAGGGTGGACAAAACTGTCTTAAGTAACAGTTTACAGCTCCGGTGTAACATTTACATACCTATCTCCACTTTATAACATTTATTGTACTAAAGATGCACCCCAGAAAGAAGCCCATCAAACAGCCGGAGGCTATCAGCTGTGAGAGTGTCCTTGGTTCTAGATGTCTGCTTGTGTTTGGGCCGGAGTGCAGGCTGGAAATGGCAGCAGGGAAGTGGAGGCTGTCCGCTCAAAGAGAGCGACTGTCTGCTTAAATCTGCAGCACGCACAAACACTCTGCAGCGGCCTGGTTAAGGGAGGCTGGCCTGCCAGAATGAAAGGTAATCTCAGATATCACTTTCAATAGCCCCAGCAGTGGGTGCGATGTAGAGGGGCTGTATCTAGCCTTCTCAGTGGATTAGGACTGTGTTTTCCTCAGAGGAGAAGTGACAGAGGAGAAGTCAATCTCTAGGGAAAGCTCACTTTCTGTGTGCCTGTCCCCCTCGATCTGTGGCTCTGACCATCTTTCACTACCACCATTTTCAAATGGATACAAATTTTTAACAATCCGTGTTAGTTTTGCACACATAAATGTCTGTCTTACTTCTCTCAATTTAAAGGAAAGCTACAGTTTGTTGAAAATTGGGTTTTATTTTCTTACCTCATCATTGATGTTGGTTATGATAACATTCAGACCATCCTCTCCAAAAACACAGCTGTATGGGTCAAATAAAGTTGCTTGCATGACCCGTACTAATGCTCATAGTTAAAGCTGCAGTAGGTCATTTTTATAAAATATTTTTTTGTCATATTTGTTAAAACGTATTAACTTAACTTATATTCTGATAGTAGTACAAAAAATCAGGTTCCTCTGGCTCCTCCTAGCGCTTCATATGACATTAACAAGAATCTACCGGGCCTGAACAAAAACAACCAATCAGAGCCAAGAAAGATAGTTGATTGTTGAGTCTCAGTCCCAGGGCATCAACTACATATGCTTTGGGACCCTGGGAATGAGAATGTCAGAACACAGTGAAAATTACAGCAATAAGCAAAAAAATTATTTATAAAAAGTTAACTACTGCAGTTTCAACACATTGTATCTTCTTTGTTTAAGATAATATAAGATATTCCTTTATTTATCCCCCTAAGGAGAAATTCAGGTTGACAGAGCAGCAATAGGGCAAAGCAGCGCAAAAACAGAAAACAACGAATGTCACAGTAAAAATACTGTAATAATATTATTAATATAAGAAGATATAAAAACTATAAATTAAAGTACATACACTATTTGTTGTTCAAGTAGGACATGGAGTCCAAAATATGAGCAGAAAATTAAACTTGACTAAAACTAAACTAAAAACTACTAAACTACTAAAGTGGAAATTAAATATAAATAGTGCAAAAAGTTTGTGCGTTGTAGGTAGGAGTTTTAAACCAGTCTTTATCTGCTGGGGTTGGAGGAACTGGGAGCTGTGGCGTTGTGGAGTCTGATGGCAGATGGTACAAATGAGCCTCCAAACCGCTTTGAGGCTCGGGGCTGGGTCAGTCTGTAGCTGAAGATGGATGGTAAATGGTAAATGGACCTGTACTTGGATAGCGCCTTTCTAGTCTTCCGACTTTCTAGTCAAAGCACTTTTACACTATGTGCCACATTCACCCTTTCACACACATTCACTCAGTGATGGCAAGGTCCATCGAACATTCATACACATTCACACACCAATGCATGGCATCGGGAGCAGTTCGGGGTTCAGTATCTTGCTCAAGGATACTTGGACATGTGGCACCAGGAGCTGGGGATCGAACCCACAACCTTCCGATTAAGGAACGACCCGCTCTGCCTCTGAGCCACAGCCGCTCCTGAGCTGCCTTAGCTCAGCGTGGAGAGGATGAGAGGGGTTGTCCATGATGTCTTTCAGCTTCCCTGGGATGACGTGTCTGCAGGTCTACAACGGTGAAGTGGATGACGTCACAGGCGTGCGCCGCTACTGCCAATGGAGGAATGTAACCAGTGACGACAATAGTGGCCGTAAACTCACGGGGCAGATAGTATGGCCTTAACCCTATGGCCAGAAGTTCAATATCAGGTGTGCAGATTTCTGCCTTCTTGACAGCATGTCCAGGGTTACACCATTTAGAGTTCACAAAGACAGCGAGCCCTCCTCATGACTTTTTACCGCTCTGTTTCTTCCTGTCTGCCCCAACTAGTGAAAAGCCGGCTAGTTCCACTGAACAGTCTGGTGTAATGTCATTCAGCCATGTCTCCTTCAGACATAATATGCTGCACTCCCGATACTCTCACTGTCCGTTGACCAGGGCCGAGAGCTCGTCCGTCTTGTTGTTCAGCGAGCGTACGTTTCCCATGACAACCGAGGGAAGACATGGCTTGTATCTCCACCGCCTCTCTGTCTTCTTGGTCCTCACCAACGTGCCTGCTGTGGTTCCTCTCCTTCGTCTCCTTAACTCCACCGGGATCTCCCTCTGGCATGCGACACGTAAATCCCGATACCGTAGGAAGTCCTCACGTGAATAACCTCCGGTGTTTTGTTGTGTGGTAGTTGTTGTGTCCACATTCCTACACATTGTTTATATTTAAAAAAAGTTCAACTAAAGGCAAAAATAAAGTAAGACTTAAGGCAAAAATAGGAGTGGGAGCTGTTGCGTCGAGCTGCCACTCTCTGCGGTGCTTCTAGAACACAAGTAGCTAGTCTGTTCCTTTCTTCTCCTGAGACCGACTTAACACACAGACATGACATTAACATCCATCTTTTCATCTCACTCTCAGAAAGACAGAGAAAAAGCTAAATTGTAAAACAACTCTGATTTTTTTTTTTCCCACTTTCCAACATTGACACATCATCACTTTTCAAGTTTATATGGTGAACTTGTTAGCAAACTGTTGTCTATTCATACATCCAGCAGTCACAGAGCAACATTGTCATTCATTTGGACTCGTGTTTGTGTCCACTTTTGTTAAGTCCAATATTCACTCTGATTTAGGTCTCCATCACCTCCTGAGGGAGTATCTGGCTCTCTAGGCAAGGCAAAGTTAATCTATGTGTATAGCACATTTCAACAACAAGGAAATTCCAACTGCTACATAATACATAAAAGGCATTAAGTGCTAAGCAGAAAGTGTACAGTAGAGATTTTTCACTGAAAACAGCTGCCTGCTGCGGCCAAAAACAGCAGTCTCAGTCCCTACACCCTTCAGTTCTGCAAAGGACAGTGACTTTAGGGGGCGCAGTCTCGACACCGACCGGAGAGACTGGCCACAGTAGTGTAGCAGGAATAGAGAGCTGGTAGTCAGAGCTAATGAGCAGCTGCTGTCAGACACTCTGTGTCCACTCTGGAAACACAGAGAGTCCGCTAGAGCTTTTACAGTCACTAGAAGCACTGTTTGTAAAAGTTTCTGTCTGATACCTGTGTTGTAGCTGAGCTAGCGGCAGTGTTGTAGCTTAGTTAGTGGCTCGGAGAGGCTAACTCTCCAGTATGTGTGTGTGGGACTGTCAGTGCGTGGAATCAAGGTAAAGATTGCAGTCCTACATCTGCCTAATGTCTGAACCAAGGCGCCAGAGTAGAAAAATACTCAGTAGAGGGTTAGTATAAACTAGCATAAACTCCTAAATTGATCAGTATACATTTGAAAATGAGCACAGCGGTTTGACCGACTCGCACTCAACCCAGAGGCTGGGGGACTTACAAGGTTCAGGGGGATTTAAAACAGTAGAGGGTGTGCCACGACATCTTCAGCCCATAAAATGCAGATTTTCATAAATTTGATAAGAATGTCAATTTTGACACCAGCATTGATTGTTTCATCACAGTGAAGTCATATAGTTTAGTTTACAGCTCAGGAAACACGTTTTAGGGCGGTAAGAGTGAACTATATCAGTAAGGTTGTGTGCCCTGAAAGCTAAACAATGAGCTGAAACTCACTATAAAGCTCAATAAAGCTGAGGAGAGCAGCAGATTCAGCTGATAATTCTCTGTCTGGTTATCACTACAAGCGACGCCACATTATTTGCCATGTGCCACTTTAGATTATATACCACAGTACCAAATTTAACCAAGAGATATATTATATAGTCATGGCAATAGTAAATAGTTTTATTTTCATCAAAAAGCTAACTCCATTCAAAGACAGCAGCACTATTTCAGTCTGTAAACGCTCTGCGTCTCAGCAATACATCCCATTCCTCTGGCTTTATCTGTAGCAGCAGCATGGCCTCTGTTGGCGAAGCAATCTTCATTCCATTCAAGGTCAACCTGCAGATGTAGCGGATTCACTCAGCTGTCCACCTTCCAGGAAGTAAAGAACAAATTCACCAAAGCTGACTCATTAACTGCAGCTCTCAAAGAAAAAAGAAAACACGATGAGAGGAGGAAGGAGGAAGAGAATCAATCTAGCGTTGGCCGACTGCAGGCAGTCTTGGATTCGTGTGACTTGCAGCCTTGTCTCTCATCTCCAAGTGACAGCGCAGAGTAATGACTGGTAATGCTTCACTGTGATTACCCAATGTCATTTTTCTTCTCCCCGCATTCACACTCGGCGGGAATGTTTTATCTGGGCGCTACAGCAATGTGTGCGTGTGATGGAGTGTATGAATGAGTGAGGGAGTGAGTGAGTGAGTAAGACAGCGAGTGAGAGAGGAGTGAAGAAGGTATACAGGCAGAGAAAGCTGAGCATTTTATCTCCTCCGGCAGTGTGTTATGGTACCTGGAAAACAAAATTGGTGTCATGTCTGTTTTACTTTTGGCAGGATGCTGTCAGAAACTTTCTTCTGGTAAAATAGCTATTTTATTTTACTCAGTCTGTGGTTGCAGTTTATTAAAACTGTTAAATGGTAGAACAAGATGAATCTACTCTAGCAGATAGTATCATTTAGCCACTTAAGAGGGCAGAGATGGGATTAATAGGTGGCTGCAAAGACACACACACACAAATTAAAGAATCAGTGTGCAACATTTAGGATCTATCTATTGGCAGAAATATTACATTCATAGCTATGTTTTCATTAGTGTACAATCACCTAAATATAGGAATCGTTATGTTTTTGTTACCTTAGACTGTAGGTTCTCCCTTGCACTTGGAAGTGAAGGGTGACGCGAGGAATTTATTTTCACACTGCTTAATGAATACTGGGAGTTTTTCCAATGGAAATGCTCCGACCGAAATTAAAACATAGAGGCAAATCAATGGCAGCATAGATCGGTGATCAACGTGACCTATTGCAAAAAGAAAGGGCATGGAGGGCCAGAGGTGGCTCCCAGGTAGGCAGTTTGAAACCCCGTACTACAGTGTATTCACTCATACAAATAATAGGCTGCATAATGGAGATTATATACAGTGTTTAAAGTGTGTTTTTGTTACCTATTGGAGACCGTTTCTGGCATAAACACTAACCTTGTTGAGACAAGGAGTCTTGTCTAGGACCGGTCCTAATGCAACAAAACATAATTTCTGATATTTTATCTATATAGCATTTCTCAAAACAGATGCTAATAAGTGCTTTCCAGAGTAACCTAACCTAAGATCACATTCAGCCTCATAGGATGTTCTATAGTATACTATTTGTAAAGCGTGTACAAATATTTACATTATAGGTTCTTATACTGCTATAAATATTGAACCAAATGTGTCTTTTTAATTAAATAACAGGAAGAAGTAGGTGAAGATGGAGTGCCATTTAACAGTGGAATGGTTATTTTGGGTTTAGTTATGGCTACTATCAATAAGGGGTAGTTTCAACTTCTACATTACAAACTAGTCAATAATAAGATTACAACTGTGAATAACTAAAATATATTATGTATCACAAACTAGCTAAAAATACTAGTATTAGCCACTTGGTAGCAAAAGGAAAAACTATAAGAACAGTTATGAGTGGCCTCACTGCTAGTGTTCTAGTATCTGTATCCTTAGAAGTACCACCATCTCTGCATGGAGCTGATCTTATGCACAGCAGCACCACCATATGGCATGCACTGCAGCCAGCCATCTCTCTATGAATCTGGGACAGAGGCAAGGAGAAGGAGTGGCTGAGCCTGAAGCCTGATCCTGGCCCACCTCTCGCTGTTCCTTATTCAATTAATCACAGCCTTGATTGGGCTAACTCTTGGGCCCCTTGCCTACCTCTCTCTGCCTGTGTGACGGCAACCTCGCAGAGCGGCCTGTGGTGTCCACAGCGTTACTGCTGCTGCCAGCCCTGTCTTTCTACATGGAGTTTGTCTTTGGTAAACACAATACAATAAAACCTTGTACTGCCCACAGGAACAGTAAAGGGCTTTCAATTTGAAATTGATACAGGAGGTGTTAAGTTAAAACATTTTTTTGTCTGTAACATATTGTACAGACAAAAAAAAAATCAGGGGGAGACTGGGACAATAATTCAGGCCCGGGAATTTGATACCATCCCAGGCCACCACCACCCGATTAACACAAAACACCAAGAAGGGTTAGGTTGGGTGCCTACTGATGTAAGAGTGTAAAATAATAAAGCAAAGGCTCCACATGCGCCCACACACAGCTTTTTCTGTTTCTTTCCCCTACAAAATAAATGTTTCTGTTGTGCTGCAATAACCTGTACTCAAATCCCATAAACTGAAATTATGTTCATCTGCATTATGCATCAATATTTTTTATTTACTACTACACTTTTAATGTGTATGCTGCACATTTAACAGCGTTGTAGTAGATGAAATAAAATAGGTTACACCATCATCCATCTAAACTTGAGACCAATTCTATTTTTATGTAACAGGTACCAGACTAGTTATAAATTTGACCACTGTGTCAACCATAGTATCATACCACAAGTGAGAGGTACACAGGTGGCGCACTGCAGATGTGTAGGTTTATTCTCTGTCACATTAAACAAGGAAACTTCAAACACACACAGAAAGAAATTTAAAATATGATACAATAGTCACAGTGAGTAAAAAAAAAAGAAAGAAAAGGTTACAACGTTCACTCACTCATGTAAAAAAAACCTAACCCATCAGGAACTAACCTCCTCATGAAGCTAGTGGTGCTGGATAGACTCTGGTTGTGTGTCTGTTGTCACCACTAGTGTTTAATGTCTTACCTGCTACAACATGTCAGTTATTTTACAGCACTTCGCTGATCTGTGGTCAGTGCTTTTAGCTTTTTAAGCCTCTCCCTCTCTGCTCCACCTTTCCTCTTGGGCTGTCGATCTCGCTCCATTTTTCAAGCATGTAGAACTACAGGTGAGGGAGGAGGGAGGGAGCAGGGGAGTGGGGGGCAACTTGGTGTGTGTGTGTGCCTGCAGTGCTGTGACAGAGAGCCTCAGATAAAGAGAGGAGGGGGTGTGTTTGTGCCTAACGTTGCTGCTCAGTCTGTGTGAGCTTCAGTGAGGCAGATACCATAATGAGCCGCACGACGGATTGTTTATTTCAAAATCAAGCGCGACCCGAACCTTTGGTCCCGACCATCGGCAATCGCCGAGCGGGCCAGTTTGGCGGCCAGGCCCCCAGGAAATGTCCCAGTGCTCCCGATGGCCAGTCCGCCACTGGATATAGGCATTGGCTAAACTATAGCATTCTCTGCTCTGACTTACAGGTAATGATGAATGTGCTGCTGGAGAACTTGGAACTCTGCATACTGTATGTGTTGCTGTGAATGGAGGACGCGGAAATGGCTAGGTGAAATGAAAGATGTTATTTTTTAATCCTTAGTCATATTGTACCCGTTTAACAATGTATGCAAAAACACTCTCAAAACCTCAACTTCTTTGAATTTTTACATCGAAATTCAATCATTTTGTCTTCCTGTAAAACAAAATGTGACACATGCTTACATAAGCATAAACTTACCGATTTTACCCAATAATGTTGTGACACAATCTTCCATTTTTAGCGACACAGAGCGAAGATTCATTAGTTGTTTGTGAGGGCTGAAAGAAGCTTACTGTCACTACTAACTTAGCCCTGGGGTGCCAAACCCGGCCAAAAACACCTCTGTACTGTTTTCCTTGTTGTCAAACTGTCCATATTTTAAGTTATGTTACAACACCTTCACACATGGGCAGTCCAAGTGATCAATACATAACAAATACTGTGTTTACTCACAGTACACTTTTACAGGAATACTTAAGTGTATAAGTAAGAGTACCTTTACTTAATTAGAATATTACTCTTTGTTTCTCTTGCTTTACAAACGAGACAACAGTCGATGATACAAATTTCAGTCAGGACCACTTTCGTCAAAATATCTTATATTCCAAGCAGAATTACATTTGGCAGTATGGCTCTGTTCTGGGACCTCCTTGTCCTTCCGCGTGCCTACGTGGAAAACCTTAAGGCAGGGAGAGCACACCTCCCTGCCCTTCCATGTGCATACATGGAAAAGTTTAAGACAAGGAGAGCGGCAGCAGAGACCCCGGGGTACAGAACAGAGCAGCATCAATGGCAATCAGAAAATGACATTGATTAATTAGAAACAACATAAAAAGGAGGAGCTGGGGTGGAGGTGGGTGCAAAAGGCTTGTAGAGGGAGCAGCAGAGATAGGCAGGCAGGCTAAAGCAGCTTAAATAAGGCGCCATGCATGATGTTTGCCAATTGGATGCTTGAGGAAATCAGGTGAGCTGTCAGCTGACTGTGTATGGGATCCAATGGGAAGCTTAGAGGAATCAGCTGATGTATGTTTATGACTAGCTATGATTGTATGATATAGCTGTAACTGAAAGCTAAGCCTGACTTCGTGCCCTGCCTGAACTAACGCTATGCTCAATTTGTCTAATGAATAAACTGTTACTTACAGCAGCTATTGTGAGATTAGTGTTAGCATGCTTCCAGCTTGCTGGCGTGTTAGCAAGTAGCCTCACAGCTACAGTATTTTGCCAACTAACGCTGCAAGTTGTCACTGTGTCATCACTATAGGCATGGTACGTCACAATAATAATGAAAATATACTTCATATATACTTCATTCACGTCAAGCCATGTGAGGATATTCACAATTATCCCAATTCACGATTATCACGATAATGGAAATTCACCACGGTAAATGTATCTGATGCTTTCTACTGTAACGAGGGCTCACTGATTGTCCTGAATCAGTCACTTGATGATGTTGTTATGTAAATGTATGCATTGTCTGCATAGGAATTAAGATATTTAGTTGTCATTGATAATCTGAGTTAAACCCTATTCGCATGGGACTAGTATTACCTGGGGACCTCATGTGATTTAGTAATTACCCCACCATGTCTGTGTTTCGTGCGGCGCATTCGCACGGGATAAGCGAAGTCTGTGTTTTAACTCGAATTTACTGACATTATCCCCCGGATATGATGTAAAGGCTCTGCGTAACCTATGCGTAACAGTCTGTTACTGATCTGACGTTACCTTTGCTGGTACCGTCGGGCCTACGGAGCACCGTGCACTCCTCTATGCTGCCGAATGGCTCGAACATCTTTCTCACATCAGTGTCCGTCTGCCAGCATGCCCACAAACATCAAAATGCTGTCAAAACTTTCATTTATAATTGCCAACGCAGCCCCCATAATTCTCAACTGGGTAAAAGGCAGAAAAAAGGCGCTGAAAACACAAAGAACCTTAAAAAAAAAACAAAGAACGACTCCAAATCACAGAGATGCCGATTCGCACAGGACTAATATTATCACATGACCTCTGTGTTTGGCGAAATATGGTAGGTAATTTGCGGTGGAAATTTTACTTTACAAATTACGCACATGGCAGATTAACACGGGATTAAGATCACAAACGACCTCCGCTATTATTACAAATTACTAGAGGTCCCCAGGTAATACTAGTCCCGTGTGAATAGGGCTTAAGTGGGAGTAGGTAGAGTTTAATCAGAAGAAGCCCCAGGACGGAGTTCTGGGGAGCTCCACATAATTTGCTGCTTTACTGATCATTGCAAAGTAGTCTCTATCCTGCAGACAGGATTCAAACCAGTAGGGGGGTGCTGGATGAGTATTTTCTCTTGACAGAGTTGTGTTAAGACTTAAACCCAAAAATTATAGCGTACATGCCTTTACATCTATCTCAACAAAGAGTTAAAAAGGAATTCACAATATGCTCTTTTTCTGGATTTAGAAAGTTAAGTCAATATCTACAAATGTCTAAGTTGGAAATATCTTGAATCAATGCTGTCATGAGACACATGGAGTTGGTCCATTGAAACTAAATCAGTGACAGACTCTATGAGCTAGTAGAATTTTTTTAAGGGTACTACATCCAAATGAGTTTAATTTGAATACTGGGATTCCAGCTGTGAAAGAGAAAATGTACTCATATATCCCAGGAAAATCAGCATGGCTGCTGGCACATTGTCCCAGGAGTTGTTCCATTATTCACTGTCTGTGGAGCAGCTCCAGCGTTTGTCTCTAGATGACATCATTAGCACTCGTCTGTCTGCTGATCATCTTAAAGAGAGACTTGCTTAAATTCACAACTGAGCTGTACAGTGTTACAGAAATAATATCTTTGTATATTTATATAATTATATAACATCAATTCAATTCCCCCTTTCATCAGTTAATGCAAACAACACTTCCTCCATGTTTACCAGTTGTCTTGATGCACCACTCTATGGAGTTAGATTTGTGTCTTTATTAAATGCAAGAAAATAAATGATCTGAGAGAAAAAAAAATGTTTGAGAGAAAAAGTTATCACACTGATAGCAAAAAATAATATTTGAGACTAAAGTTTTGAAAGAAAGTATTTTCTCATAGAACGTAAAAAAATATAAATTTGAAATTTTTAAAATTATTTCTGAGAAAAAAAAATCTCTCAAAATAATATTCATGAATGTGTATTATATTATTAGCATGCTAATCGCTACTAAAGCTAATCGCTACTTAGCCATCATGCTAGGTAAACTTGCAAACTCTTTATACTATTTTTAAATCAAATGCCAAATGAATATGTTGATTTAGATAGTTTCACTCCTTATTTAGTGAGTAGTGAGCTAGTTTCTACCCTAATTGGCGATTAGCTCAACTAAGGCAGCGATGCCGGTGAATGGACAATGGTGTAATGATTCACTTCGACTCCCAAGACGATTCTCACCCAACTGGCCAATAGGAACGTGGCCCCGCCCATGACATTATTTTCACAGCGAGAGCAAAATCCTGACACGAGAGCAAGAAATTGCATCGAGAGCAAAGGCTTAGGTTTTGAGAGAGAGAAAAAAACGTTTTGAGAGAAACAATTTTTTTTTGAGAGAAAATGTTTTCACACTGATAGCAAAAAATATATATTTGAGAGAGATTTTTTTTTCTTAGAAATAATTATAAAAATTTCAATTTTATATTTTTTTATTTTCTATGAGAAAATACTTTCTCTCAAAACTTTTTTTAGTCTCAAATATTATTATTTTTTGCTATTGGTATGAAAACTTTTTCTCTCAAATATTTTTTTTCTCTCATAAATGCTTTTTTGCTATTAGTGTGATAACTTTCTCTCAAAAAATGTTTTTCCTCTCAGATCATTTATTTTCTCGCATGTAATAAAGACACAAATCTAACTCCATACACTCCCATCAGTACTACAACAGAGTCATGTCATACTCACCACTCCATTTTGCCATCTTTAGATCACTGATAAGCTACCATCAATAACTCAACAGTTTTTGCATAATGTGTTTCTTCTCTGCTTAATTTTTAATGTGAACAGTCTGTAAAAGGGTTGAGTTTCACTGACAGTAAAGTGGAAATGATTGAAAAAGATTTGTGAATACAAACATTACTTTGTGTTAAAAAGGGAAACAAAGGGACGAGTATGACCTGACTCCATTGTTACACAGTCCATCCCAGTTCAGTATAAAACTTAATTTTCAGATTATCATACTGTAAAACCCAGTGATATAGTTCAACTCAAACGGTTTGAGAAAACTGCCTTAAACCTTAAAATCTATATTTATTAATTCAAACAATTTAAGCTTGTAAAAATATTTGATTTGAATACAAGTAACTAGTATTTGTTAAGGTAACTTGGGTAAAATAAGTTAATTGTACGAATCACATTCAGTTAATTGAACTTAAAACTAAAGTATATCACAGTCATATGTGGCACTAATCCAAACTTACTTAAGTTATTTAAATGTATCTGAATAAAGTAAGACATCTTTATACAAATGTAACCACTTAAGTTGAATTTTAGTTCCACTAAAGCAAATAAGTAATAATTATTAAGTAATTAATTGTTAAATAATAATAAATAATCAAAGCGGTTCATTGGCAGTGAGTACCAACTGATTATCAAAATGGGAGCCAGTTAATTTTCTGTGGATCAGCTAATCTATTTGTTACTGCTGTAATTAAGTTGTTAACTATAGCCTACTTTATACTAACATCAAAAGGGCCGGGTCGAACCGTCGAATATCTTCTCTTTGCTTGGGTGAGAGTAGGAAGTTGATGCCACGAGACATTTAAGCAAGTTGTGCTTCCTACAAGCAATGAAAACTTATTTAAGATAGACTTTGTTAAAATAAGTATTTTGGTAACGTTAATGAACTGAATTTAAGCATTTGTACCTTAATTAAAGATGAATAATTAGCAAATATATATCTTATTGAGACAAAGTTAGATATATTTTCTTAAAACCAGACAACTCTTCTAATGCAAAACATGCTTGACATGTTTATTTTTCTTTTTAGACAAAAATAAGACTAATTTCTCAGCATCAAGGCTTTTTTTTTTACTTTTTACTTTCTTGAGGTTCCTTTTTTGCAGTTTAGATACGTGAGGTAGAATGGTGTCGCCTGTCTGAGGGCTAGGTCCACTAATGACGGTACAGGCTGATAGAACCTATGATTGGTTAAACATAATTTAACATTAATATTGGGCACTTTTTACTGTGTATTGATAACTGACAGTAAAACTTGCAAACACTAGGCAATCAATTACAGTTCATATATCTTAGGATATTTGAAATGAACACTCTACTTACTTTGCTGTCCTCTGCTGCTGTCAATAAAACTCAACACTTCCTGCAGATGTTTCACATTAAAAGCCCACCAGGAAAGGGAGGGATAACGTTCTTTGAGCCGCCGGAGGTCTCTTATCCCTTAAATGTCTCTGCAGGAAGTCTTTAGCACCACTGGTGAATTAGTGTAATTAGTGATGTGGAAATGTACATCATACTGAATTTATCAAGACAGTAAACATGCAAAATGACAGAAAATGAGAGGATAAGACGATTAGATCTACAGTATAAAATAAGGACAATTAGGTATAAAGCAGGATCTTTAATAATAATGTTCCTTGCCACAGTATACCCTAGTGTTCTAACCACTAATTACAAAAATTTGACTTTAAAGCTGCAGTAGGTAATTTATATAAAAATATTTTTGTCATATTTGCTGAAACTTTTACTATATCCTGACAGTATTGAATTAGACAGATAATCTGTGAAAAAGGGGAATGAGACTCAACAATCATCTTTAAACTTCCAACCCAAAGCGTCTTTATATCTTTATCGGCTCTGATTGGTTGTTTTTGTTCAGGCCCGATGGACTTACAAATGCCATTAGGAGCACTAGGAGGAGCCAGAGGAACCAGATTTTTTAACATATGTCAAATGTTCTACTGTCAGGATATAGATTTTAGCAAATATGACAAAAAGTTATTTTTATAAAAGTTACCTACTGTACCTTCAATGCCAAGTTGAGAGCTGCACAATTAATCGTAACATTATTGAAATCACAATATGGCAATATAATGCAATATGCAAATTGAAGAAGCTGCATTATAATCAAGTACTGTTGTTCTCCAGAGATGCCTTGGCCTTTTGTTAGCTACAGACCCCAACAAATGTCACATCCTCGTCATTTTAACTTTTTTTATCAGTAAGAATGTAAATCACAAATCATACTGTAATTGTAATATCTGTCAGAATAATTACAATATGAGTTTTTTATCATACAGTGTAGCCGTAGTTTACTAAACACCATCATAAAGTCTGAGACAGTGACAATTAATTGTTGTATTTCATTATGTTTTTTTGTCAAACAGATGACGTCCATGACATCTTATTCATTGTTCGTCACTGTCCAGAAAACAAAGTTGGCCAGATGTTTGATCCCTCTGGGGCTTTTGGGCAGGGCTGGACAGTGAGAGCATCCAGACTGCCTCTGCAAAATACAAAGGAAGACCCCCCAACTCTGAGATCTATGCAGCAGGCTGTGGCGCTCTGGCTGCTCGCTCTGCCCAGCCTGCCAGATGGAGGGCTAATCACAGGAACAGCATGCAGCTCGAACCCCTGAGTTATCCCTGCCTGTCTGGACACAATGCAGGACGCTAAGCTCTGTCTTTCACTGTACTGGACTGTCACGCTGCTGTTTGCTTGGTCCATCTGTCTTCCTCATTCCCTGATCCTTTTTAGAAGTTTGCCTCACTGCACACCCCGTTTCCTGTCACTTTGTTGCTCATTGTGCTCAAACATTAGAGAAATCCACAGAGAAATTCTAGAATAACTCGGCGGACAGCGAACAAGAGGAACAATTTATGAATGTCTTTCATTCCAAGAGATGCAGACCCAGTTATGTTTTGTTGTCAGCTGCAGAGTATTCTCCAGAGAGACGCAGTTGCAGGAGATAAGAGGGACTATTCGAGGTCGATGGTATTGAGCCTGGATTCCTGTCCCTGACGAGATTAGCTGACAGAGAGACAGAGATGTTAGGTAAACTACAATTTGAAAAGAATTGCAGTTTATAGATTATCTGTAACCTTGTTGTCCTCAGAAAGCCCCTCTTCCGAACACTTATCTGTCAATGACACAATTCCATCATGATGAGATTGTACGTGTTCAGTTCCTTTTGTTAAAAATAACGCAGGTGTTCAAGTGTTTCAAACACAACAGGACCGATATGGGTATGTGAAGAGGTACTGTATTTGTCGATTGTAGCAAATAAATAAAAAACCTTCATCTCATGGCTACCAGAGTAGATGTGGCCTTCATCAAGAAATAGTGAGCGAAAATACAGGATTAAAACGTTGGCATGGAATGATGGCCACATAAACAAGCAGAGTTTTTTTCAAATATACTGCCCTACAACTGCAAACCGCAGTAATTATGCTAACAATGAAACTGAGAAAAGATTTTTCAAAATGACTCGCCAAATGAATTACAGGTAGGGTTGTGTATTGGCAAGAATCTGGCATTATGATACGTATAACGATGCAGTTAGAATTATAATTCAAGATATTGCAATACTGTAACAAAGGCTAATTTTATAATCATAAAGAAATATATAAAGACGCTTTGTGTTGGAGGCTTGAATATAGTTGATTGTTGAGTTTTACTCCCAGGGTCCCAAAGCGTCTGTATTTGACATCCTGGGAATGAGACTCAACAATTAACTATCTTTCTCAGCTCTGATTGGTTGTTTTCGTTCAGGCCCGGTGGATTCTTGCAAATGCCATTAGGAGCACTAGGAGGAGCCAGAGGAACCTGATTTGTTCACAGATTATCTGTTTCATGTTCTACTGTCAGGATATAGTAAAAGTTTCAGTAAATATGACAAAAACTACTTTTGAGTTATTACCTACTGCAGTTCTCATTCTCTATTTTACTGATATAATGAGAACCAATTTAGTCTCTGATATAGAAGAGAGATGTTGTTACCAGGCAAGGTAAACTTGTCAGTATGCTTCCTTCAGCGCTTTTATATCGTGGGGTTGCTGGTATGGCTTTGGACATAGAGGTCTACAGTGTACTGTCTTGTTATGTGTAAACAACAACATCTGCAAATGCTTTCTCCTTTCTATGTATATTAATTTAAAGGATAACTTTGATCATGTTTAAAGACCCACACAGTCAGCACAGACTCACAATGGCCTGTTGGCCACATGCTGCAGTCACTGTTGTCACACTTCTCTTCAGTCTTCACAGTGGAAGCAATCCTACTGGGAAACAGCCCTGCCTCTTATTCCTGCTACAGCAAATATGGCCTCTTGTAATTTCTATCTAAGTGTTACATCAGAACTTCCTAATAGACCTCTCTGATGTTTAATAAATCTTGATTTAATGTTGGAGGGCCTGTATGATTGGTTGAATAGAAACAGGAGGGCATCTGCACACTGCTTTCACTTTAGTATCACTGTAAGTATAAATACTAATGCTACTAAAGCCCAGGATTGCCTGTGTTACATTGTTGGGGTATTCTTTTAATAAACACTCTTGTTGCTTTGCGGCTCCGCTTCATATATTCTCCAGGTGTGTGGAACTCAACAGGAGGCATGAACAGCATTCTTCCAAAAGATGTTGATGAAAAGATGATGTCCACTCATTTGTTGTTCTCTTTAATTCGTTACCCATCTGCATTAAATCAGTGCACGATTCAATATATTATGATATATTGCAATACTGTAAGCAAGGTAATATATTGCAATGGGATGTGCATTTGTTGTTATCACAGTCCATGTAAAATCCAACATCATAGCCCTAAGTTTACATTTGCAACACTGCTATCTAGCTGTTGGGGGTTTAAACAAAATAATTGATAAAGTGTTTTTGAGAATCAATACAATATCACAAAACATAATATCGCAATACCATATTTTTCTATATTTTCTAACACCCCTAATCTGTGGCCTAACATCTGACTTCCAAAAGAGTCCTTAAACTCGGAACCAAGTTAACATTTTAGCACTTCCGCATATTTACGAGTTTCCTGTAAAAACAGCTAGGGAAGGATGCTCATTCAGCGCTATCCAATAGCTCTGAATGAACTTTATGCTACCCTGTAATACAGATATAGCAGCCGTATAAGCTGACCCTGCTGGAATTGAAGCTCCCAGTAAACAGCACGGCCGAAACCCGAGTACAGCACCCAAGGCCGATGAAGGCCAGTTTGACAACAGGGAATACAGTACAGAGCAAGTGTAAACCCATTGTGACATCACCCATTGGTTTGTTCTAGAGGCTCAAGTTTGGCTTCATGGCCGTCGCCATGACAATTTGACGGAGCCAATGGAGGTGAGTTTAGCTGCTCTCATTCATTAATTTTATTTTTTACACCTGTGCTTTTCCTGCTGTCAAAATGTCCTCTAATTTAATATGAGAAAATATGAGAAATCATATCAAATGTATATCAAAATTACATGTTACCAGAAACAAAAATAAAGTATATCTGGAATAAAACCAATGAAATTATAAGAAAACTATCTCAGACATAACACAAACACAACCTGTATCGCATGACTATTTTCTCATAGGTTTGGAGAAAAAGACAATTATCTCAGAAATGAGAAAACTACCACATAAGTAGTTTGCTTGCAATTAGATTATACTTAACCTATATACATAATTTTGAGATACAAAGTCATAATTTGGAGATACAGAACTCATAATTCTGAAAAACATATTTTCTTTTGGTGAATGCAATGTGGATTCATAGTGTTGCCTTTCATTCTTTGACTGTTTTCTCTATTTATATTTATTATTCATATTCTTATTTTTTCCCAGTTTATGCTGTGAATTCTGTGTTGTGAGATGCCCTACACACTACCCTTTTAGGAAATAAAGTTGAACTGAATTGAAATTATCGTATAATATCATATATGCACACACTATTGAAGTAACCTGTACACCCCCCCATGCAGTGCAAGGTGCCAGGAGCCTTAATAAAGTGTTAAATCTAACAGTGAGTTTCTGAAGAGGGGCCATTACTCAGCTCCTGTTCCTCTGATTATCCCAGTCTATCATCCATTCTTGCCATTGAAAGGCTTGTCAGTGTGGAGAACGTCCTGAGAGGAAATTTGTGTGGCTCACAAAAAATACTGTACTTCTTCCAGCATGTGTTCTGACGTTGACCACAAAGTACCTCCTGAGAATCTTCTGGCTCCAGTTTGTGGGTATAAATGCAGAATGTCGAGTAAGGGCTTTTCACGGTTCATGACAGCGCTGTGATGGACACTGACAGGCCAGTCCAGCTCCTCTGCAAGGAGCACATTTGATGGAGACTCATTAATTACCCTGCGCAGGGCGGCCATCCGCAGCCTTCAGGTTAGCCTGTCTATCACCTGCCTGGTTAAGGTTAGAAATCATTCAGGGCTCCTAACGTCCTGGAAATGCATGTGTCCTCTTCAGGGAGAGAGGCAGCCTGTGTCAGACTGTGTCAGAGCTCTTTTGTCAACATGGTTTTACAAAAAATGAACAAGGCAGGTGAGGTGAGGTGAGCTGCTGTTACGGTAATACACTGTAAGTGTCAACGAAAGAAAGAAAAGACAAAAGGAACCTAAAATGTGTGACAACCATTTGTGAGCTATCCCATTTAGTTTCAGCTGGATAAACTAAGGTAAGAAAGTGTCAAATACAACTAGAATTACTGCACTGCAGTTATATACCGCCACCAACCTGGCAAGTTGGATCCATGTCTGTCCAGACTTACATAATATATGTGGTAGACTTTGAAGGAAATTAAGAAAAGGTATAAAGTGTATTTCTTGGCAATGGCATCACTATATGATGGTACATATGTGTGAATCCATTGAATATACTGTACATTACACATTGATTACTATGTACTGCTGGTTGTTTTCGTTCAGGCCCTGTGGATTCTTGCAAAGGCCATTAGGAGTGCTACAACAAGCCAGAAGAACCTGATTTTTTTCACAGATTATCTGTCTCATGTAGCCTACTACTGTCAGAACATAGTGAAAACTTCAGCAATTATGACAAAAAAGTTTTTAAAAACTGCAGCTTTAACATGCAACTAATTTGCATTGTTGCATTTTGCAAACTAATTTGTTTCTCAATCCTAAACGGATTTACATTTTCTTCAAGGTATGGCAGGGTTAAGGTTGTGACGGGTAGCGTTTAGGTTGGACCCAGGAGCAGACACACAGACAAGATGGATGGTTTAGATGGAGCTTTATTTCACACACACGCACACTGGGGGAGATGAGGGGCGGCCTCAGCAGGAGCGGGCCGGAGAGTCAGCAGGCAGACCGGACACACGGAAACACTGGAGAGCTGACTCTGGGACCCGAACTGCACGGGTGGACTGGAGAACTGGCGGGGGGTACGAAGATCCGGAGGCACTGGAGAGCTGACCCTGGGACCTGGTCTACACGGGAAGGATCCCTGGAACTCTGGAGAGGTTGGATCCCTGAGACTCCGGAGAGATAGGATCTCTAAACACACTGAAGAGGTGGAATCCCTGGAACTCTGGAGATACAGGGATCAGACAGGAGGGCAGGAACAGGGAGAAACACTAAGGAGCCAGCTACTCACTGAGTGGAGCCAAGAGTGTACCACCAAGTCTGCTAAACAAACAATCTGGCACCAAGCAAAAGAACACCGGGGTACTTGAGGGCTGAGACTAACGAGGTGAGAGGGAGCAGGTGAGGCAGAACACAGGTGAGGTGATTGAAGACCGCACCCTCAGACACACACAGGGAAGGAGGAGGAGCAAAGGGAGCAGGAGAGGAGCAGGGCCATGACAAAGGTTAGGCTATTCAAACTAGATGGTTAATAAGTAATAACATCAATACCAGGGCCCTGCAACTGGCACTAACTCTAAATCCACTACAGCCATTATTAATGTTATTCATTTCACACCTGCTCGTCCTGCTTGCTCTTATATGACCCACTGTCATGACTGAATGGGACATTTAAATAGAGCTAAGTTTAATGTGGCTATATGATGATTTTAATGAACTGCTCTTGTGTATCTTATCTATAGTGCATTCAGTGGGAATGAAGTAACTGTGGCCTAAATTAATTTCATAATCATAGTCATTGTCATCATCTGTAGATACTGATACTGTGTGAATTTGGTGTCTTTGGTGATACTCATAATAAGCCTCCCAAGTGGGTCCAAAACTAGTTCCAGTGCTGAATCAAATGTTGAATAACTGTAATAAGGCCAACCCACATAGCAATATTGGTCTGACCTGCACACTCCCAAATACAGCAATGAATTACAGTTCATATTGGGGCCGGATCTAGTAGCCACATATGGCCTATGACAGCCATAGCTCAGCTTACTGTATGAGCTGGCCCTATTCTGGCCCTATGTTGGACAAGACAAGTTTCAGTACTCTTTTGTTTTAGCCATGGTTGAGAAGTGTAAAGTCAAAGCATTATTCACAACTGACATCGGGATAGCAGATCTGGAGGGCTCTGGATCTATGTCTAAAATGTTTAATTTAAAAAATAAATATATATTTATATGTTTATGTGTTTAAAATAAATACTTTCAACAAAGTAGTTTTAATAATAAATGAATGTTTATGAATCATTCTAACACATTCAAACATGTTATGTATGTCCTTTTTTTTGTAAATACACGTTCTTTTCTTTGCTGGCATTTAGGAGGCATTTCTGTTTTCCCTAAGAAGGTCAAGGAAAGGACGTTGTGCTCACTACTTTCTGCGGACAGCATTTAGTTTACTGAGGTAAAAAAGACCTCAGCTCACCCAGAGTGGCATTTTGAACTGTGCCTCGGCAGCCCTGACCTGCTTTTCTACTGTAATGGCATTGCATTACAGCCAGTTCCAGCTTACTGAGTCTTAAGATTGAGCCCTTTGCAGTTCAAACAGGTGTGACATTCAGACAAGCTGTTCTCCTTTGTCCTTGGCCACGAATCGAGATCTCCCAAAATTTAATGTTCTGTAGCTGGCTCATGCTTGGCCAGGCAAGGGGAAATGCTGGGTTGAATATATCAGCACATTCATTCTCTCAAGGTGAATAAATCATGGGTTTTACACTTTTCTGAACATTAGATCCACATGACAAATCCAACAATTCAGAAAATATTCCATGAAATTTGTCTGTTGAACAATCAATATTTACTGTGTGGACTGAGGTTTAATATGAAACTATTTACAAAGGGGACAAGCCCTAACACTCAGATAACAAACCTTAAATAATCCTTTTCACAATCCCAAGTCAGTCTTTTGTTATGATCAGCGAGGTTAAAAGGAATGACAGTGGGCACTCTTGTATGTGATGGAAATTGATCGTTTATTGAATTATTCCAGAAAAGACTGTGACATCTTTATATACAGTGTGCATTCTGACCTCTGGGGGTACTTTACTACAAGACTACAATTAGCCTGAGTATATATACTTTTTAAATAGACATTTCTCTGCATGACTGTGTTCTGTCTGCTGTGCTACGTTTACATTTTTGTGTAAATTGTGTGCTGTTCTAGTGGTATTAGTAGACTCCATCTATCTCTTATTCTTTATCTAAATGAAGCAATTCAACACATTTGATGAAAATGGATGTACTTCTACTGAGATTCTTGCCCTTTTTGTAAGCCATTTTGCATAAAACTACACAACTATAATGTAATGTCGATTATTACTCAAGCTTTCAGCCACACCTCATTGCCTTCATCAGCAGACGGAACACGACAGCCAAGCCAACCCCATCGGTTGCGGTGACGGTTCGGCTACAGAGGTGTAGTGCTGCCGGAATGACACACCACTTTTTTTCTCCATGTGAAGAAATTAAATATTTGCAGTTCGCATCTGTTTTAAATTCATGAACATTTATTTAGACACTTTAACATCAAATCATCACTAAGGAGTATGCAAGTAGAGTAAAAATAAAACAAAAGATCCTTGGTATCAAGAACACAAATAAGATTCATAGATAAAATTGTGGTAAAAGTAAAAAAAAGAAATCTAATTAGTAGAACAATAAAACCTTGAAGTAAAGCAATTTAAATTTAAAGCAAATGAATCAAACAACTAGAAGTGAAATAAGATTAGATAAAAAACATTTGAAGCTTCAGTAGGTAAATATATCAAAATTATTATAAAATTATAAAAATAAGTTTTTGCCATATTTGTTGAAACTTTGATAAATGGTGAATGGACCTGCATAAAGCCTATCTAGTCTTCCAACCACTCAAAGCGCTTTTAGACTACATGGCACATTTGCCCTTTCACACACATTCACTCAGTGATGGTAAAGCCCATTGAACAGAAACTAATGCATTCATACACATTCACACACTGATGCACAGCATCGGGAGCAATTCGGGGTTCAGTATCTTGCTCAAGGATACTTCGACATGTGGCACCAGGAGCCGGGGATCAAACCAACAACCTTGCGATTAGGGGACGACCCGCTCTGCCTCTGCACCACAGCCGCCACTTTCAGTTTATCCTGACAGTAGTACATGAGACAGATAATCTGTGAGAAAAACCAGGTTCCTCTGGCTCCTCCTAGCGCTCCTAATGGCATTTGCAAGAATCCATCAGGCCTGAATGAAAACAACCAATCATAGCTGAGGAAAATGAAAGACGCTTTGTGCTGGTGGTGTGAAGATAGTGGATTGTTGGGTTCCATTCCCAGCATCAACATGTAACGATCTGGGAATGAGATTCAACAATCACCTATCTTTCTTGCTTCTTCTTTGTTGTTTTTGTTCAGGCCCGGTGGATTCTTTCAAATGCCATTAGGAGCACTAGGAGGAGCCAGAGGAACCTGATTTCTTCACAGATTATCTGTGAAATTACCTACTGGAACTTTAAATTGCCCAAAGGATGGAAATGAAGTACGCTTTAGATATTATTCCAGTTATTCTAGGTTGTAAGTGCACAATGAGAAAAAGTGGCTCAGTAAAAACAGTCAGCACCTGCAATGTAATCCAATAATTTAAGCGTGTTAAAAAAGGGCCCACATTTAAAGACAGCAACAAAGTAATGTAATGTGGCAAAAAGCCAGTAAGGGCCTTACAAAGAGAAAGGGCTACCCACCCTTAGCAAACCTTCTTAAAAAGCCCACTCTTGACCCATAGTTTTAGTCAAAGGGCTACTTGTGGTTCCTATAGTCTCTAAAAGTAGAACAGGAGCCAGAGCCTTCAGTTACCAAGCTCCTCTCCTGTGGAACCAGCTTCCAGTTGGGCCTAGACTATCGGGGGATTTCCCATGATGCACTGAGCTCCTCTAACCCATCCTCTCCCTCTCTTTCTGCACACATTAATGTGCCATTAATGCACTTCTTCCCCCGGAGTTCTTGTGCTTTCTCGTCTCGCAGGTTCTCATGGATCCTGGTGGAGCCTCCTGCCATGGTCCTGCATTCCTTTCGCTGATGAATGCCACGAGATATGGCTGAAATCTCTAGAGGAAACACTGTTAGCAGACACTGAATGGATGGACTAATTTGTCAAGTAATAGCTCAAAAACATGTAACTAATTATTTATTTACTATGTTCTGAGACACCCAGGCTAACTGTTTCCCATCTTTATGCTAAGCTAGGCTAACTCCAGCTCTCTACTTAACACACAGACATGATATTGATCAAATCTAAATCTATGAAAGAAACAAATAAATGCAATTCCAACTACTCCTTTAACTTGACCTCACATCTAAAAGATGACCAAAAAAACATAAATTCATAGTATTATTGTGAAAAGGTAGGCCTGTTGCTTTTTGTGACATGCTGTATGATACAGAAATACAAAAATACTGTGTATAGGTTTCCATAACTTATACCTGCAAAAAGCTGCAGGTAAAGGCTTTTGTGTGCTGACTATATGGGATCACTATTGTGTGTTAATCAGGGATAAAGAGTAACAAAACAGACATTCATTTATATGGAAAAATGACTTTTATGTGATTATTACCTCAGTAATGCTATATACATGCTGTAGGCTTTCATCAATGGAGTCCAGAAAACAGTCCTGCAGTTCTCACATCAAATTAGAATCTAAATATCTTATCACCTGCTCCAAATCACCTCATCCATCAGGAGTTTATAAAGTAAATTATCCAGCCTTCTCTCACTTGTCACGTCCCCTGCTGTTTCTCGTGTCTATACCAGCTCTGCTCGTCTCGTGTTTCTAATGTCTTTTCCTGATCACTAATGACATTAGGACGTCCTGGTGTGGGGGAAGTGGGGGAGCTGGAGTCACTCATATTGGACTGATGGGACTTGTCCTAAATGTTACAAAATAGAAACGACCTGACATCCCCTCTTTGCTAGTGAGCTGTTCCGCCATAGCTTGAGGATGAGGGTTGCTTGGATATAGCTTTCTTCCTGCAGTTTCCTTTCAGATTTCTAAGATAATTGTTAGTTACTACAGTTAGAAAAAAAAGAATAAGGTATCTAGACATATGTAGTGAACCACAATTGAAACAATTAGCTGATAAATCAATTCAGAGGAATTATTATCATTAACAGTTTTGATAATCAATTATATATATATATATATATATATATATATATTATATTTAGGTTTTGAACTGTTGCTGCTGGACAAAAGAAGCTAGCCTATTTGATAATGTTAAGGCATTTATTATTTAACCAACTAACAATGAACAGATTAATTAATCATAAAAAAATGATTGGTTGTAGGTCTATACCACAGAACATACTGTTGAGCAAGGTTATGTTTTAGGGCTGGATTTTCAGTGGCTGCTGCTATTACAAATGTTAAATTAGGTTCTTTTTTTCTTCTGGAACAAGGATGTTCCAGCACTCTATAAATATGAGGAATCAGATAAGAAGCCAGGGTTATTGGAGGTTATAGATTACAGCTGGACAAACAGAAAAGGAATATGAATGAAAACAATTTTACAGGACAGTTGCTTTGGTTTAGAGAATAACTTTGCTTTTACTTTGCTACATGCAGACAGATTGTGGTATCATGACTCGCTTTCCAAATAAAATCTCCCCCTGAAGTATACGCTTTTAACCTGTGATTTATTCATACTGAATGCTTAACATTTTTTCCTTTCGGGGGCTTGAGGCAGCGCTCGATTTGTTTATCAAAAGCTGATAGAAAAAAGCGTAATTCATCCTGGAATGAAGCCGCTCATTGCAGTCAGTGAACATGAAAATTGGATTCAGGTAGATAAGTCAATCTGTGGGTCGGATCCTTTTACTGTTGACCTGAGAGAGCGAGACTGAGGAGGTGGAGAGAATGCTGCTACAGCATTTCCATACCATATCAGCCCATAAATGTTTATTTACTTAACTTCACTTTTGCCTAAAGAAAGAGAATTTGTTTCATAGTCAGAGATGCTCTCTGTAAGAGTTTTTTCCTGCTATGCTATCAGATCACATATATGTATTTCCTGTGCAATTAAATTAAAGGCATATTAATTGCACTTTGTGTTCTGAGAAGCACGCAAACAATTACAAATTTTCTTTTATATTCACCCTTGAAAAACCCAATGAGCTATTTTGAAAGGAATATGCAAAGCAATAAACTTTGCATTATGGAGCTGGCTTTCAGAAAAGATGAGCATGATTTGGCACTTAATCCAATTGGCCAAACTCCAGATCTCTATGTTGTATTTTTAGAAAATGCCTTTTGCTCAGAACAGCCTGTTTGTATCTTTGTATTCCTAATATAAATGTGTTCCCAGGACTAAACACTGGAATTCACCACAGTATGCCAGCACAAGGATACAACCAATGTAGCTAAAATATCTTTAAGTATATGAAATAATATGTATAAAGACTGTATGTATTTCGAATGTACATTCAGAATTTTGTGTGTGTGTGTGTGTGTGTGTGTGTGTGTGTGTGTGTGTGTCTAATGAAATTCACATATTTAAACTAGGTCTAGAGTTGGGTATATGCAGGAGCAGATCTAGAGGGGCGGCAAAAAAACACCCCAGTTTGGTGTCATATCTATTTTGGCTGTGATTGGTTGTTTTCTTTTTGCAAATACCATTAGGAGCACTAGGAGGAGCCAGAGGAACCAGATTTTTTTCACAGATTATCTGTCTCATGTTCTACTGTCAGGATATAGTGAAAGTTTCAGTAAATATACCAAAAATGCTTTATGCTTTAAGTTCAAAGAAAAAAAGACATATATTTGGGGGAAAAAACTGAAGATTTGGAAGTAAAACAATGTATTGATTTCTAACTCCACCTTTACATATTTATATTATATTACTATTACTATTATTATTATTATTATTATTATTATATAATGTAATGTTTCTGAGCTCAAATATCTTGATTTGAGGGTTCTTCCAAGCAAATATCGATATACGTACGATTTACCTTCTGTAAAAGATTATAATCACTGTAATCAGCAAAGAGATGGAACAGCACAATGATTCAAATCATGTACTCTGTCCAAAGAATAAATGTTTCTAGATGTCAAACGTAGAATATTTAAACCAGTTTACTTTTACATTCCATGTACTTAGTATTTAGTGGGATTTTGAGACATATACGTACATGTTAAATATTATGTTCGTGTTTAATTGTATCACCATTCTATAGTTAAAAGTACTTCACAGATAAAAACTGCAGTAGGTAATTTTTAGAGCCGAGAAGACACTTTGGGTTGGAGGCTTGAGGATAGCTGATTGTTGAATCTCATTCTCAGGGTGCCAAAGTGTCTGTATTTGACGCTCAACAATCAGTTATGTTTCTTGGCTCTGATTGGTTGTTTTCATTCAGGCCTGGAATTGCAAATACCATTAGGAGCACTAGGAGGAACCAGAGGAACCAGATTTTTTCACAGATTGTCTGTCTCATTTGTTACTGTCAGGACATAGTGAAAGTTTCAACAAATATGACAAAAAGTTATGTTTATAAAAATGACCTACTGCAGCTTTAAGGTTCAACCAATATCGGTCAAAATGAGGCAACATGGGATAGAACTTGTCGAATAGTGTATCTGTATCATTGGAGGTACACTTACAATGAAACAGTTCAGTGTTCTGTCTTCATAAAGAGGGATTATCTCTCAACATTTGGCGTGTGTTTTGGAAAGTGCTGAGGACTGGTAGTGGTGCTCGTAGTGGTGGAATTACCATGGAAAACACTCCAGCCTGGGCTCCCAGAGAGACGGTTTGTCCCAGCAGGGAGCGAGAGCAGCTTGTTTATCAAAGGCTTGACGCTGCATATTTTGTTATCAGCTCTATGCACTGACGCTTTTCCTGTTGGTGGGAAGTTGTGGAGGAACTGGCAGCCCCTCCATTCCTCTCCACTGAAGAGCAGAGCTACACACCAGCCTACGGCGGCTTTTCTTCTCATTCGAACACTGGGGGCTTTACTGGGGGCTTCTCTCCGTCAGTGCAGAGAATTAACTCATAAAGAAAAGTGGTATAATGAACACTAAATAGCATGTACTATAAAGACACAAAAAACATTAAATGCAGAAATGTAATCTTTAAACAACACAAAGCCTAGTTAATTGCAATGTAGCCTAGATAATCTATGTAAAAAAGGACTGTATATCAATCCTGTTTGTATCCACCTCTGATACTCTTACACATTTATTTATTCCCTAGCTGTATAGTAAATGTTGTTCGTTGTCCACCAACTTTCCACATCTGACTTAATTGAGACATTTCCTATATTTTCCTATTTATTTTCAATTTATTTCTGTTTGTTAAGGAAAATATTAACCCTTTAACAACCCCACCAAGAAAAAAGCTTTGGAAAAAAATTTATTTTGCATTTCTTATTCATTTGAGTCAATAATAACCACAATCAATAATTTTTTTTTAACTGACACCATAGTTTTGAAAATATAGCCCTCTACCAAATGGTCGAGATATCGTTTCATGGTTAAAGAACCAAAATACACAAGAAATACACAACAAAAACACGTTTGTAGGCATTGGACCCACTTTATTTGTGGTAATATGCCACAAAACATTTTCTACGGTGGCCGACAAGGGCAAACGCGCCGCAAATGGCAAAAAGCTGCAAACACAGGAATGATGCAAAACCAAAAACACACAAACACACAAAACAAATGCCAAAGAAAAATACTGCAAATACCAAAAACACACAAAACCCCAAAACGAGTTGCTGTTGTTGTGTCTAGTTGTGGTTTTGATGGTGGGAGTCTTGGGGTATAGCGTTTCTTCTGAGGTGGTGGAGAGGATGATGATGGTCGGCCAACTTTGCATGCTGGTTTGTTGACTTGGTTCAAACTGTGGGCGACTGCTAAGAAGAACCTTTTGAGAGACATTGGTTTCTCTTTCAGTAGGCCACAGTCCCTCTTATAGACCAGCCAGGAATTTGCGATGCACAGGTCAATGATGTATCCAAAGAGGGGGACATACCATCTCCTTGACTTGGCTGGGGTCTTGTACAGGTGTACAAGCATGTCAGAAAGATCAATGCCTCCCATATGCTCATTGTAGGCACGGATGAGTGACGGGCATGGAATGGGGGTCTTTGCATGGGCGTCTTTACTCCATCGGTTGACGGTTGAAAGAGACATGGTCGCACAGGCATTGCTCAGAAGGTTGACACATTTATTGTCAAACCATTTTACTGTGATCACCCCTTCAGCAGACCTGTAATCACAAGCTCCACGCCCTCTCTTCATCAGGTCTTTGTCTGTCATCAAAGGAGCTCCACCAATGCGGTTTGGTCAAACAGCGCCAATGCACTTGACACCCAGGGAGGTGTGCAGGTGCTGGACCAAGTTGAAACTTGTTGAAGTAGTTGTCACAGAAGACAACAGAAAGCCGTGGCTGTGTTATGGTTTTGCATAGCATTGTCACCACTTTGGCCCCTAAAAGTAGCATCTGCTCCTGCTCAGTCAGGGCAACACTGAAGAAAGTGGATGCCCTTTGATAGAGTAGTAGGTCATGGATGATGCCAGATAAACTGTCTCAGCAGAACAACTTAAAGCCCCACTTGTCTGGCTTGTTGGCAATATATTGTTGAAGGGTTCCAGTCCTTGTGCCTTTATATGCTACCATGACCTCATCCACACTGTGCTTGTAAGTGGATGGTATGAGGAGACACTGCTCACGAAGCATCTCAAAGAGGGGACAGATTTTGTAAAATCTTTATAGACTCATTGTATTGCTGATTATCATTGAAATGAATGAACCAACGTAACAACTGGAATCTCTTCCTTGGCATGATATCAGCTGTCCCATTGAAACGTGACTCATGGTGCCAGTAGTCCACTAGGGATGGGAAGTTGAAAAAACCCATAAAGAGTAGGTTTGCCAAGAATTTTTCAATCTCTTCAGGGCCAGTCTTGATTGGATCCCCCAACTCCTGGGCAGAGTACAGATTGGTATGATGAGCAATATGTTCAATCATTTTGAAGTACTGGAAGGGTGTCTGTACAGCCTCAGGTGGGTCAAAATTTGAATCAGGAACCTGGAATTCCTCAAAATCTTCATGCTTCCAGATTCTCCTTGTGCCTTTGTTTGAGTCGATGGGGGCATGGGTCAGGGGTGTCTCCAGAAACAGTTTTTAAGGTGTGTTTGCCTTTTTTACTTTTCTTACAAGGCAGCTGTGTAGAAGATCTGCTTGCTGAGGGAGTGTCTTCTTCATCCAGGGATTCAAAAGAACTGTCACCACTCAGCTCTGCTTGTGCGGGCCGATAATCAGGATCACCTTTTTGGTCATCATCCTCACTCAGATCATCATCAGAGTCTTGAGGATTTTCTGGTACAAGGGCCAGAAGAGTGCGTAGTCTTGCACCATAAAATGTTTTAGCATCCATCTAGTAATTTTAAGAAAAATGAAAAGATATTAAAAACCACATTCTCTTACAATTGTACTAATATTTGTATACCAGCATGTGTCATTTTGTAAAAATGGAAGTAGTCGTACTACCAGTACTAACATTTTCACATATCCCTTCTGGACATTTACCATATCTACTTAGAAAACATCTCAAAGTGAGAAAAACTCCAAACTTAGGAAACTATTTCAACATATTTATGATGGAATAACATTAAATGTTTCATATCTGTTGTCCACAAAATGGACGAGTTGGAGCTAATGATGGTGGGGAATGACTACACTCGGGACTGCTGCGTGGTGATCATTACAGAAACTTGGCTCCACTCGCTTATTCCGGACGCAGCAGTGGAGCCCACGTGCCGCACCATGCACCTGTACAGCGTGGCCAGGGTTAACTTGAGGAGAGGACTTAAGGCTGCAAAAAGGGAGTATAAGAGGAAGGTGGAGAACCATCTGGCTGACAATAACCCCAGACAAGTGTGGCCAGGTTTACAGCATCTAACAAACTACAAGGGCAACTCGTCCAGAGCGGGAAATGCCGATGCTTCGCTGGTGGAAGAGCTAAACCACTTTTCACCTGCTCTGAGTCAGTGAGGCCCCACTTCGCTACTCCAAACCCGGAGAGTGGCCCCACAGCTCCTCAGCCTTCAAACACCCACCTGCTTGAACTACAGGAACATCAGCTGAAAAGGGTTCTGAGAGCTGTGAACCCACACAATGCAGCAGGCCCAGACAGGGCACTGGGCAAAGTACTGAAGGCCTGCACTGACCAGCTGTCTGGGGTCCTAACAAGGATCTTTAACATCTCCTTAAAACAGGCCACTGTTCCACCGTGCCTGAAAACAGCCACCAATCGTTCCTGTACCTAAGAAGGCCTCCATAAGCAGCCTTAATGACTACAGACCAGTGGCACTGACCTCTGTGGTCATGAAGTGCTTTGAGAGGCTCGTCCTGCCCCACCTCAAGTCCTGCCCCCCCCAGAACTTCGACCAGCACCAGTTTACCTATAAGGCAAACAGGTCAACAGCAGATGCCATAGCCACCATCCTCCACACTGCTGCGAGCCACACAGAGGGGTTGGGGAACTATCAGAGCATGTGAGCGGAGCGGACCGGGTGAAAATTTCCTCCTCGCTCACAGACCTGTCAGTTTGCGCCGCTTGTCAGCTCCGCCTGGTTCGGCGCATTTTCCGCTCCGCTCCACTCCATCATACATTTTATCCTGCTCCACTCGCTCACCACTCTGCTCAAAAAAAAAAAAACCTGCATCGTACAACTCTCACCTGCAAACTTCTATTCACAAATAAAACATGAGCTTGGCCGTTTTCCCCCAGGCTACGTATTTTCATTTCATTTAAAAAATGCCACAGGCGCCCGGTTAGCTCAGTCGGTAGAGCTGGCGACCCATGTACTGAGGCACAGTCCTTGCTGCAGCGGCCCAGGGTTCGAATCTGACCTGCGGCCCTTTGCTGCGTGTCATCCCCTCTCTCTCTACCCCCCTTGTTTAGTTTTTAAGCCGACAAAAACAGTGAGACCACAAGTTATTAATTTAAATAGATTCCAAAACGACTCTTTACCGACTGCAACAATGTCGTTGCATTCTTTTTCTTGTTCCACATTATCCCCATCTGTTACTTTTACAGGAATAGTGCACTTGTACGACTTCTGTTTCTTTTCTGAAGTACACATTAAACTCCATAGTTTTGAAAGAAAATAGTGTGGGTGTGCGCGCAGGTGCAAAGATGCATTCTGGGTGGGGCATGAGCGACCGGAGCGATATTGGAGCGAAAGATAAGGTTCTGCTCCACCTTTTAAAAAAATTACCACTCCTCGTTCAACACAAAATCATTCCGCTCCCAGGTCCCGCCCCGCTCCGCTCCGCTCATATGCTCTGGGAACTATGTCAGGATGCTGTTTGTTGATTTTAGTTCGACTGCCGAATATCCTCTTCCAGAAGCTAACTGACCTGGGATTCCCACCCCTCACCTGTGACTGGATATACAGCTTCCTGACGGACCGGCCCCAGACATTGAGGTTTGGGACCCTAACATCCACCACTCGGACACTGAGCACAGGTTCGCCTCAGGGCTGTGTGTTAAGCCCTTTCCTGTATTCCCTATAAACATACGACTGTGCCTCTCTCCACCACTCTAACATCATCATCAAATTCGCGGATGACACAACAGTAGTGGACCTCATCTCTGGCAGTGATGAGACAGCATACAGGGAGGCTCGCAGCCTGGTGCTCAGCAAATAACCTCTTGCTGAATGCCAGCAAAACCAAGGAGATGGTGATGGACTGGAGGAGGAAGAGAGCTAACCCTGCCCACTACAGATAGAGGGTGACTGTGTGGAGTCTCCTCTTTTAAGTTTCTTGGGGTGCACGTGGCTGACAACTTAACGTGGTCCACCAACACATCAGCAGTAGTTGGAAAGGCCCAGCAGAGGCTACACTTCCTAAGACTGCTGACCTTGATGGGCACCTGCTGCGTTCCTTCTACCGTTCCACCATAGAGAGTGTGTTGACATACTGCCTCACTGTATGGTACGCAGGTTGCACGGCCAAGGACAGGAAAGCGCTGCAAGGGGTCATTAAATCAGCGCAGCAAATTATTGGCTGCCCTCTAACCTCCTTGGAAGACATTGCAAATACGCGAGGGCTAAACAGGGCCAAGAAGATCCTGTCTGACCCATCACACCCAGGCCATGGCCTCTTCAATCTCCTGCCCTCTGGGAAACGATACAAGGTATTGGGGAGCAGGACAAACCGGCTTAGAAGCACCTTCTGTGTGGGTTTGGAGTGTGTGTGTGTGTGTGTGTGTGTGTGCGTGTGCGTGTGTAGATTTTACTCAGAAGTGTCGTGTGTGTGGGTGGGTGAGTGTGCGCATGGATGTGGGTTACATATGTAGGTACACATGGTCTTTCATTTATTTATTCTTAGATCTTTTTTTTAAATACACAGAGGATAGATTGCTCAACCAATTTTGTTGTAACATCTGTGACAATGACAATAAAGGAATTCTGATTGTGATTGTGATTGACAAAAATAAATGATCAAAAGTTTTTATTTCATAGCAGATAGTCCACTTTAATCAAATTAGCTTAATGTTGCTAGGTTTACCATAAACTGACAAATCAACCATTTGGTTGAGGTCGTTTTAAAAAAAATCTTACACATTTGTTAAGACTTGTTTTGTGGTAATAAGTAACATAGTTCTGTTCATTGAAGCCTCTGACAGTATGATATGTCAAAAAAATATGCTTACCTTTCAAAATTTCACCAAAAACAGTCCACATGTCTAGGGTGATTTTCCGCTTTTCACTTCTTTGTTCGACTAAATTAGTTACAAATTATAAAAGTTACTAGTTACTTCAGAAAGTAACTATTGCGTTACTTTCAAGTAAATTGTTAAATGCTCAAATGTGACCTCACCTCCACCCCTCTTTAACGGAACTCAAAATACATGTTCAATTATTTATGATAAATCTGAATATTATAATGAAATGGACACTTAAACAATGTACACAAGTCTAAACTATTTTAATGTTGCTGTGGGACAAAGTATGTCCATGTACCATGTATGTAGATATTATGTTTATATAGTGGATTGATACAAATAACACAATAGATGTTTTGGAACTTTTGATATTTATTGTCCCTCAACAGGCCACAACTGGGCAAAATTAAATTATGCTTGTTAAGCACTATACCAAAAATAAATAACAAATATATACACTCTTTGTAGTGCAAATAAAACAAAACAACTTCAGACAATTGGTAGATATACTGTACTTCAAGTATTTTCTTCCTCGAAAAAGTAGAACAGTGTAACAATATGAGGTCCTTTCAATCTAACTGAAAAGTACAATGTATAGCAAAACTAAGGAATCCAAATATAAACAGGTAATACATAAGAAATAAAAAATACATCTCCATAAAAATAAATCTCTTTCTCTGGCCATTGACAATCTCACTTCAAGAGGCTGCAGCCAGCCAACAAATAAATCTAAATTAAATGATGCTCTTTAAGCAATGTACCAAAAATGTATTCAAACAATATATACACTCTTTTTAGTGCAAATGTAATAAGATGCAACACAACTCGCCATACCTGTCTCTCGTTGACTGACTCCCTTGTGTTGTTCGTTGTGTGTCGGACTATGCGTGCTTTCGAACACCCGCCCAACTCAACCTCTGATTGGCTTACCATGAAATTTTACTCAACCTCAGCCAATCGTCAGCATTTATGTGCTTGTCTCGTGCACTGCCCACTAACCAAGGAAGGACAGTAAAAAAAAGTCTTTGCCTCTCGGCTCAGAGATCTAGTTGGTCTGATGAAAAAAACAGACTCAATTATAGTAACGCGCAGCATTGTTTGGCAGTAACGGTAACGGCGTTATTAAGATGGGAAGAGTAATCAGATTACTCGTTACTGAAAAAAGTAACGCCGTTATTTATAACGCCATTATTCCCATCACTGCTGAAGATAGACAGGAAAGGGGGACAGAGAGAGGGGATGACATGCAGCAAAGGGCTGCAGGTCGGATTCGAATCCTGGGCTGCTGCAGCAAAGACTCAGCCTCAGTACATGGGTCGCCAGCTCTACCCATCAGCCACATTGACAGATTTCTTTCAAATTATAACCTTCCAAAACTTCAGATACAAAATGTCAGCGGCAAGAAAACACAGGTTTTATTTGCAATGCCCTGATCAAACAGCCGACTACTTGGACATGGCGAGGCGCACATGTCAGTGGGAGAGTCCCCCACGTCCCCTCCCTCTGCCGGCTAAGTGTAGAGATGGTGACAAAATGACAGACATCCGCTGCATGGAAACATCCGTGTCCTAGCCTGACATTAGTCCAGTCCTCTATTTGGCAGCTCCTAATTCCTGTTCCGATTGAAGGGTTTCTGCGTTGCCAAGAGCTAATGGGTCATGTGACGTACCCTCAGGACACCTGCCTGCCTTCCCATGAATCCCCCCTCTTGGCTTTGACATTTGATCATGCTGAGACTCTCCTATTTGTTTTGGATCCTTTCTGTAATGCGGCCTTTGGGGGGACAAATTGACAGCAGCTTTTAACTTTGCTGCATTTACAGAGAGTTGAATTGAATTTAAGCGCTGGCCTACCATTCCATACTTAATGGTGTCATTATGACAGCAGCAATAGATGCACTCTAAGCTGATTGAACTAATTTACTACCTTCCTCTTTTTTTGCCGTTTTATTGTGCAGCTTAAGCTAGCCATGGGGGGATTTCATACAGCAGGTTTAGAATGCAGATACGTTCGGCATCCCTCTGCCAAACTGATCTCAGAGGCTTTGTCTTCAGCCTTGTTGAACCACTGGAATTGCAGGAGGAGGATAGAGGATGATGTGGTTGTCTGCTGTTGCAGTTCACCCTGTCACAAGCTTTTAAAAACCTGTTCACAATAAGCAGCTGGCTGGGGACACTCTCTGTTCGCGGCTGCCATGCTCAGACGCTCCCAGGATGCGCCTCCTGGCCGTCCTCCCTATAAAACACTCTGCAACGCATGTGTAAAAAGCCACATTTAGCATAATGAAACGTAGGAAGCAATCAGTGAGAACACTGACAGAATGCAGGCTGACACCCGGGATATTTCCTGCTTGGGAGAAGTCTAATGTGGTTTATACTCACATCTAGTCTCATAACTGCATAAATAGAGGCAGGGCCGCTATGCAGATGCTACCCATCCAAGCCGCTTCGCTTCACCGTCCGCTCTGACACACACACCACAAAACAAATTAGCTTTATTTACATCTTTAAAGCTTGCTCAGTTATGCATCCTGTTCATTGTATTATTTTTCTTTGTTTCTTTTTGTCCTTTTTTCCTCTTTTGTTTTGAAGGCTTTGATTACTGATGTTGGATCAGGATGTTTAAAGCTTTAATCTGTAACATTTTCACATTAAACTTTGTGTAAACACTAGCTCTATGTTCTATATGTAGTTGAGTTGTGTACTTTCATCATCCCAAATGTTTCCAACAATGTTCAAACTCAGAGAAATCTGTCATTTTATTCAGGTAGAGCTGCGTTTCACCGGTCGTCTGTCTGGAACATTTCCCCTTTGTGCCTGCGTCAGTGTTGTGGTTGTCTGCCAGAAGCTGCCATACATTGACTGTTTATCCAGTTTGAAGCCACATTGTAACCATCCACTGTTTAGATCTTGGTGCTTTTTAACTCTAGATTTGAACCAGATGAAGGATTTTAGTCATCGGACGTCTGGATCTTAAGTTATCAGAGAAACAAGCTGAGCTAACGTTAGCAGCAGCTCGGCTCGCAGCCCCTCCAGGACGCCCAACAGCGTAGGAGAAACAATGATTTTTAAGGTGGAGGTTTCAGTGTTTCTAACCGGGAGAAGCTGACTGCAATGATGGCAATGGTGATAATGACAACTCCCATGATCCCATGCTACTTCAGAACATCATCAAACTTTGTCTTTTGTTATTGTTTTGATGTGAGAGACCCTAGTGGCAGAAATGACATATTGTACTTTTAAAGTTTTTTTTGCTTAGATTTGCAAGTAGCCAAAACCATGTCTTAACAGGTATTCAGAAGTCCATACAGTGTTTTTCTCAGTGATCAAACCAAATGTTTCTGATCGTGTTAATCAACCTCCAATTTGAAGTGTCAAAAAAGCAGAGCTTTATGCTTCCACAATAATGAAATGTGTGTAATAACTCAATGAATTTAATTTTGCCTCACCAATATTTATATCAGCAGCAGGTTGGCTGGATCAATCTGCTCGGGCACTCTTGGGCCCCTTTTGACCCCCACAATCCTCAAATATAATGTTATATTCCATTTCTGACCATAGAGCCTCCTAAATGTTACACACTGGACCTTTAACAAATGTGTTCAAAGCATTTCTGTGTAGGGAGGAGGTCTGGGTGGATGGAAGGTCAAACACACCCAGACTTTCACACAGGGGACTGCTATTTGTGTCCCTGATGATTTATTTCAACTTATGTATGTAAGTTAATTAATTAACTTATTTTAACCCAAACTGTGATGTTTTCAGAAACATAATAAAACACCAGTTTGACACCAGTCTGCAATGCTATTCTATTTCATTATTTATCTTTTATAAGCTACTCTTTGTGCTCTTGTTATTTTTTATTCTGCCCTTTCTGTATGCTGTTGCAAACTGCAATTTCCTCATTGCGGGACAAATAAAGGTTTTCTTATCTTATCTTATCTTATAATAAGTAGTTTTGGCACCTATACCAGTCCCTCCGTGACAAATTGAACGGATCCCAGTGAGTTCTACGTAACCTTGCGATTATCACAACCTTTACACAAATTTGACCAATCATTGTAGTTTCCCGCAAGTTTAACCAATCAGAGCAGTCCCCCATATAAAATGTTGAGCCATATGTCACCAAACTCACTGACTTGTTTGTAGTTGTGGAGATGCAGATATGTGCAACGCAAACCTCTCACATTTACCAACGAAAATTACAGCTAAAGACTGTGCAAGGCTGTTCCCTGACCGTCTGCACCAAACTGTTTTGCACCATGTGCAACATTGTCGTGGAACACATAGAAAAGTCATCTATTTTTATTTTTCTACCTTTTAGAATTTTCTACCACAAACATACCCGGAGAATAGTTGAAACATGCTGATACAGACAAGACAAATCACACTGCATCCAAATTTATTGATCTATCAGTTGGAAAAAATGGCTCAAAAACATAGCAACATGAATCATAATATGTTTTAGAATAGCTGCTGTAAAATTAAGGCATTTTACAATGGAAGAATCCAGGTGGGACCGCTAAACCTAACCAAACAGCATCCGTTATTATTATACTGTTACCAAGACAACGGCGGTCTGGCACACCTGTCGTTATATCATATATGTTGTTTTGGGACTCACTGGCTAACAACCTATTCTGTCGTTTAGGTCTGAGGCAGTAGCGTAGCCAGAAATATTCATTTAGCTGGGTCAGTGGGATATAATGTGTGCAAAACCAATGCAGCAAGTGATCTGTGGATCAACCATACGTTTTTTACTCTTATTTTAAGATCTCATTAAAACATTTTTCAGACTAGTATTTGCCTAGTTGTATACATTGAGTCACTAGCAGGCTACTGTGGGGCTTGGTGATTGAACAATGAAATAATTCCATCTTAATGTGATCCATTACAGTTACAGTGGCGTATGAGCAGTGACGGCTGGTGGTGATTTTGGGTGGGTGGGCTAACAAATGCATTACACTCATCAATACGTCACACAGCAGCAACAGTAGCATCACATCAAGTTACAGCAACAACATTGTATACTTTGTTATAGCAAGGGCTCTACGGCAACACTGGGGAGACAAACCCAAAACAATGGCCTGATGCCAAAAAAAATCTCTCTCTCTCTCTCTCTCTCTCTCTCTCTCTGTACACATCAGCACATGCCAATTGTGCTACAACTACATTATAGAAAAGTACCAGCAACAATTTGCAACCATGTACCAGAAATAAATCTATAAAACCAAAGCATAAATAATTATTTGTAGGAGAGTTGTTTCAGAGCTTGGGCAGACCTTATTTAGAACTTTCTGTGACGCAAACAGGTTAATCACCATGTCAAACTCCACCCTGCTGTACCTCACCATCAGCTCACCTTTCAGTGTCTCCCTGCAGATCATTGGGTAATGTGCACATGCAAAGACAACAAGTGCCTGGCTTTCTCAAAGCGAGCCTTTGACTTCTCGACCATTAAGTCACAGCACTGTGTGGCTACTGACACATTATCAGAGCGCCGCTTCCTGCGCGGCGTTACAGCGGCTGCAGCTGTGTCTGCATCTGGATGTGGCTGATTGTCATCTGTGGTCAGCAGTTCAGATATGAAGCACGAAAGATTGTCCAGGCCCTGTCTCGTTCTGAGAGAATCTGTGGTCTTAGACGTGTACTTTGCAACCTGTGTGTTTGACAGGTGATCGGCTAACTGACTGTCTAAAAAAAGAGAACTGGTCCACAAATCCACAACTCCTTGTTGGGTCCAAGCCGTGTCTCCTCCAAACAGCAAACATGGAAACAGAAAAGTGAATTCCTAGCTACACTTGCTGTTAGCCAGTCCGTTAGCTGAAATCTTGTAACGCAAAATTACGATTTTGTCGTTTGTTCTTTTGTGTTATTTGAACATCGTTTGGATGATGTGTTCCCAATCTCTGTATTTCCATTTTTTCTCCAAAACTTGATTAGCAAGTAAATAATCCACCTCGTTCATGTTCATGCTAACGCCCGCCATACTACGAACTAGCCTCACTGTACTGTAGCTACTGCGCTGTGATTGGTCGAAGATCAGCCTTTGGGCTGAATGAATTTAGCCCAAATGAGGGCGTATCACGACACCTGTCAATCACAATTGAATGGAAGCTTACGCTATTGTGCTTGGGCTGAATGAATTCAGCCCATTCACAGGAAAAAACCCAGGATATATCATATATCCTGGGTTTTTTCTGTCACTTTTTGGTGCTGTTGCTGCTCTAGGTTCTACCAAAATTCAAAACAATATGTTCTAATGTTTTTAATAATAGTTTTTCATCTTTACTGTAAAAGATAGGGGGGGCTCAGCCCTGTTAGCCCATATATTCCAGCCGTCCCTGCGTATGAGTGTCCTGGGGCCGCTGCTAGAGTAGTCATTTTTTGGCCAGAGGAGCTGGCCGGTGGCAGAGTGTTTTCCACATTGTCTGTTCCTCTTTCTCAATGCAAGGCTTCTTAAAAAACTTATCCAGAGAGCTTTGTTTCGAAATCATTGCATTTTGAATGTAATCCCTAGGCCTAAAACTAGCTAGCTTGCCATATGTCACTGACCGGCAGAATAGTGGAAGGAAGCAGCGGCCCTGTAAACCCCACGGCCATTTACACTTTGAACTTTCATTACGTGATAAAATGTCTCTTTGTCAATTTGTCTGTTTTTCAGTTAATTTCAATAGTGACTTGCAATTAACTCATACATTCTTTATGATTATGCTGGGTGGGTCAGCTTTAGATTTAGATGGCACAGCCACATCCAAGCACACCCGTGGCTACGCGGGTGGTCTGAGGACACGTTGGAAACATTTGGTTGTTTTTTTTCTAAATTCTGAAACATTGTTTACCTGCTAGCTTCTTCTTCCCCACCTTTTGCTTCATGATGAATCACCACCACCGGTCAATCAGTAGAATTCAGTGAAACCACTGCCAAGAGCCACATGTGGAGGAGAAATAAAATGGGTGCAGCTTTAAGGTTTCAGACTGGTGATTCTGTAGCTATTCTTTACTCCCACCCTCTTCCATGCGTCAGCCTACAAAAGTGATACACTGTATTTGAGCGTGTACAAAGATGCCTGAACTGGCTTCTATGCAAGTTTACCCTCCACTACATCCCTGGTTGCTGTGACTCCTCACAATGGTAACACTTTGCGACATGGCTGCTGATTTGGGAGGTGAATGGTACATCTGTCCTGGGAAGTGCCAGGAAGTGCAGCACAAAGAGCTGCTTTTGTCACAGATAGGCTTCTCTGTAGCTGCCTCCGTACACCTAGAGCCAAAGCAGCCTCCACTGGCAGGGGAACAACACAATTGCGGCACTGGAGCTGTCAGTCAAAGCTCTAGGGAAGCAGAACCAAAGGGGGGTCTCATGTGGCCTGCAATTTTCTTGAGGCCATTAAACCCACCCTTTTTAATTCCCTTTCTAACACCCGTGCTATTCTCAGTGTAAAGTGGTCTTTCAATGCTCCCATCTAAAGCTGAAAGACAGGAATGTGAAAAGCACTTTGCAAAACAATGCTGAACACATCTGCTAATTTCTCAGGATGAAGGGCAATGTAATGGTGGATGTTCATTCAGTCAGCACTCTGTGAGAATTCTCAGGCAGACACTGGACATTCTGCTGTGATGATAGAATCACAGATTGGTTTGATTTCTATTCTTTTTACCAACACTCAGTATTGGTTTCTCTGAACCATGACCACAAACTTTACCCTTACCACAACCAACAAAAGTGGGTTATATATGTAGTCGAAATGTAACATACATTTTGAATTTGGTGCCTATTTGACCGAGAAAAGACAGAAAGTGACTTTAGGGCGCATTTGTATTAAAGACAACAACTCCCACAATGCACAGCTCCGCAAGCCGCTCCCACTAACACTATCAAGCCGCTATATTGTGGCTCATAAAGGCAGCCACGAACATCTGATTCGACCATCATACTTTCGAAATTTCTTCCATATTAGATTGATTACCATAGTCGTAACGTCTGGCTCCACAGCGCCTCCGCTTAGCTTCCAAACAAGATGGCGGTTATATTTTTTAGTTTCTGCAAGTGAAGTCCCACCCACTGATCTGTAATAGGTCTGTAGCGTGAGTGAAAAAAAAATGAGGAAGTAGTGTTTGTAGTCTCACCCCCTCTACAGAGATATGAGAAAATGACGATTTTTACATCATTGGAAGCAGGAAGTGACACACTAAAATCCTTATTTCTCCCCTCTCAGGGAAAGTGAGGGAATGATGCACGACCATTCAAAAATATGACTGGGGTTCTAATGATACAAAGCTTAATGCAAATGGGTGAAGTGTCCCTTTAATTTTCATTTGTATTAGTTTTTGAAAGGCTTGGTACATACACATATTATTGTTTCCAGAATGCAGAACACATGGTACAATATATAATACAAAGCAGAGCTTCAATCGGGCCCAAGAAATCAAGCCTGACCCTACCCGAGCCCGTGCACGTTGTGTCCGGATCCGGCCCGACACATTAACTGTAATTATGAGCCCGACAATTTTTTAATACGTGGGCTGTAATAACTGACGTTCTCAACTACAATTCCGAGTTGTTTGAACTACAGAAAGCTGTTTAGAATCATCTTAATGAATAATGCAACAAGGACGAAGCATGTAAACTGCGTTGTTTGTTTATTCATAATGAAATCGATTGGCAGGCAGGCCCGGCCCAGTGTGATGCGTGCGAGTGGAGGAGACGCTGCGCATGACACGTGTTGCATTTTGTAACTTTGTAGCCTAACTTGTGTAACTTTGTACACATTTGTTACTCAGGCCTACTTTGCTAAAAAATATATATAATATTTCTGATTATGCCATAGCTTTCTCCCCACCCAATTAGGCGAATAAAGTACTGATAAAAAAAACAAAAAAAACCCACAAAAGCTTGATCAAGGGCCCGAGGATAGTGGCGCCCGACCCGGCCCTGATAAGTTCGGGCTCGGGCAGAGAATCGAAACTCTAATACGAAGGCAGATCCCAGTACATAAAAATCCCAGAAAGACACCCCTGCTTCCTGATGACCACTTACTCTACTAGCCTACATTCGTAAGATGCTGTTCCCACCATTGCATCAAATCATTCTTTTAGTTCTGGAGCCTTTGTATTAAAATATTTTTTTAAAAATGTTATAATACCCACATATATTTGGTATGTTTTGGTATCGGAGTCCCCAATAAAGATACATTTGGGCTTTGAGGGATTTCTGAACTAAAAAGTGATTGCTTTTAATCAAGACCACAATCTGAGACTGAGCCTTTTTCACTGCATCCATTTTGGCATGAAATAGTAGGGTAATACTACTAATGACACTAATTAAGACTGTTCCATTTAGTGTAGCAGAGCCTTTACTTGCATGTGAGCCAACATGCAGAACAGCAGTACTCTGACTCTGTTTGAGCTGAATGGAACTATTAGTATCATTGGTTACACTTGCGTTTACCCTATTTCATTCATCTTAGGTTGTGATGTTTTATATACATCCATCTTGGCTCTGACTCCACCGGCTCCTGAATAATCCAAAAGAGGTGGAGTGTGGGTGGAGCTGAAGCTGGCTGAATGAAGCCTAGTTCCTGAAAACAGCCACCTGTGACATCACCCACCTGTCACTCAAAGTTGTGACGCCATTACATAACTGTTTGCTAGTACGTACATACAAGATTTGAAAAAATGAAAAACGAAGTCAAGCTAAACTTACTCTACATTACATTACATACACAAGCTCATCAATCTAACTTGTACACCCTTGAATAATGAAAAATGAAGAATGCATTTAAAAAATGATTTATAACTGCACAATGAGGTGACTTTTGTAATCTCAGTTGGAAAGAGTTGGATAGGGGACACCATCACCAGGTTCCAAAAAAAACAAACAACTCCACTGCTCAGCTCATACCAACATACAGGTAATGTAGATTGAATAAATAACTTGTTAAACTCCTGAAAAGCAGCTCACCTTTTATCCCCCCCCCACCCTTCACATAAGTGTGCCATACTCAATTTCCAGCTTCAGTGAGAATGAAGAAAGATAGGGGGAGAAAATTGGAAGTTTGGTTTAAAATGCAGACAGCCCTGGCTTTCTGCTTGACGGCCTGTGACATCTCCCCGCACCACACTTTGCATGGCAGAATAGGAGCTTGTAATAGAATTTCTCCCACAGAGGAGGTTAATTACATCCCCCCCCCCCCAACTCCCCACAGTTGCTGCAAAATAAAAAAAAATAAAATGCGCCACAACGCCTGTAAGCTCCTGTGACAGCCACAAATCCCTGTCGCCATCTTACCTTTAAGATTTAATTCCAGGTTAATGTCTGCCATCGTGTCACATTATAGTGAGACCCTCAGGGGAACCCGAGGGGGCCTTCAGCCAAAATGACTGGCATGACAGCTTATGGCAAAGAGGAGAGAAGTGGAGGGAAAACAGGCTGTCTGTCACTGTTCCATGAAGAGAGGTCATCATGTAACTTGACTGAGAGGGTTTTGAAAGTGCTGAGGCTTGAATTTATCACAAAGCACACATCAAAGGATTGCTGGCAGTGGATAGATCACAGCAGGGCCAACGAAACACAGACAGATACAGAGTGGTTATGTGAATCTGGTTAATGACTTCAAAATCCAGATATTGACTATTATCAGGTTAAAATAGCAAAAGTGACTCTAAAAGTTGACAAATCTCAAGTCAACGCCAACAGGTCTCAAGTTAAAGCTGCAGTAGGTACTTTTTATAAAAGGCTTTTGGTCATATTTGCTGAAACTTTCACTATATCCTGACAGTACAGCATATGAGACAAATAATCTGAAAAAATGAGGTTCATCTGGATCCTCCTAGTGCTCCTAATGGTATTTGCATTTGCATTTCCATTTAGCTGGAAACAAGCTCCAATCAACCAATCAGAACCAAGAAAGATAGTTGATTGTTGAGTCTTATTATCAGGGTGTCGACTATATTCAAGCTTCCAATGCAAAGCGTATTTATATCTTTCATGGCTCTGATTGGTTGTTTTGGTTCTTGCAAATACCATTAGGAGCACTTGGAGAAGCCAGAGGAACTTTTTTTCACTGATTATCTGTCTCATGTACTACTGTCAGGATATAGTGAAAGTTTCAGCAAATAGGACAAAAAGTTTTTTTTATAAAATGTTTCAGTCCTAAAGAAGTCATTGTTAACTAGGAAAAGCAGCAAATGTTGGCCGCCCTTCCAGCTAACACTCAATCAAATATTTTTTATTGATTTCAAAAGACAAAGACTAAGAATTTTGTATCAGAACCAGAATTAGAAATACTTGATCCCTGGGGGACATTGGTTGCATTACATTTGCTTGAGTTACTAAACAAGACAAGTATATAAATTATAATAAGAGCTTTAGAACTGGTGGGAACTGTTGTGCCTTATAAATTAATTTTATAAGGAGTTCGGTCTAGACCTGCTCTATTTGAAAAATGTGACTGAGATAACTTTTGTTGTGAATTGGCGCTATACAAATAAAATAGAATTGAATTGAACTGATTATATGCATTATATTACAATATATAACAACAGTGTATATAGAAAAATATGAGTGTGAATAGAAAATAGAAAAATATAAATTAAGAGTAGCATAGAGCAACAGTCACACTGACTGCGTTGAGGGTTCACAAACTACAAAATACTAGCATGTAGATAACGTTAGCTATAGATGGCCATTATGTTAGCCTCAATTTATGATAATTTGTAAAGCCTCAAATAAGTTAAACGTTGGTGCTTCTCCTGTTTTTCGGTAACCAAATATTTATATAAACCACATAATTACCAAGTTAATCTGCTCATGATCGTTATCTGAAAACAGAGAACTGATTCACTGCACACTTTTATAAAGTAGTTTTTTTAATCTTTGGGCTTGAGGACATCAAGTTATTAAAGGCTAAAATCTAAGTGAAGCACCCTGCTGGGCTAGGGTTTAAAAGTAACTTTAGTATTTTTTTACCTGGAACCCATTTGGTCCAGTATTGAGTGAGAGTGCTGCAGCCACGCAACAGGCTGCAACATAGTCCTTGCAAGCAATAATGCACCGTCAAAGACAACCAACCCTGCAGAGAAATGAAATGTTTTCTGTTGCTTTCTCTTGTCCATCAATCCACAGGGATCAACCACAATATAGATATTATAATTTGTTGAGCATATTCATGCTCCCAAGTGGATGAACGCTTTTGATTTGACTGACTCTTTGCAAGGCTCTTCAAAACTTGTGGTGGCATTATGGACTCTATTGTATGGCTTAATGAGTGGCAGGTCTCGGGGCATGAACTTGACCAATTAAGCAGGAGGAGAATCATTGATGTTAAAGTCAGAATCGAGTGCAGTTTTTGATTGATTGGATTTTTACTGTAGGTGTTCAGAAATATAACATGGCCATCATATAAATGGTTGGCTTGTTTACAACCTCCCTGGTCATCTGAATGGTAGTGCTTGTTCCCCCTGGACCTATCTTCATCAATGTTGCCAGATTCAGCAAGAACTCCAGTAGGCATAATCTTATCATACCACAATGGAAGCAATGGTAAGAGTAATAATTATCTGGCAGTACAGAGATGACTACATCCAAAGCGCTCATTCAGCTTCATCAGGTCCAATCTGACCAGTCTAGCAGTGACATTAGTTTTTGGCTGATGCGTAGTTTTCTGGAAACTTCCTAAACAATTGCTGTTGCTATCCACAGAGGAGAGAGTTTTATCAGTTCGTCATAGATAATAAAATCACAGGGTTCCCAGCCTTTGATCCCCCACTCTTACTGCTATCTGAAGCAGCCGAGATGCAGCCTCCAAACATATTTGTTCATGCATCAGCAAGGCATGGTCAAAATCCCACCATGGGCCACTGTGCTGCAGGTTAGAGGGGTGGAATGAGTAGGAGGGCCTCCTCCTCATCCCTTCAGGAGGGGCACTTCACTTCAGATCCATCAGCCCGCAGGAGCTGTGACAAAGGAGATTGCTACTACCTTAGGTAATATGGCGAACTGCCCATAGATGGACTACACATACATGGAAACTTATGAGAACACTGCCCAGGGACCTGTTGCTCCATTTGCCGCTCTGGCTCCTTCATATTCACATCACATATACAACCAGCGTTGATCTTTTCCCAAAACTCTTCCCTCATCTCTGAGGAGAATCCACAACTAGTGAGCATATTGTATATAACATGTCTACAGATGAATCATTGCAATGTGATGTGGAGGGATTTATCTCAACAGTCTATAAAACCTGCACTGAAAGCTGCCTCAGTCTGCTTTGAGGACTCTTTAAGCCAACAGAAAAATTTTATTAGTGTGGCTTTTCGTGGTGAGTTTTAGTGCCCCATGATAGGTTGAACCTTATCCCAAAGCAGTGAAGACTTTTTGTGTCTTCCGAATAAAATAATATAATATAAAGTCACAGAATATTGTCACAAAATACTATGTTTCAGCATCTATTATCAACCACATCTTTGAATGATATGTAAATACAGGACAGTACAGTCATGATTTTGCTTTTTTTTGAGCCTTAAAAAGGCCTAAGACTGTTATACCAGATGGTGTTGCAATAGAAAATGAATTTAGATCTAAAGTGTCTATCCCATGGAGAGAATGAATATGTTCAGCAAATTTCATGATAAATTGCCAACATTGTATGAAATCAGTATAAAAGTGACATTTTGGCATACAAGTAGCCCAGCAGAAATGCTTCATTCCACACTCAAAGAGGTTCATCTTCTGGGGTGCATGAATATTTGTATCGCTGTTTCACCACAATTAGTTTGTATTTATTCCGCCTCCATTAGGATTTCACAATGCATAGTTTCATAGTGTACATTAACTACACACTGTAAAATCAAGGTCTGCATGCTGGCAGACCTTTCTCACAGCAGTAATTTTGACAAATCTGCATTTTTTTAAGGCAGCTGTCTTCACTAATTGTTTAACTTTTAAGTCAAACTCAAATGTTTACATTTGAAAATAAACTAAATAAAGTTTTGTAATCTTTATAATCTTTTGTTGAGGTAATTTACATTTCTTCTTTACAATGTTTTGGAAACAAAAACTGCATTTCAACTATGACTATGAACCTGATTTATTTGCACTGTAGAAAATTGAGAAAACTTATAATCTCAAAGCAACTGTCCTCATTATTTTTTAGCTTTAAGTCAAACTCATATTAATGATCATTTAATTTATAATTTACTTTTCTTCTTTAGAAAAACGTCAATTTTGAGAAACAAACCAAATGTTCAGAAAACTAATTCATCTGAAAAACAGTTAAATTGTTACAATTGAAAATATTTAATTATAATTTTCAAGCACTGTGAGCAATTTTTGAAATACAGATTTAAGATTTCCCAAAGAGGAAAAGTAAATTACCTCAACAACAGATTATTATTAAACTTAAGAGCTGCCTTTGAAATTTGAGTTTTCTCAACTGTTTACAGTGTGAGTTTATCCTACCATTCATGTCAAAAGGTCTACTTGTTTTGAGCATTCTTTATTTTGTCACATTTACAATGTGGACACTCTACATATTCAATACCTGCCAAGAATTAGTATAGTATGAATTTAGGATGCAGCTTCAAACTGGTGAAGCTCCAGCCTCACACAACCTGAGAGGAGGACCTGCAGACACTATCAAATCTAAAAAAAAGTGTGTGACCTCCTCCACAGGTTTTCCGAGTGAAAAATAACTGGATCTTTATTTATTGCGCATCCGTGTCTCTGTGTAAACACATAGCTAGTTTAATGCTAAGAAAACTGCACTGAAAGTCTTGTTTAGAAGGATTTTTAAAAAGCCAAACAAATTAGGGTTATGTTGTGTTTAGGGTTAGGGTTGTGCTGAATTAGGGACCTTTTTTGGTCAAATTTAGGTCCTGGTCTGTACCCAATGTCATGGCAATCTCTTTAATAACTGTTGAGACATTTCCTTTAAAATCCAACGGGGTGGTAATAGACCCAGTCAGTATGATTTACCCTCTGGGAACCATGAATGTCTGTACTAGATATATTGTCACTGCAGTCAGTCGAGCTCAACCCAATTATGTGAAGTTTGTTTTTACATACAGAAACATGCAAGGTACTTCAGTGTGTGTGTATCATTCAGTTCCTCAGCTTTAATACTGTGCGTGGATTTAAGTAATCCACTGCAGACGATCACTGTTGGACCAGTGCGCCTGCTCTGACCACAGAGAAGCAAACAATGACAAGATTACATTTTATATTGAAATATTCAACGCATGAGCTCAGACGTAATCCCATGATTAATCAACCCTCTCTGAGAGCTTACATTGATCTTTAAAGAATAAAAGACAAAGTACTTGTTTTTGAGGGAGGAGGAGAAGCAGTAGAAAAGTAACTTTGTGCTTTGTATGTTGGGGGATAAAGGATGTTACATTCTGTGCAAGTCCACAGAGCTATTTATTATTTTGTTGATGTAGGTTCATTGTAGATAAAGCTTCCAGACGGAAAAATTGCAAAGAGGAAAAGTTTAGGGTTTATTCTCGCTAAGCTTAATTATATTTCTAAATGCTTCAGTGGGGGTTTCAAGAGCAGCTATCTGTAATGTGTAATATTTCATATTTATGAAGCATCTGCATAATAAAGATAAGGTATTCAATTAACCGAGCCATAAAAACTCCATGTTATTAAATATTAATCATTCCACATATTGCTTTGATTTCTAACTACTTAATTACAAACACACTGCTCTGCTCCGGCACTGTGTGCTGGGCATTTCGGCGTCTTTTAGCAGACTATAAAGTGTTTAGCAAAGCACTTCACACACAGCAATAAAAGTGTGTGTGAGCTCAGTGAGGGCCACCCGCTCCTGCTCACACCACCCACAGCTCCACATGCACAGAATGTCAGTTTGTTTCTTTTATATTTATTTCAAATATCGTAAGTGGCTTGCAGCTGGTTGTGAGACTCATATTGTCATGTGACCAGCTCCTCCCCCTCAGTCTCATGGTTGCAACAATACGGAGGAACACATGCTTTTTAATGTGGGCAGTATAATGTGGATTAATCTTGCAGGAAAATTACACATTATTTTTTTGCAAAAATCACCGTCATGTTTCATATATGTGAAAAGAGGTGAGCTAAGTGGATTCACTAGAGAAGTCCTTCAAATTAAACAATAGTGTCAGTGTCTGGTGCACATACTGTTTGAGTGGTTTCTGATCTGGACCACATGATTTAATTTGCTTATTCAAAAATAACCACATTTTCTGATCTGCCACCACTATGATTAAGTTTACATTTGGTTTAAAGCTGCAGTAGGTAATTTTTATAAAAAATAACTTTTTGTCATTTTGGCTTAAACAGTATATTCTCACAGTAGTACATGGGACACATAATTTGTGACAAAATCAGGTTCCTCTGGCTCCTCCTAGTGCTTCTAATGAAATTTGCAAGAATCCACAGGGCCTGTATGAAAACAACCAATCATTGGTTTATAAGCCATTTTTATAAAAAAATTACTTACTGCCCCTTTAAGATAAAAAAGCCAGACCAAGATGGTTGGGGTTAAAATTAGCACTTGGTGTTGTTAGGGAAACATCGTGGTTTGGGTCAAAATAAACTGATGATGGCTGTCCAACACGTTCTAAATGACTGAATAATTAGAAGGCTACGATCACACGTGAATACAGCCAATAAAATAATGTTATTCTTACATGTATGCATGCATGTATTCTCTAAATTTCAGATCAGTGGCCCTCATATTATAAAATGTTTTGGAAAAAGTTATGTGGGAGTATGGGAGTCCGGTGTAAATCTGGATCCTGTAGAGCACCTGTCTTTGAGAATTGTTTGTGTAACTAAAACTACCTATTTGTATTCCTACTATTGCACAATATTATTACCCAATATTCACTGCATAGATATCCAGTATTGAATACTACACTGATTTTAAAAAGGAGGACTGGTGTGTGAAATAAATATTTTTGCATAGTGTGTGTATGTATGTGTGTGTAGAGAGGTGTGAACACCCACTATATGGAGTGGAAGGTCAGAAATGAAGGCTGGCAACATTTAGCTGCTTTGCTGTTGATCAAATGCATTAGCATATATAGATTAATGTCAATTAAATATGAATTCATTAAGATGGATCGATTGAAACGGCAGAGAAAAACACTTCATGAAGAACCTTTCTCCCCTGACACTGTGACCTTTTTATCATTGCAACCTGAGGGACATGGATTTTTGTCTCATCTGTTTCACTGGCTGCCTCATTGATAAATTCCATTGACAAATAAAAGCAGAGCCTTGGAAATTGCTGTTTTCCCCTCTGCTTTAGTGTCAATCACACACACACACACAATCAGTGAATTGAACTGGCTGTCTCGGATGTGTGTGTGTTTGTAGCAACAATACACGAAAAACAGGTCAGGCAGACTGGGGCAGGAATCAGCTCTTTAGCCTGCCAGCCATGGAGGTTGCAGACCAAGCTCCCCTCAGCTCTGCAGCATGAAATCCAGGGCTGTAGAGGGGGATTTGGCTTCTTGGTCTAAAGCCAAGCAGGGAATTGCATGACTGGCCATCACTGGCAGCTACACCCAAACCAGGCGACAGTTCCCCTCTTATCTGCCCCTCACCATCATGCTGCTGCAGCTCCTACCTCGTGGTGCATAAGCAATATTTCCACTAGCGTCCTCCCCAAACCCTCCCTAGAGATTTATCTGGCTGTTGAAGTAGAAAATGAATATTTTACAGTTCACTTGCCTGATCAATTACCTACAAGCTGTTGCTGTATTTTGTGGCTGGTCGGAGAGAGCGCTTGTAGGTAGTGATAGAAAGGTCCATAGGGAACCCTCTCCTCTTCCACAACAACAGCAAAATAATAAAAAAAAAAGAGCAGAGGACTTGTGAATGAGACGGTCTCTGGGGAGCCACTCCACTTTGCGTGCACGCAGCTCTGGAATTGTTGCAAAACAAATTAAAGCTTTTAGGCGTTAATTAGCGCAGGCTAATTTCTAGAGGTTACAGACACGCTGGGCTGATTATAAGTTGCCAAGTGCTCCTTGATTCAAGGCCAATTTGAATATTTACTAAATAAATATATAACATCAGTGTTCACTGATTAACACCAATCTGCATGTAGTGTCTTCAAGGAATTTCTCTCTGATAATAATTGCGACTACCTGTTTGATGTTGACTGTGCTGCTTGTGCTCCGCTCTGAGGAAAACAAAACAAAATCACCCTTATTGCGCTTAACTTGGTGTTTAGCATGGTGTCTGTACCGCCAGGAGGTCTGCTCCTACACCGGGGTGGATTATTGAGCGGGCCCTCTAGGCTCAAGCACAGGGGCCCCAAGTGACTTACTTACTTACATTTGTCCTTGGAAAGTCAAAAAGCTCATTCAAAAGTAGTTTTGTTGGTTTGTTTTGAATCAGGATCTAAAATAAGGAGGGCCAAAATTAGTAGATTAAAGCAGTAGGTAACTTTTTATTATTTTTTGTTTCACTATATCCTGACAGTAGTACATAAGACAGATACTCTGTGAAAAAATCAGGTTCCTCTTTTATTCTGAAAAGATTTTTTCACAGATCAGAATATAGTGGAAATTAACACAAATATGACAAAAAGTTAGTTTTATAAAAATGACCAACTGCAGCCCTAAATCGTGTCATTTATCATGTCATATCACCGGTGTGTAAAGGCCTTTAGAGTTCTTATCTTGGATGACAATAAGATAAATCAACTCAAATGTATACAGCTAGCAACCTTAAAAAAAAAAGACTCTTCTGACTACCTGTCCAAAAACACTGCCACTGCCCAGGTTAAAAAAACACCCGCATCAGTATATCATATTTTCAACTTTAAATAAAATGACTTCTATTCATTTGGAAATGCTGTGAGTTGGTACAAATGCATCTGCTATAACTGAACTTTGTGAGATCTAATGTGACCACAGTTCCTGTCAGAACTGACTACTTTGACCTCTTTAGTAGAAGGACTCGGACTGGCGTGTGATTTTTACCTCATGTCTCCACGCTGCTGATTTCCCTTTGAAGTCGAATTAGTGAAGTGTCTGATTATGTCTCAATCAAACACATCCATTGTCCTGCAATCAACGCCCTGATTGCAGGAGAGAAAGAAAATGTGCTTGGTGGTTTTAATAATGGAGTACTGTTCATCAGGGGACATTCAGACGTGGAAGTTGGCAAACCCTGCAATCCCTCCATGCTGTAATCTCACGCTGATCACAACTACAACATACTGAAATACTGCGAGTGTCAGTGTGAAGTTTTATTCGGCAAACAGTAAAAAAAGAAGAAAATAAGCAGCATAAAGAGGTTTGTCATTGAGCAAAATTATTCAAATCCTCATAAACATCACGTATGTGACCAAAGCTTTTCACACAGAATGCTACAAGAGCAATATGCTTATGCAACTGACACATATGCCGGGAAACAGGATGTGCACCGTTTGATATATAGGCTGTGTGGGGTTTGCATCTGAGAATAAGAATTTTCTTTGTGGCAGTCAAGTCAGAAAAAAGGAAAACATATCCTGAGCTGATACATCCCATTACTACTGCACTGTATTTACTAGGGCTGTGTATTGGCAAGAATCTGGCAATACAATATGTATACATTGAGATGTATTTTAATAAAATTTTGAAATATGAAAAAATCAGAGCAAAAAGTCCCTGTAACCTCTAACATCAATGTTGTGACATTACTGTCACAACATTGCTATCAGCTAGCAGTTGGGGGTTCAGTCACAAAAATGTATACATTGTTTTTGATAACCGATACAATATAAAATAAATATAAAAACAATACGATATTTTTCTGTATTTTCATACACCCCTAGTATTTACACTATGGGATGTAACAGTGGATGGGACTCCATAGTCTTGCATCAGGGGCTTGTCCGGAGGGGGGTCCTGGGCTGGCACTCACAGTCAAACGTAGATACCAAGATCCTCTAGTTAACTATAGTAAGAGATTCAGACTGGAGCTAATCAGCTCTATGTCAATTTAAAAAAAATGGAAAAATGGAAATTAAGAGAGTTACAATGGATTTTGTAGTAAAATCTGCATGTCTCAGTATTGTTAACTAGTGGATCTTGACCTGCGCAATATGGGGAGTGTGCAGACATACATACAGGAGCGGCCAATGAGGTATCTATGTTTCTATATCTATGGTGGCACTGTCACCCCTGAAATCTGATTGGCTACCCCAAATGCCACAACATTATCCTTACCTCCTCCATTATATTCTTTTTCTGCCAATAGATCTTCCTAAATGTTGCACACTGGGTGTGGGGGCTAAAGGAAAGAACAGAGGGTCAAAATAAGTTGGAATCATGGACAAACCGACACACCAATACTTTGGCCAAAAAGTTTAGCGAAATGCATTTGGCAAAAACTAGGGCATGAACCCAGATTCATAAATGGGTTTGGGGGTGATTATTTCTGGCCTGGATAGTGTAAATTAAATCTGACTTTATTTTGCTTCTGTTTATCAGCAGGGAGATGATAAAATAATCCGGATTGGGAAAATTGCTGGATTACACAGAAAATCATCACAATGGGAGTGATTGAGACTCTGCAAAGCGTCTCTCCGTCTGGCAAGAAGTTGATGCAAGTACAGATCATCACATCAGATATGGAAAAAAGTAATTTAGGCTTTGTGAATTTTAACAGTTATTCCACGCTAAGAGCTGTAACAAAGGTTTTGGTAATCCTCAACCTTCATTCAACATGCAAGGCATACATGATTGAAAAGATTATGTGGTGTAAGTTATTTGATGAAAACGGCTGGTATGTGTCTGCCGGAGAATAACCGCACCGTGTTTTGCTCATGCGACAGCTCCGGACGCTCTTTAGCACTGAACCTTGAATTATGAACAGAAATCATCTCCATTATCAGTGCTCCTTTTATCTGTCCAAACCAACAGAATCCATTCCATCTCAAGCTCATCAACTCATTTATGAAATGTTGGAAATTAATTTCAGTCCAGTCTTGCTGACAGTGATAGAGCACATTTGCTAATTATATTGTTACCATAGTGACAGTGTGGGACAAAGCACGGCACCGCAGGTTTAATTTCTAAAGAACAATTTTTCCTTTTCAGTAATATCTTTTGTATCTGATTTATTCAGCATGCAAGTGTTCAGTTCTATGAGGTTCCATGCCTACATTGCTCTTTGCAAGAGGTTGAAGCCTTAAGCCTAAACACTGTAAAATACCACTATGAAGAATGAATGTATAAGAAGTACAGAGCCCCTAAAGGGACATGGGAGAAAAAAAAAGAAAAAGAAATGTTTCTCGTGCACACAAGATACTTTCTGGTGCGCACCAGAAACCTTAGGTTAAGCACAGGCAGTTGTGCTTCCTGTGCGTATGCCTCTAGGCTCATTGACTGCGGTCAAGCCAGCCATTACTAGGGTGGCCATTGGTCGGGCTTTAGGCACTCATTTGTCCTCCTTTTGAGAAAATAACAAAAAAGGTCCGCTTTTTGACACATTACGTCGTTAGTTTAATACTTTTTGGCTAAAAATGTGTGTCAAAATAAGTAATTTCATTGGTTACATTTTCGTGTAGTGACCTATCAACACATGGCTAATTTTAATATTCAAATGAGCCAGGTGTTGATTTGCCACAACAGGCCCCCACTCTCAGTTGCTACCACCAGGCTGTCAATCAAGCTCTCAGCTACAGAGAACTTAATGTTAGCCAACGTTGGTTGTTGGTTGTACAAATATGGGACTTTTATTGTTGAATTTCTCCCAATTGGTGCTGTAGAAATGCTTAATATTAAGTATACTTGTATTCTTATATGTGTAGAAGTCAAATATACCATCCATAGCCAGGAATTATTGAGCAATATGTTTTTACTGTACCTCAAATATAAGAAAAGATGCCACTTGGAGGTACAAATATGGAACTTTTGTTTTGGCATTTCTCCACATTGGTGCAGTAAAATGCTTGATATTAAGTATGTTTTTTATTCATCATGGTCGCATGAAACACTTTAATGTAACATATTTTATTTTAAATGTAGGTTCGAATTATAGCTTACTGTTCTTAATACCTTTATTTTGAAAACCGGAAGTGAATATGCTGTTTCTCCGCAATTACCATAATGCTGAGAATACTTGTACACTCGAAATTTAAGTGCAGCTGATTTGACCACGGAGATCGGACTCACGGCTGGATTGACCGCAGTTAATGAGCCTAGAGGCATACGCACAGGAAGCACAACTGCCTGTGCTTAACCTAAGGTTTCTCGTGAGCATGAGAAACGTTTCTTTTTTTTTTTCCTCATGTCCCTTTAGGGGCTCCGTAAAGAAGTGTGGGGAGAAGACTTTTTTTTTATTATGTCTTCCTTCCTCTTTTGTGCCCTGTAATGTAGCATTCTGTTTGTCTGTCTGTTTTTGTTATTATAAGGCCTCCATTCTGGCCTAGCTAAAGTCAACAGTTCTTGTTTGTAAACCTCAACTGTCTCCACTGTGAAGTAGCTATAAGCTCATGTCTGGACTATTGACAGTATATATAATGGACAGAGCTTCCAGGTCTGTGAAGTGAAGCCAACACAGAAGTGTCTTAAACCTGCATTCTATGTAATGGCCAAAAGGGGGAGCGCCATTGGCTGCTTTAAAAGACTGATACCGCACACTCTTATGAAGAAATAAGCCTACCTCTCGCTTGATTTATGAGCTCAGTAAATAGTTTCTTAATGAGTTTATGGTCTCAATCACTAGTTTCAGTCTTCTTCCATACAGCATGATGTTCATTTAGTAAATGATGGTCCCATTTAGAGTAAAATAGACCATAAAGCAGGGTATGCTTTAGGGTGTGGCTACCTTGTGATTGACAGGTCATTCTTAGTGAGTCTGTCCAGCTCAACACACCAAACTCAGATCAAACTGTCAAACTAGGCAGTGCTGATCAAATATTAATCCAGATTGATCCAGAAACATATTTTAGTGTATCATTTGTATCTGTAATACAGGATTGTGTGTCACCAGGCGAGCTGCCATCGTTTCCTGCTACGGACGAGTCCAAACTGCACAGCAGTCCAACTCGCAGTATATCACCTCCGCTGTCATGGTGACGGCTATAATGCCAAATTTGAGGCTTTAAGAAAGGTACTCCACAAACCAATGGGCTACATCATGATAGGTTAACTCTTGGTCTGGTCATGTGGCGTCCCGAATAACACCTTGGACTCAGCTCATTACGCTAAGTCAGTGATGTAATTCAACCAAAGATTCATCTGAGAAATCCACCTTCTGACTCCAGACTTCTACAAACTGTTCTGGTTGACACGGGGACTTGAGGTGACCAGGCCTGGTGGAGCTCTGCTGCAGTGGCAAAGAGGCTGGCCTTAGATTTTCGAGCCAACAAACGGTCCTGCCGAGCAGTTGTCTTGCGGGGTCCTGGGCTTGTCAAAAACATCTCCAGTCTCTTCAAATCTTTTTCTTATTCTTTGTACTTGACGCTGAGACACATTGAAGGTGTCAGCCACCTCAGCAGTGGATCTGGTCTTCAGCCTCTTGATAATCAACGCTTTGGTCTCAGGGTGAATCTTAGGCATGTTGTCAGAGGTCAAGTTGCAGTTGATGTGAAGGTCTGGTGTGCTTGGGTTCTTTTTATACACACCCACTAATTGATTGATCAATTATTGATCACAGGTGAGGCTCTAATCTAGGATTGGGTGCATCATATGACAAGGCGACAAGACTTTTGTCTTTGCAAAAACTGACTCAGTGGGCTTTACCAAGCTGTGAACGTTAGAATGCTTTTCAGCAGTTTCATTTGGCACCAAAACATTATTTCAAAAGCTTATTTTTATTTAAATTAGCCATTTCTTGTAAAAAAAAATTGATTAGACATATATTTGAGGGGCACTTAAGGTCAACTTGTACCCAAGCGACAAGACTTTTGTCAGGGACTGTATTTCTTCTGCTTACTGTGTGATCATCGTGAGATGAAACTGTTTTCGCCATGATAACTCTCCAGATTTGTACAATCCTGTGATTGTTAGAAACAGTTTTGCAGTGTTTTGGCTTCTGATAATATTTAAACATATATCTGTTACACTACACTGCACTTCCTGGATCCTATTTCATTGTATTACTGGCATCTTAAACCAGTGGTTCAAAGACCCCCAAACTGAGCAGGCCAAGGACCCGATGTAGTCTTAGGGATCCCTGCCTAATGAGATGTAGTTATTCCAACTGTCTATTCTGTAGACTGACAGATTAACAGTGAGGAGTCTGAAACCTTTGAACAGAACAAGCATTCTTATATACTCTCATTGGGCTAACATTTAGCCAATGCGTAAAAGTTAAATTAAAATATTCCCCATTTTCTGGGGACCCCTAGAACTACCTCATAGACCCTGGGTTGAAAACTACTGCCTTAAACAACACACCCCCCACCGATGCAGTCTGTTACGCTGTTTTGACACTGGGCTGGCACTGCTAGGAGTCTACACATGCTAATGGCACTGTGCTTTGAACTCGTGCTAACATGCTCAAAATGAAATTGCTAACATGCTGATGTTCAGAAGGTAATGTTTACTACATTAACTTCTTGGTTTAGCGTGTTAGCATACCAACATTTGCGAAGCACTAAATGCAAAGTTTACCTGAGGATGATATCTTTAGTCATTAACCAAAGTACTGCGCAAGACAAAAAAGTCAGCATATAACTAAAATTATTACAATTCATCCTCTGAGGATCATGACCATTTGGTGGACTTAAGTGGTGGACTGAGCAACCAATTGCGAGCCAACACCAAATCATAGCCTGGTAAGGCCCCTGGGTACATGTTAGTCTCATAACGTGGCAACCCTAGAATGTACGAGGTGTACCAGGCCCAGGTGTATGCATCAATTGGCTTGTAAGCACCCAGGGGCCCTAGTAGTCAGCTCCCACCAAGGGATCTGGGGGCCTTCACAAGTGCAGATCGGTCTGATGTGGTCAGCTAATGTTTTAAAAACCAAGGGGGCTGAGGGCCCTCACATTATAAGCACACAGGGGCCTAGTGGTCAGCTTGAGCTATGCAGACTGAGGGCCCTGGCATTCAACTTACTTCAGAAGTAGGGCCATGCACCATTCGTGGCCTTAGGCTTTAAGGCCCTCTGGCAATCCGAGGCCTCGGGGCACTGGCCCCACTGGTGTGGTCAATAATCCAACCTTGCCTGGAGCCACGACAATAGTGTGGCTAAAGATATTAGTACTTTACCCATGTCAGCTTTAGAAAACCAGTGAAAATTAGACAGATTCTGGTTGTGATCAGCAAGGTCAGGAATAGGAAACATTTCTTAGTCATTTCCAGTTTTTCTCACTCCTCCCCCTACGGTTGCTCCCTAACATATTATCACATGCTGTTTTATTCTGCCAACCATAATCAACATTCAAGGATCGACACACGAATTCCCAAAGTGCCAACAAAAACTCTTGTTTCCTGTCTGGATGGTAAAGGTCGTTCTTGTCTCCAGCTCGTACAGAATGCTGCTGCTAATGCCAGACTCCCGACATTAACAAAGAACAGAGATCATATTTTCATTGTAGCTTCCCTGCAGTGACTTCTAGTTGATTTTAGTCATAACTTAGATAGCATTAAATCTTCTGGCTCCAGCATTTGTTTGTGGACGTTTAAATGCCAGTAGGGACCTCAACCATCTGCCCTTTGGTCAATAAATGTTACTGTGTATTCCCTCACAGGACGCTTACAAGATATTTATCTACATTCCCTAAAATCACAAGTAATTTTTATAGTCATGTTTCTGTTACTTGTTTTCTGTTTATGATCTATTCTGTGAATTGTTTTTCCAGTGCTGTCTTGGGACATTTGTGGGGTTTAAAGCTGCAGTAGGTAACTTTTATAAAAATAATAAAAATAACATAAAATCATACAAATATGACAAATACTTGTATGAAAATGACTGTGGCTTTAATTGTAATTATGAGGTCATTTATCCCAATCACGGTGTGTTTATTTGCTGTGAGTTCTTTAATCCAGAATCCCTGTTTTCTTATTCAGTTGCAAGTTATTATATACCATCACTGTGTGTTGACATCTAAGGCAATGCCAAACAACATTCAGCATGGTAGGTCTGTTTTTTCTGAAGTCTGGCACACACACAGGTGATAATGACTGGTGGATAGTAGCCTCAGTGTGTAACATCATCAAACTAATGTGCAGTTTTAAAACTGTCTTTATTGTTTATACCTGTCATTGATGCTAGAACTGAATACAGATAATTGATCTGTATATACAATAAAAGGTCTTATTTCTGGGCTTTAGATACACATAAAACCAATGAGAAAATACTCATACAAGTGGCCATTTTAAAAGAGGGCACTGGGGCACCACATATCTTACATTTGTTACAGCCATTATTAAGGTTATTAACTACACCTGTGTTTGTCCTGTCACAACAAACCAAAATGGCTGTCATGGAAAGTGTCCATCACTGCTTCTGTAGCAAATATAGAAGTAGAAGCAATTCTACTGAACTACTCCTGCTACTACTACAAATTTTGTGTATTGGTGGACATACTGCAGAATCATTTTTGTTGCTTACCATGTTTAATTATTTCTTACCGGAATGACTAACCAACAGGCTAATTAAAGCTGAGGGATCGTTCAGTATCTGTAGAACAACCTCTCGAATTTCACACTCACTCAGTTGTACATCCATGTTCTGACGTGCTGCTGGAGATTCCCTGATGTCCCTAAAAGGAGGTGGAAAATCACCTAATATGTGTTCTCCCACAGAGATGTTCATCTTGATGACAAATATGCATCCTAATTAAATAAGCGCAAACTAATTAGGTGATTGTGGAAGAATGCTACTTGGTTTCAAAGGAAAAGATAAATTTGTTCCGTTTGTCAAATCCCTTAAGACTTTTCAGGCTAATGTGATTCAAACAAATTTATATATTGAAATGTGCTTCAAGGAGAACTGCATTATACTGACCTATACTGTTACTGTTATATGGAACACATTAGATAAAAATGGAAATAGAAGGAGAGAGAAGAAGATTTTACAAATTTCAGTGCGTTTTTAACATTAATTCGTATTTATCGCCAACTAATGAAGTCTTCCTGAGTCTCATTTCTAGGTCATCAAATAAAGACACTTTGGGAATGAGACTCAACAATTAACTTTAGCCTCCAACCCAAAGCATCTGTGATGGCCAAGGCCACACAGTAATATGTAATAATGTCACCCCAGCTCACACTTACCTCACCTCATTAGTGCCTATCTACCCAGATTAATTTCATTTGTAGTCAACCACACCCAAACTATTAACATTACCATCAACACACACTTTGTTTGTTTGCTTATTAACCTCACATTGTTTTGTCTGATTTTAACACTGTATAGTTACACAAGCAATTTTATGTTATATTAGTCCTTTGTTTCGTTGTCTTTTTAGTTGGGGGCGGTCCCTTCCTGGCCTCTTAAATACTAGAGCCAGTTCATTGGGCCAAACCACTGGCTAATATGTCATGGGGGAGATTTGTGTTTAGTTAGTTTGCTTTGTGTTTAATTACACTGAACAAAATTATAAACACAGCACTTTTGTTTTTGCCCCCATTCATCATGAGCTCAGCTCAAAGATCTAAGACTTTCTCTATGTACACAAAAGGCCTATTTATCTCAAATATTGTTCACAAATCTGTCAAAATCTGTGTTAGTGAGCACTTCTCCTTTGCCGAGATAATCCATCCACCTCACAGGTGTGGCATATCAAGATGCTGATCAGACAGCATGGGTATTGCACAGGTGTGCCTTAGGCTGGCCACAATAAAAGGCCACTCGAAAATGTGCAGTTTCACTGTATTGGGGGGTCCATGGGGGTCCAGAAACCTGTCAGTATCTGGTGTGACCACCACTTGCAACGCATCTCCTTCGCATAGAGTTGATCAGGTTGTTGATTGTGGCCTGTGGGATGTTGGTCCACTTCTCTTCAATGGCTGTGCGAAGTTGCTGGATATTGGCAGGACCTGGAACACGCTGTCGTATACGCCGATCCAGAGCATCCCAACATGCTCAATGGGTGACATGTCCGGCGGCACAACAATGGGCTTCAGGATCTCGTCACGGTATCTCTGTGCATTCAAAATGCCATCAATAAAATGCACCTGTGTTCGTTGTCCATAACACAAGCCTGACCATACCATAACCCCACCGCCACCACGGGCCACTCGATCCACAATGTTGACAACAGCAAACCGCTCACCTACACGACGCCATACACGCTGTCTGCCATCTGCCCTGTACAGTGAAAACCGGGATTCATCAGTGAAGAGAACACCTCTCCAAAGTGCCAGACATCATCGAATGTGAGCATTTGCCCACTCAAGTCGTTTACGACAACAAACTGCAGTCAGGTCGAGACCCCGATGAGGACAACGAGCATGCAGATGAGCTTCCCTGAGACGGTTCCTGACAGAAATTCTTTGGTTATGCAAACCGACTGTTGCAGCAGCTGTCCGGGTGGCTGGTCTCAGACGATCTTGGAGGTTAATAGATGCTGGATGTGGAGGTCCTGGGCTGGTGTGGTTGCACGTGGTCTACGGTTGTGAGGCCGGTTGGATGTACTGCCAAATTCTCTGAAACGCCTTTGGTGACGGCTTATGGTAGAGAAATGAACATTCAATTCACGGGCAACAGCTCTGGTGGACATTCCTGCAGTCAGCATGCCAATTGCACGTTCCCTCAACACTTTCAACATCTGTGGCATTGTGCTGTGTGATGGAACTGCACATTTTCGAGGGGCCTTTTATTGTGGCCAGCATAAGGCACACCTGTGCAATACCCATGCTGTCTGATCAGCATCTTGATATGCCACACCTGTGAGGAGGATGGATTATCTCAGCAAAGGAGAAGTGCTCACTAACACAGATTTTGACAGATTTGTGAACAATATTTGAGAGAAATAGAACTTTTGTGTACATAGAGAAAGTCTTAGATCTTTGAGTTGAGCTCATGATGAATGGGGGCAAAAACAAAAGTGTTGCGTTTATAATTTTGTTCAGTGTATATTTGGCGTAGAGTTGTGACGTTCACGAACAAACTGAATCTATTGAACAGCTCTTTAACATGAACGGTGGGAACCGAGTTGCAGTTCAGAGTCATTCTTTTTCTTCTTTTTTTTTTTTTAATTGCTGTCACGCACACAGCATGCGCACACAAGCTCCTCCTTTGCTACTCCACTGAGACGAAGAGCATGCACAAGGGGAGGAGCGTAGCAGAGTACACATGGGGTGCTAATTTGATATGCAAGTTTCGCATGACGTCATCTGAGTTGTCCGACACAGTGGCACACTGCCCTCACGTAAGTGCGGAGTGTCAGTACTGCAGCTACAATGAGCCAAAGAAAGCGCAGCAGCATTTGGATGCACTTTTTGGATGAAAAAAAACAGCAAAGCAAAGTGTAACATCTGTCAAAATAATATTTCAAATGAAATTATAATCAATATTTCAAAATAATTCTGATCCAACCCTTACCCTATCATTCCTCCCAGTAATTATTTCCCAGATAAAATGGGTTACCCCCAGGCTAGCTTCTTAAAAATAAAAAAATATAAAAATGAGCCAGTCTTTTGAATGGGTTTTTGAAAGGAACGACTCTGCAAGATCCGGCTCCCTTTAAAGAACCATAAATCCCATCTCTAATTTGGCGTCCATTCTGTTTACCCCCTGTGTGTTATTTGGTTTGGCCAAGCCAATATACACGTTCCCTCATGTGTCATTGTGTGAGTTCAGTTTGTTGTTTAGTTGTTGTGAGTATAGTATATTCTGTTGACCTCTTTTATATATTGGTTTAAATAAAATGTATATTGATTTAAAATAAAATCAATGTATATATAATCAATGTATTTGTTTTGAGCAAATGCATACCTCAGGGACATATTTTTTTTTTTAAGGAAAGGCATGAAAGAAATGCTAAATAACAGACTGTGTGAAATACAGAAGTCTATATGTATGTATATGTATTTGTTGTTTTTCATCTCTTTCCTAGATTTTACATGCAGCAGACATTTGTACAGTATCCCTAGTGCCTTCCTTTCTGAAAGATCCCACCACGAACTAGGCTAAATGTGTCTCTGCTCTATATTAGCTATTAGATATTTCTTATTACCTGGTGTGTACTGTATGTGTGTGTGTGTGTGTGTGTGTGTGTGTGTGTGTGTGTGTGTGTGTGTGTGTGTGTGTGTGTGTGTGCGTGCAGCTGGTTCTGTGTAGGATAAATATTAATCAACTACTTAAACATGCTGATGATAAAGGATTGGAAATTGAAATGGTGGAGCTGGTTTTTGGGACTACTGCTACTACCCAGGCAGCCCTCCTTGGTTTTTTTAGGGGGTGTGGGCAGATAAACAGAGCAGCCCGGAGCATGATGGGAAAGGGGGAAAAAAGTGTTGTAATAGCAGAGCATATCCTACTGTCCTCAAGTGCAGCTTACCATATTTGCATCTCAACTGTGTGTGCTTTGAAGATTCACGGATTTCTCTGGGTCTGGACATGTATCAGAGAATTTTGTTCCTTCACTGTCAAACAGTCTACTATGTACATGCTTACCTGCTCTCTGTATGCATGTACTGTACTGTACTGTATGTGTACATACTGTGATACATAAAGCATGAATGATGAGTCAGTAGTTACATCTGCTTAGCATAATCATCTTTTCACCTTTTGTTTTTACTGTATATAGCCCCAACCATGCACACTTGAGGATAATTGGAACGCTGTGTTTGTTTATTTGCCGTATCTATGCAGAATATAATGACAGCAGAGATTTAGCCACTGAGTAATTAGAATGATTAAGTAGTGAAAGGCTCATCTTGTGCCATTACAATGACAAATCTCTAAACTTGAGGAAAAAGCAAAATTTAAAGTACCTTCATGAATAGGGCACGGGGAAAAAAATCAAAGCAGTAAAATGAGGAATGTTACCACCATGCAGAAAATGTGCACATTTTATGTGCGCAAGTTAATTATGCCACTTCAGAGGAGCTTGTGAAAGGATAAGGAAAGCTGCATAAATTTAGCTGTAATCCAGGCAGGCAGAACTCATTTGCAGGGATGGTCTTATCTGGGCACTGCAGCTTTCTCACAAAATTAACCTTGGATATTTGGGCCCAATTCAGCCAGCGTTTGATTCTCTCTCTCTCTCTCTCTCTCTCTCTCTCTCTCTCTCTCTCTCACTCACACACATTCTCTGCATACAACCCCTCCCCCATGCCACTACACCCCCCCTTCCCTTCACCCTCCCTCTGTTTGTCTATCTCTCTCAGCGTATTACAATGTCTGATTTTAGAGTTTATCATTGCAATGTGTGATTAAATTAATAAACACGTGAAAAGCGTAGATAGATAGATAGATAGATAGATAGATAGATAGATAGATAGATAGATAGATAGATAGATAGATAGATACATAGATAGATAGATAGATAATTAAGAAAATTAAAAAATGCAAGATATTGTCCATAATTAATTGACATTTAAAAAGTAGTGTTCCCAGGACAGAGCCTTGCGGTGCTCCATATGGAATGTGGATAATAAAATTCTACATTTAAACAGCCCCTTTCATACACAAAACTTCATTATAATGCATTATATTTTTAAAAAATTGTAAAGGTCCAGTGTGTGGATTGAGTGCCATCTAGTGGTGTAGTTGCAGATCGCAACTCTCTTGTTTCACCCTCCCCAGCTAACACAGAAACTGCGGTAGTCGCAAAACTTGCAAAAAACATGACTGTAGGCGCTCCTCTAGAGTAATTCCTGGATCCTTTGGGCTCCAGTCAGTCAAGTGAGCAATAATAATTATTGCAACGTCTGCAACTTCCTGTAAATTTAGCAATAACAAATATGCAAAGTTCGCTTAGACTTTCAAGATAAAAAGCTTGCAGGGTTAATGTTGTGAAAGGTTTGCAGTTTGGGTTGGGTTATAGGCACAAAAAACAGGTTCAGGAAAAAAGATTGGGGGTTATTTACCTGACGTAACTTAAGTAGGCTACGTAAGTGGTTTCACATGGTACATGAACAGTGGTCTCCTGGATTAAAGTCCTGTGTTTGATTGGACAATCATTGCTCTTTATACTACATCATCTGACTTTGATGGCACGGGCGTCCAGAAGTGACACCAGAGGGACACCTACAGTGTGATGTTTTGAAGCAGAGGGCCACTTACCAAGCTGCAGTATTCAACAACTTGGGAGTGAGACCATGTTGCCAAGTGGCCAGAAAATCAAATAACAGAGGTTTAAGTGCTGACAGAGGCTGTATGGCAGTATGGTTCTGCTATTTTTCATATTATGAAACTTTGTTTGCTAAACTCCACCAGTATATTTATTCACTGAAGCCAGTTACCACTCTACCTCGCGCTTATGGACAGTGCCACATATCTTTGTTGATTACTTTGTTTTGTGACTTGTTATTGGTCCTATATGTACATGTTCATACAAGTGTTGAAATTTGCAGAGACAGGTAGGATTAGTAATTTTGTATTTTTTTTTAGTGATTTGAGAATAATTACTTACTTCTTGACAGGAATAGTTTCCCATTGGAACATATCTGCCTAGATCTTTCAAACAGTCCTTTCATACAGTACTGTGCTGTATGGTGTCAACTGTATTTAGTGCCAAAGTGATAGCAATCATAAAGTATAATAGGCCATGAATAAGTCATAAGCTCACACGATGCGATAAATCTTGTCAGCATCCGGGCATGTACCCAGTGAACTTATATTAGTTGCCTTTATCACTGTAATTGAGTTCTGCAAGAGAGAGACACTTTCAAGGCATTCAAAATTATTGAATTGTCATTTGTCTTGCTGCAGAAGTGTTTTTCCTCTGATGCTGACAAGGTAATCTTCCTCTAGGTGCTCTGAAAGCGAGTGGAGCTGCCGCAAAAGCTTTTTTTCCTAACTCTGACGCTACCCATAATCCTTGCTGCCTGCTCCTCTCACATCATTTTGGCAGTGCGTCACCTGGAGACTGATGATCCTGACAACGTCACCTGTCCCCATCTGTAACACTAATGTCCCTGTCAGGTGATGCCAACAGAAAACATAAATCAGCCCTTCTGCCGGGCTGCTAATGGGACAACTCCTAATGTATGTATATCCCCCCCCTCAGATTCATTCTGTATGCTGGAAACATATGCTAATCACGCCTCGGTGTTGGTGGGGACACGAGTCTTCAAAGTCAACCACAAATCTGAAATTGAGATATTTTCATTTTTGTTGTTTGAATTTGATTCTTAACTCTTTAATATTTCACTTAACTGTTTGGTAGAGCACATTTCGAGTCATCTTACTAAAGAATGTGTTAACTCAACCTGATTGAGCCATCTTTCTCGGTTTAGGTCTGTTATGCTAAAAGAAATCCAATAGATAGGTCTTTAGGTACTACGCCCCCTTTTCAGTTTACCGCCTTACAGGAAGTTAGCAACAAAAAAGACCCTCCAGATATGTATGTAAATTGAGAATTTATAAGGGTCAGATAATTATCTAAAAATATGCTCTATGAGGTCCTTTTATGGTAAAAATAGTGAAGCCAGCTAATGTAATTAAAGGACCAGTGTGTAGGATTGAGTGGCTTAGCTGTGTAGTTGCAGTTGCAGCCAATAGATCCTCCTAAATGTTACACACTGGACCTTTAAAATTGACTATTCGCTACAAAATAAATAAAAAAACTTCTGATAATAACGTTAATACGAAATATTTAAAGCTGCAGTCGGTAACTTTTATGAAAATAAATTTTTGTCATCGTTGCTGAAAATTTCCCTGTGTTCTGACAGATAATCTGTGAAACAATCAGGTTCCTCTGGCTCCTCCTAGTGCTCCTAATGGTATTTGTAAGAATCAAAGCAAATATGACAAAAAATATGTTAATACAAACTTTCTACTGCAGCTTTAATCTTATACAGTGGTCAAACCACACAAATACGAAGATTGTGTGGTTTTACTGTTATGCTTCCTCACACACGCCTCAAATTGTTATTTAGAAATTTGCTTACAACTAATCCATGCAGAACATTCACTGCTGTGATCTCACAGGTCACTCACTCACCTTTAAGTGCTTTGACATTTCGATTTCCCTCTTACCTCAAATAGGGGTCTTCAACCAAATGGACTGCTTTTGATCCTCTCAGACGTCTCTACAGTAAAGTGTGATATACGAGCATTGTGGCAGCCTCATTTATTCACAAGGGAGTTATTAGTCACCCAATGAGCTGAACTTCATTCGGTTGGAATTCACTGTGAACCATGCTGAGAAAATGTAAGAACTCAAAAGGAAGATTGTTTAGGACATAATGTTCGTATTCAGAGACAGTGGAACATCTTTGCTGAGCATGACTTCATGACAAAATGAACGCTTGTCTACTGATAGATCCACCCATTAAAGGTATTTTCTATGGAGGTACAGTACGTGCATAGCAATGAAAGGAGGAAGACAGTTCCTTGCTATTTTTTTCTCTAATTGGACTGAAATTAAGTGGAAGAAATTGCGAGACAATTAACTGCGCTTTTTTATCAGGGTTGCACAGTCTGAAGGAGGTTCAGTGGTGGCCGCCTGCGCTGCCAGCCACAATCTTTCTCTCTGCTTTTCACAGCCTTTGTTTATCTCATTTTTCAATTAACCTCCACGATTTAACTCCCTTCATAGAGCCCGGCGCATGTTTGCTCCAAAGAACAAATAAAATGGTCCCTTTCTCTCTCTCTTTCTCTCTCTCACATACGCTATCTTTTCTTTTTCTGTTTCTCCGTCTATCCCTCTGACTCCCCTCTCTCTTGGCTGCGGTGTTCTTTCAGCCCAGGATGCTGAGCTTCACAGCGCCTTGCAGGGTTTTAGCAGGCATGAGGCTGTATGTGTCAGATTAAAGAGGGGAAATCGGTGGCGTGCAGGGAGAGCTTTGTAGATATGGCAATTTGGTGATAACTTCCTCTTCTCTGCACTCTCCCTCCTGCCTCCTCCTCCCCGCCACCCTCCCACCCCGTGCCTTCCATTTGGAAGAGACCACTAGTGGGCGGGAGGGGAGGAGGGAGGTCTGCGGCTGCTGCTGGAAAGCTTGGACAATCTTTTCCTCAAATCGGGTCCGGTTATCAGAGGAACTGGAAATACATGTTTATTTTACTTCAACTGTTTCCGAATTTGCTTTCTAACTCAGCTGATCTTGTAGTTTAAATGTTAATTAAAACTCGCCTCAGTCTGTCCGCAGAAAATGATTCAGAGCGAAATTAGAAACGTGTCTTGCCTTCACACCTGAGAAATTTGCCAATGCCTGTAATCTGGCCTATTGATTTTAAACGCTGCAAAAAATGTGACATCCAACCCGATAGAGCTGAGATCACTCTGCGGTGTTTCTCTTTGCTGGCTAAAAGTAAGAAACCGAAGCCCATGACTGAAGTAGGCTACTCCGTGATTAATCATTACTAATGAGGAAGGAGGCCCAGGAAGTGCACAGCAAATCAAAATGAATTAATTGCCTGAAGAACATAGAGTAGTAGAGTAATTGCATTACTTGTTTTCAGTGTCACAGGGGTGCCATTCCCTTTCGCAATCAAAGGCCAGTTTGAAAATTAAATACAATACCATCTTGGGGCTGCACCGCTTCTGACAAGGCTGATTGAATGAATGTATTACCAAAAGAAACGCACATTGTTTGCCAAAGCAACCCCCCCCACTACTTTTTCCTCCACTGTAGGGGGGATGTTTATCAGTGCCTCAGTTCCATGGTTATGGATGATCCAGGCGCGATGCAGCGAAGGTTGTCCCACCCCGAGGAGCCCGAGCGCTGCTTATTTCAGCAGAAAGCTTTAGCGGAGAGCGGGCGTTTAGCAAGCATAAGCACAGGACATGGTGGATGTGATGTCAACAGAGGGCCTCTAATAGATCAGTCTGACCCTCCCAGATAAATCTGGGATTTTATGATGTTGAACAGTGTGCTGCTCCTGCTCGCACTCAGTAAGTCAGAGACTGTGGGGTAAATTGCTTCAGGAATTAAAGAAGTGACTTGCAAACCTTAGTGTGCTATGATATGAACCATCAATCACTCTCAACATGTTCTTCCTCTTGTCTTGTTTAAATACATATTTTTTCCACAAATATCTGTAATATCTTTGATATCTATCATATTGATGTATCAGAGTAGTGATTCAACCTATAGCAAGTTATACCAACCTTTTAAAGCTGCAGTAGGTTATTTTTCTAAAAGAAAATTGTCATATTTGCTGAAAGAAGATATAAAGACTGATAGTCAAAGAGTCTTTATATCTTTCTCAGCTCTGATTGGTTGTTTTCGTTCAGGCCCAGTGGATTCTTGCAAATGCCATTAGGAGCACTAGGAGAGACAGAGGACCCTGATTTTTCCACAGAGTATCTGTCTCTTGTACTACTGTCAGGATATAGTGAAAGTTTTTTCAAATATCACAAAGAGCTATTTTTTTACCTACTGCAGCTTTAAATTTAAAAGGTCTCTTTGTTTTTCCCAAAATTCACAAGAAAATCAAGACCAACTGTTTAATTTCTCTCTCTCATACCAAAGTGATGCATAGAAACATCATACTGACAATGTTGCAGACTCTTACCAGTAGTGTAGCAGAAATTTACAGTTTCTGAAATGATGACAAAACAAGAAAGGTTATGTGGATTCACATGTAGCAGATTTGTCAGCTAAGCATTCATTCTAGAGCCCAATCAATATGGGATTTTTAGAGGAGAGAAATACACAAATTACCAATGTGGTGATCAATAAAGTGAATCATCGGATTGTGCAGTTACTTTTTTTTGCTTCGATATGACTTTGCAAAGGCACTTAGCAAAAGGCTGCTTCCTAAAAACAAATAACTTTGTAAAGAATATTTAAATGAAATATTCTTTAACATGTTAAATAATTTAAAATATACACTGTCAACCAATTGTAGTTGATATTGCTGAGAGCTGCTTCTTCTTTCTTACTTCGTGCTGCTTGCCACAGTATTGTAAATCACAGTGCACTCTACTGGATAGACTTTGCAGTGACATTAACATAAGAATAAGAAAATGAATGGTCTTTTTAAACAGCAGAGGGCACCAAATATTTGGAGCAGTGTAGAGTTTCTTTTTGTAAAACAGCTCCATTCTGCCGCTGGAAAGTTGACGAAAACAAAGTTTTCCGGCTGGCAAACAAACCTGTCAAAAGAGGCTAAAAACCTGGGTGGAACTGAGTCAGGTCATAATTCTTTCGTTTCATCACTATCAGCGACACCTTTCACATCACAGAGAGTAATTTGATTATGTTACGACCCAGCTCGGAAGGGGAAAGGGAGGCAACATAAACCAGATGGTTTTGGTAAATTAAAGTTATTATTCAGAGGTTTAAAAGAACTCAACCAACAGAATGGGCAAATGGGTAAAAATAAAACAATATACAAAGGAGATCTAGGAAAGATTAGACTAACACTAAAAAAAACATGAAAAAAAGCACAAAAGAACACCCCCTAAACCTAGTGAAACTAACATAAAGAGAAACTACGGGTGTGCAAACAGAGTCAGTATTAAAGCTAAACCCTGGCCCAGTTCCTGAGGAGACGACCCAGACAGGTAACAGTTTATACCCACCACTGATACTTCGAGTAGCGGAAAACAAACACACTAATCTAATCTACTAATTAGCTGCAATGCTAGCACAAACAATTCCACTCAAATGCAGTCAACATAATCACACGCGTGGCAACGAGGCAGAGCCTGAGAGCTGCCTGGAGCAGCAGGCCTGCAGCCTATTTGAAGGGGGAGCGGTCTTGCTGGCAGCTTCTGGATTGGAGGAACCGGTGGAGCGCCGTGCCAATCAGCGTCACCAAACAGCAGACGGCTTCAGGAATGGAGAAAGTGAAGGGATGCCGCTCCAATCGGCAACCTGGCAGTGGCCAGACCAGTCTTCAGCGAGGAGCCACACAGCCTGATTAGCATATCGCTACAAACAGTGACAGTTACACACAAACAAATGGCGGTGGCCGTGACAGTTTCATTTAACATTAAAATAGACTATTGAATTGCACAGTTTTAAAGGAGCCATTATGTAAGAATTGGCCACATGTTGAATGGGGGCGGCATATCACCAGAAGACACCAGGTCTACAGCTAACTCAGCAAACATATTAACACTGTAAGTAAGGTTATACAATTATCTACCTTTATATGCTATCGCTAAATAGCCACATTAGTAATACAGCCAGCATCAATTCAATTCAATTTTATTTGTATAGCGCCAATTCATAACAGAAGTTGTCTCAGGACACTTTTCAAATAGAGCAGGTCTAGACCGAACTCTTTATAACATTAATTACAGAGACCCAACAGTACCACCATGAGAGAGACAGAACGAGAGAGAGAATAGAGGTAAGGACAGCGACAGAGATCACATTTCATCCCAGCGGTGAAAGGCAACACCAATGGTAACTCTTGATTTGCCTTTCGGCCCAGTGCTCCTTCTTCATCCTCACATGTTGGACTGATGTCAGACTGGACACTACAGTGACTCTCTATGGCCTCTTCAGATAAAACTGGTATTATGAGACAGGTAGGTGGTAAGCATGCTAACCAACAGATATCTCTTTTTATATGTCTTTATATGTGACAGTTTGCTAGTAATATTAACCTCACCTCTTTCTTTGCTCCAAATGTGTTTTTTTGCCTTCAGGCCTTCATCCTCTCATGTTAGCATGCTATTTCTTCACATTCTGTTGCTAGTTAAGTTCATTTTTAAAGCCTCTTGAAATATAATCGCAGCTAGCTTGGTAGCATGCTAACCAGTAGCTATCCCTGACACAATACTTCGACTTCTTTGACATAATGTCGAAACTGTTAAACTTTACAGTTTAGTTAGTTTTAAACAAAAAATTCTTACATATAGCTCCTTTAAAGAGACAATAATACAGTAAACCTTCCTCTTTTATCCGGTTGCCAACCTTGTTTTCTGTCCACATAAGCTTTTGAGTACAAATTTACACGCTATATCATTAATAGCTAAAATATAAACTTGGTTGCTTTGTAAAGGTGCCTTTTGTTCCAGTGGCCTCAGTGTTTAAAGCCATCACAGTCTGTTCACACTGATTCCGTTCACGCACAACCAGTGAAGAAAAAGAGTAAAAAAACAGCAGCTAGAGACAAATTACCACTCAGGCATAATCCCTTTTCTCTGATCTCCCCCGATTTTGGTTTAATATATATATATAACAGGAAGGAATTATTCAAATAAAACTGCTCAGTGGAAGTCTGTTCTGTACCTGCGGGCATTCGGAGGGAGGCAGGGGAGGAGAAACGAAGGAGATAAATTGGAGGAAAGTATTGAAATGGCCTTCAAGGTTTCACTCCCTGATATTTTCCCTCTCACTCGCTTCTCTTACTTTCTCTCCTGCCTTCTCTCACTCTCTGCCTTTCTTTTCCCCGTATGTTGGTGGAGACCTTAGCTACTTTAGCTCATATCCTAGCTAAGCCTGGTAATTGACTCTGGGCTGTTTGGGTTGATCTCCTGAATCAGACACTAGAGCAGAGACCTTCAGCCTGCTGAGCTCTGAAGTAATAACTGATATGCTGCTGATAGCGGGTCAGCACAGTTAGCATTCATTTGGAGGAGCATCAGACCAACATCAACATGGTTCAGGACTCAGGCCTGTCAACAGAGATAAAGAGCTGCTGCTAAACATGCAGGTATGTGTATTGTATAGGGGATCTGCTGTTGAAGGGATGGTGGCATTTTATTATGTTAACCACTACCATATAAGGAATATGTAATCTAATGTAATTTCTATGTATCTTAGCCTATAGATCTATATGATTAACAAAGACAGCAGGGCCGGATTAACATCACAGGGGGCCCAGGGCACAAATATTTAGTCCACATGGAATGGACTGGGAACTTCCAGTGAAGAACATGGCCACCAAATTCTGAATGCAGCATCTAATGCCGACGGAGGACAGTTTGATGACGGGGGAATAAAGTCCCAAGGTGGGTTTTTTTCCGATTTTGGCTCCTGGTACCCTGTGGCTGAGTCAGCCAGTGGTGACTGCATGAGCTAACAGCATCGAACATTACTGTTGGCGGAAGTTAGCTTCTTTAAGCAACCATCTAGAAACTTCAGGTCTGGCCATGTTCACTGGGAGGCATGCTAACAGGAAGTATGGTATGTCAGAGGGAAAACCAGAAAATATTTTCCAGTTTCACCAAAATCACTGATAAAGTTGAGCAATCCGTGAGACCTGGCCCCCAGCTCCGGTGGCTACCCATGTTGTTGACAGCTAGCTAACTAATGAATCTTCACTCTGTATCGCTAAAAGTTGTGGATTGAATGTCTTGATATTGAAAGATATTTGATTGTTGAGTCTCAACAATCAAAATATCTTTCTTAGCTCTGATTGGTTGTTTTAGTTCTAGTGGATTCTTTCAAATACCATTAGGAGAACTAGGAGGAGCCAGTGGACAAAAAAATAATTTTTATAAAACTTAACTACTGCCGTTTCAATTAACTGAAAACACATATCATGTTCTTATTTACCTTATTTACCTAAAGCAGCTTTAATATATGTTTATTTAGTTATTTGTATATTAGTTTATCCATTTACTATTCATTCAGTTATTCATTCTGTCATTTACAGTCTTATATTTATTAATTCCATAAAGTAATTCATTGATTCACAAATTCATTTTTTATCTATTCACCGTTCCTTTGGTTACCATATATCATCTACCATTCTTTGAAACATCGACAGTTTGTTTGTTGATTCTTTATTGACTTATTTATATATATTTATAATATTCAAGTGTTCATTTAAAGGGGGTAGACACTCTATAGGAACACTTAGAACACAATACAGTCTAATATAATACAACACAAATAAGGGAGACAAAATAACGTCAGTCAGTCCAGTGCACCACTACCTCTAACTACAGCCTCAGGTATGACCATAGAATATACAACACAGTCTCTAACACAACATCAATAATTCAATTAGATTTATAACAAGACTGGATTGCATTAGTTTGTACAGGTGTTGTGCACCTGTGAATACAATCTGCACATTTGGGTTATACTTCAATATTACATAAATGACAATGTTTCAGATCCCCAGTTAGAGGAAAACAGAATAAAACATATTGTGTACTGTGCTCTATATATAGTATAGACTAGCAGTAACATATGCACACGGCTCAACACGCAGATGATGTGCTTAATGGTTTCTCTCCATAAGCTAACTGATCATTTAAAAGCTGCACTCTGTTCATGCAGCTGTTTGTGAACCTGGTGGAATGCTGCTGCTGCTGGGTACATAGCGATGATGCTGGCAGTCAGGTACAGCGATGGTACACCTGGAGAGTCCTGCATAATCCCTCAGTGTGAAAAGCCCTGCCACTGGCAGCTCATTTTGCTTCTGTGGTATCAGTTTGAGCTCCAGTCTCCCTCTGCAAATCACAAACTGTCCCTACAAAGCTGTTTATACAGTTAAAGCAAATGACAACACATCCGAACCTGCTCAGGATTAATGCAATCTAGCCAACGGCAGGTATGTGCTATGATATTTTGATTATGCTTTTATTGTGTGTAACCAAAAGTAAGAAGGAAGTATCTGACAGGTAAACTGGTGTTGTCCACTAGTAACATTTGTTTTTCTCTATTCTTAAAGTAATCCATGGGGAGTAGTGATTTTTTTTAAGTTACTTGTAATTGTATGTTTCATTATGGTCACCATTAAAGACGCCATGTAAAAAACATTTCTGACTTGATCACCTCCCAGTCATATCATTAAAAAAACATATTCACCATTAGCTCTTGGCTCTTTATTAGTCATTATAAAGCACTTATTAATGCCTTATGCTGCATGAACATATTCTACAAATAGGCTATTAACTAAGAGTATTCCCTCAACAACTTCCTAAATACTGCTTATTGGTAAGGAAAGGACATTTTGAGTTATTATTTTAAAGCTGCAGTAGGTAACTTTAATAAAAATATATTTTTGTCATATTTGCTTAAATTTTCACTGTGTCCTGACAGTAGTACATGAGACAGATAATTAGTGAAACAATCAGGTTCTTGTGTCTTATTCTCATTTTAATGGCATTTGAAAGAATCAACGGGGCCTGGACAAAATCAGCCAATCAGTGCTGAGAAACATACAAAGACACTTTGGGTTAGCTTGAAGATAGTTGATTGTTGCATCTCATTCACAGGGTCCCAAAGCGACTTTCTTGGCTCTGATTGGTTTTTTTTTTGTTCAGGCCAGAGGAGCCAGAGGAACCAGATTAACACATTACATTTAAATTGTGATCATTTAAAGAAGTTGTAGGTTTTATTGTTCTAAGAGCTCACTTTAGATTGTGGAATTATTAATGTAGTATGCTTTCCTGTTGACAAATGTCAACATTTTCAAGTTCAGTGGACATGCCATAAGACTCTCCAGGTTACACTGGCAATTGATTTAAATTAATTAATTGAGGTGTACTAATTGAACACTGTCTCTTTTTCCCATTTGATTAGTACCACTTTCTTTCCAGGAAATCCGAGCACAGCTATTTGCTATGGTCAAAGTTGAAGAAGGAAGTAGGTCTGTAAACTGTAATGGAGCTTTACAAATTTTGCCACTGGCCTTTGCTTTATCTACAAAATAAATCTGGCTAATGTCGGAGTGATAACCTGGGGTTAGTCAAACTCCTTGGGTTTCTTGTCTTGTCTGCCCTTTTTTTTTTTTAGCAGTGTCACACATTGCATTATCTCACCAATACTCACTGCTTTGTGTGAGTACAATGTTTTCATAGCTGATAGTGAAAATTTAAACAAACCATAGTTTTCCTTTGTGTGTAGGACTTAGTGGTATCTAGTGGTGAAGTTGCAGATAGCAACCAACTGAAAACAGTTCGACTCATCCAAGTGTGTAGGAGAAACTACACTGGCCTACATTGGTCCTATTTAGAGCCAGTGTTTGGTTTGTTCATTCTGGGCTACTGTAGGAACATGGCGGTTCAACATGGTGGACTCCATGGAAGGCATCCCACTCTAGTCTGACTTGTTGTCACACAGAACCATCTTTCTATCTCCATCTATCATGGGCAATCAGACTAACGAGCGATATAATGTGGTCAGTCTCTTACTGAAGTCAGTCGGGAGAAGAGAGAAAACATATTTTCCATGTAGAAAAGCCTTCAGTGTCGTTCTTTGCTCTTCTTCCAATAAAGAAATACTCTCCAGTTCTGATAGAACTGATGCTAGCAGCATCAGTATCGATGCTAACTTTTTACAGCCACTTCTCTTACACGTTGTCACGCATACCTAGCGTTAAACCACACCCGTAGCTTATGCTGTAGCTGCCAGTAGTTACTCATTGGAACTGATTGGTCGAACCACTATGGTTAGACACAAGTGCTTAGATTGAAGCCTGGCAACATGGATTCTCGTGTGATCTCGAGACTCCAGCTGCCTTGCAAGGTTGGATAAAAACATCCCATTCTAAGGTAACAGAGCCATACTGGGCCTCCATTCCCCTACCTCTACCCCGCAACATGAAGTCAGAAACATAACATAATCCGGCCAATGAGATAATCATTTTTTAAATTTTTTTATTTCTAGTTCTTTCAATCAATTTAAACTACCCCTTCATATATAACATTTAAATAAAAATGCAGTTCTATTTTTAAAATGTATTTAATTTAAATGAATTTAAATTAAAATGCAAAATAATGGCAAAGGTCAAAGGTGCCCGCAAATGTGTGCAAAGGGTTGTTAAGAAGAGGCTTTATTTGATGTTTGAGGAATTAAAATTATATTTTCAGAATATTGATCTTTCTTGTAGTGGCCCTCCAGTGAGATGACAGTACGTGCAGGGGACCCAAGCCAATTTGAGTTTGAGACCCCTGCACTAATGAAAACATAATTAGACCTTGGAATGTACATTTGATTTTCACAGATGTGCTGCAACATGGAAAACACAGCTGAGCTCATAAAAGTAATAATGAATACGTTTTGATTTTGGGAAGCTAATGAGAAAGTATCGACAATAGTCAGTATTGTCTGGCACTTCTTGGCAGTGGCACAGCTTAATAAAATCTCTCCAGTATTGCAGATTTGATCAGGGACACTATTTCTTTACCCTCACACCACCATCTCAACTGTATCTCAACCCCAGATAACTGTTCATTCAGTGTGCTAATTACACTGGTTATTAATAACCCTGCCAGGCACTATCTAGAGCTGTCTTGCAAGTGGCAACCATGAGAATTATTCCCATCACTACCCTTTATCGCAGATGACACGAGCGTAGCACGATGTTGTGCACATTTCATTTCACCTGGTAAAGGGGGTGGGTGTATGGAAGCCCAGTTCTGCCAATGTGAGGGGAAAAAAAGATTCGGTAAGTCAATATAAGGAGAAACTTTCTCAAAATATCGACTAGGATCTCAAAATATTGACTTAGTATTTTAAAGAAAATGAGAAGCCTTTTTAATATTTTGACTTAAGATCACAAAGTCATTATTTTGAAATACTAAATCAAAATTTTTAGAAAGTTTCTCATTATAATGAGTCACATTGGTGAAAATGGACTTTCATATGACCATATGGATGGAAAAATGGAATTCACTGATTGCTCTGATTTATCTTAAAGCAAATAACAACAAAAGGTATCAAGAGGTTTTTCCAGGCGTTTACCTCGATGTGATGCCAGCGCTGAGAAACAAGGGAATCAACTTCCTTTGGAAGAGCTGTCTCGCAGTCAACAGATAAAGAGAGAAAACAAAGCTGAGGCTGAACCTGCTGCCAGCACCCAGCTTTACTCAACCTGCCAATTAACTGATTGTGGGCAAGTGATCAGCAGCAGCTGGCACCACAACCACTTCCAACCTCTTCCATGTCAGAATCCGCAAACACATCAAAGTAGTCAAATTCACCTCCAGTTTACACGGATTTGCTTTTTATTTTGGGGCAAATACCAAAGCTGCTGTTCTCATCCAGATCAACAGACACATCCAATAACACAAGAATCTTCAGTCTATGAATCGTCAACATAAAAGCACCTAATAATAATGTTTGTTGCCAGATGTATAAAGAAGGTATGTCTTCAGGAAGCAGGATATTTTTCAGACTTAGCCACCGACAAACTAAGAGGCCTCTTAGATCTTAATAATAATAATAATAATAATAGTGTAAGTCCAATATTTATTCTCCTTTTAGCTCTGTTTTGGTCTCCACCAAAACTCTTTAGCCACTAAATGTTTTCAGTATAGGCCAGAGGTTTTGCACTGAAAATAGCTGCCTGCTGCAGCTGGAAATGAGGATGCGAGTAGAGTTGCAGGCCGGAAAACCAGAACAATTAATTTAAGAGGCTAAAATAGCCCTTAGAGCTGAGGGGAACTGCAGAAGTGGTGATAACTTTCTCTGGATCTGTGCAAGTAACACAAGTAAAGTCAGTTAATGATGATTATTGATTGATTATATATATAGTCATAACATTAAGAACACTGACCCCTCTTCACAAGTTATACCCATGTAATTGTGAACAGTTTGGTGTCTAAGGTAGAAGTATCTGATATTTCATAAAAGATTTGGCAAGAGTCAGAAAAAATCAATGTCATATTCATAAGATAAATTCTAATCTTTCTTTTATTAAATCTTGAATCATCTTTTGACCACTCAGATTTATCTTGGGACCTCTTGAAAGGTCCAACTCCCAGGTTGGAGACCACAAATTTAGACCATAATGTAGGGTGATATGATTTACAGCTAATGTAATTAAAAAGTTTTATGAATAAAATGTTGCGTTTTGTGATTTCTTTAAAACCAATGTATCAGAGTTCGGTCGGTGGAATTTTCAGTCATGACATTCATTTCCTCTCTGTGGTGATTTCAAACAGTCAGTTTTCGAGCCGAGCAGCTGCTAACGTTAGCTCAGCTTGTTTCTCTGATAACTTAAGATCCAGACGTCCGATGACTAAAATCCTTCATCCGGTTCAAATCTAGAGTTAAAAAGCACCAAGATCTAAACAGTGGATGGTAACAATGTGGCTTCAAACTGGATAAACAGTCAATGTATGGCAGCTTCTGACAGACAACCACAACACTGACGCAGGCACAAAGGGGATATGACGCCATTGACAGACGACCGATGAAACACACATTACCTGAATAAAATGAGTTTGAACATTGTTGGAAACATTTGGGATGATGTAAGTACACAACTCAACTACATATAGAACATAGAGCTAGTGTTTATACACAGTTTAATTTGTAAATGTTACAGATTATAGCTTTAAGGTGTGTCACTGTCAAGCAAGTTCTTCTTAAGGAACTACAAAGACTTGATAGCAGAAGTATGAACATTATGTAGTGTATGTGAGAAAGCAGTTTGGACCACAGATCACAGGCAGAACGACACAATGTGGATGTTATATCATATTTCATGCTCTGTTTGCATGTTTTTGCATGTTAATACGCTGTTTATTTGCTCTGGCTTACATCAGCCTCTATGTTTGCTGCTAGTTTTACTGCCCTTTTCAGGGCATCAGCACAGGACACACCACACACACACACACACACACACACACACACACACACACACACACAACACACAAAACAAACAACGGTACCCTTTTGGCAGTGCAGCAGCAGATGCACATCCTCTGTGGTTGTATGACAGATTAAACACATGGAATCACCTGCATTAGTATTTAATGACACACTGCAGATTCTCTTACTAGCATAGAACAATAAACCAATCAACACACACATATACACATAAACACTCAATACAGTTTTCTCTCTCTTAGTTAGTCTCATTCAAACTTCTGCACGGAGCCATGACAATTAATCACACAATGCAACATAACACACTCTGCGTGGTGTTCCTTGGGCCTCTAAATGGGGTAAATAACCCCAGCATTCACCATGCAGGGAGACATTTTGTCAAACAAATATGATCAAAACAAAACTAATGACGTGTAAATTGTTTATGATGTATTCTGAAATGAGCAGGCCCAGTGCGCTGTCTGGGAGTAATCACAGACACGAGAAAGACATAATCAGGAGGAAATGAATATGAACATAGCCGGAGCGCACTTTTGACACTCGGCGCTGTGTGTTGGAGTGGTCCGAGAGGTGTGTGTGACACAAATGTGCCGCGTCTGGCGGCAGGAGAAACATGTGGTCTCGTGGTGAGAAACAAATGCTGTTTGAAGAGTGAATGAATGACACAGATATGGAAAGTGTTCCTCCGTTTCATAAAAGAGCAATCACAATACTGAATGGAGGGTTATTTATAAGAGAGGGAGGCTCTATTGAATTTCCTGAACTGTCTGCTATTGAACAGTGATTCAATAAATGAACTTCGAGGGCATTGTTAGGCTGTATTTCAATTAGCCAACACACACTGGTTACAACAAGGGTTGCATTGTGTACACATTTGTACATGAGACATAGAAAATGTATTTTAAATGCATAATAATGTGTTTATTAAACAATATATTGTTAAAACAACAATAATTAAAGCTGCGACCGCACTCAGAACAATAATGGTTCTTAAAAGGGTTCCTCAGAAGGAACTGAAGAACTTCTTTACTCAGGGGATGGTTCTTCATGTACTTTATGTGGTTCTTAGGTTCTTTATCTTTAATGTAGATTTTTGGTGATAGGCAATAGCATATAATTAATGCTGCAACTGACGATTACTTTCATTATCAGTTAATCTAAAACTTATTTTGTGAAAGATTTCCTTCACAATTTTCCAAATTACCTCAAATCCTAAATGACAGGATGAAATGTTTTATTCTGTCTGACCAACAGTCCAGAACCCAAAATATTAACTGTATTCTAATGGAAGATCCACCATATTCTTACAGTACGTGACTTTTTTGCTGAAAGATTAGGCTAAATGCATTTTGTGCCAGTATCATCATGTGACAATTCCACGTAAATAAGATGATGATTGCCATATGAGCCTTACTTCCTGTTTCCAGTAGTTAACGCTTTAACTATGACCGAATATTTGCTTATGTGTTCAGCACGGGACTCATCATGGTAAATGGTAAATGGACCTGTACTTGTATCGCGCCTTTCTAGTCATCATCAGATGTCAAGTTTTATTATTATTGCCTTAATCAATAGTGACGGCTGCAGTGTGACAGGAAAAGGGGGAGACACACAGCAAAGGGCCGCAGGTCGGATTCAAAACCATGCCCCCGTTGCCAAGTGCTTGCTCATGGTGGTACTGTTGGTAAATGGTAAATGGACCTGTACTTGTATAGCGCCTTTCTAGTCTTCCGACCACTCAAAGCACTTTTACACTACTTGCCACGATCGCCCTTTCACACACACATTCACTCGGTGATGGCAAAGTCCATCTAAAAGCCCCACTAACTCATTCATACACCGATGCACAATTTGGGGTTCAGTATCTTGCTCAAGCATACTTTGACATGTGGCACCAGAAGCCAGGGATCGAACCAACAACCTTCCGATTAGGGGACGACCCGCTCTGCCTCTGAGCCACAGCTCTGTAAACGTATAAGGAGTATGGTCTAGACCTGCTCTATTTGAAAAGTGTCCTGAGATAACTTCTGTTATGAATTGGCGCTATACAAATAAAAATGAATTGCATTGAATTGAATTGGTACATGGGGCACCAGCTCTACCTAGGTGAGCTACCTGGACACTACTGTTTCATGATGAGTTTGAAATTCGACGCAAACCCATGGATGCACCGCTTGATGTACTATCACAAAGAGCACAATTTTTAAAGCTTCAGTGGTAATTTTTCTAAAAAAATGTTTTGTCAATTTAGTTTGTGTCCTCATTACTGTGGATAATCCACAGAACAAAGTCTCCACATTTTTCACAGGGACTGTGTCTTTAGTAGAAAGTAGTTGCAATAGAGTTGGTTCACTGAGGGAAACCAAGACATTGAAAGATGTTGTTGTGTTGTTTTGAAAAGCTCTCTGCATGGCAGGGGCAGAGCCAGATGTTGTAAACATTCGAGGCTTAGCCCAAACCTGGAGGAGTCCGGGGCATGCTCCCCAGGGGGGCTGAAGCTATTATATATGTACCATTGCCAGTTAACAGAATGCTTAAAAATCTGTACAGCCAAGAAAGATATAAAGACACTTTGGATTGGAACATTAAAGATAGTTGATTGTTAAGTCCCATTCCCAGGGTCCCAAAGCGTCCGTGTTTGTCGCCCTGGAGACTCAACGATCAACTTTCTCTCTTTGCTGTGTAATGACTGTTTTTGTTGTCTTCTTCTTCATTTTCTTCTTCTTCTTCTTCTTCTTCTTTTTCTTCTCCTTCTTTTAATTTTTGAAAATTGAGCCTCTATTTTCTGAGACACAAAAACTGCACATTAGAAGCAAACACACTGGCCAACTTACTTACTTAAAACCATTTGAACTAACTAGACTAATATACATAATGGAGTGTTTCATTCCAAGCAAATGGATCTGCCCACATGGATGCTCTTTTACTGAGCTCTGTGCACACTGTACTGTGAATATTGAGCACAATCCAGCACAAGTTAATTCTATAGATCACAATAATCCAATACTGCATATAGCAGCTACTTGTTCCTAAAAAAAATTTTTTTTTTTTGCATTTGCATCCTTAAAAGACCGTCAAAATGTCCCCTAAGTGACTATTTAACATTCCTTCGTCTAGATATTTAAAGAAGTGAGAAAGAGATAGTTTCATTCAAAAGTTCAAAGTCCAAAGTCCAACTAAATAAAGTGCAACTTGACCACTCTAAGAAATGCGTGAAATCATCTGTGAAATAGGTCATTTTTATAGATTTTTTTTTTTTTTCAGATTTCCTGAAACTTTCATTATATCCTAATAGTAGTAGATGAGACAGATAATCTGTGAACAAAATCAGGTTTATCTGGCTCCTCCTAGTGCTCCTAATGAACCTTCCCCACAATGTAAGGAATGCAATTCTGGTGGAGAAATATGTTTTTTGCCTAAAAAAATCAAATTGTAGAATTTTACTCTAAACAGGTTTCAGATTTAGGATTAAAAAATTAACAATTTTTAATTTGTGTGCAATTGTAGATTGTTGACTCCAACTCAGGTCATTAAAACCTTCAAAGTCTCCAAAGAAACACATGTCCTTTGTGTTGTCAGTTGTAGCCAAGACCCTGGTTGTAGCAGTAGTAGCTTTTGTGTTATTTGCCAAGAACTGTAACCAGCCTATATCGCCACTGCGGGCCCCCTCCCACAACCAAAGCAGCGTGGCGCTGCAGCCACTGTGCGACATGTGCAAACCAAAGCCAGCCCCTGCCAAGGCAGTGAATAACCAGCCCTAATCCCACAGGCTGAAGCTCAGGATGCTTTTTTTGTCTTTTTATCTCACAAAATTTGTTAAATCTAGTGAGAAAGTAAGTTGGAAACACTGGACTGAGTGCAGCATCAGGCTATGAAGGTTTGGTAACATCACACCTGTACCAAAAATTGTGTTTACTGAATGGATAAAGTGTTGCCATTTTTATTTTTAAGTATTCCTTTAATAATGGCTACAGAATAAAAGTGTCTCAGTTTCCACTCTCTCTCTCAATTTTAAGTCCTTTTTTTCTGTGTTGCAGAGTGGAGCACATTGATACCTGGGTGTCCTTTCACTGAAACTTTCAATGCCCCAAAATGCAGTTTGTGTTATGCTTTTATTCTCCTCCTCATTTCCGGCCTGTGTTCACAGAAGCCCGTAACAGAATAGCAGTGTTGCTAGGCAGCTCTCAGAAAATATCTCCTGTAACCCAACACAACATCTTTCTATTAAATCATATTTGTAGGAAGAACTGTAGGGAGAGTTTCCAGCGCTGTATAATAGAACATCTCCCTTATTTCACAGGAAATGTATCACGTGCAGCATTGCCAGAAGTTAATTTACCATGGCGTAGATATCCCGCGCTGCTCTACCTGTTTTTGATGTTGATGTAAATGGCTGTGTTTGAGGGCTTGAGGAAACATGATTTCTCTATACAATCTCTGGGCGCAACAGATGGATTTTCCCCTCCAGGAGCTGAATGAAGAAAAAGAACATTCAATATGTAATTACCTCCCATAGATATCGTCACGGTGTTGTCGGGAATTCAATATGCACCCATGACACTGGCGGTGTAACGCGAAGGAAATAAATGTTTGTTTGGCTTTGTGGAGGAGGGCGAGAACCACCTCGGCTGTTCATCATGAGAAGCAGGTCGAACCCCTAGTCTGATACTGGGAGATGTCACACCATTGCCAACGAGTTCCTGTCACACACACACAAACACACACTCCCCCCACACGCAGCTACGTCTCTGTGCAGTATAATGCTTGTGTGAGACTCCGTCGCAATATATTTTTTATTCTTATTAACTGCATGGGTGCAATTTATTTTCCTCTCAGGCGATGGAGGTGGTTGGGAGTGAGGGCAACTCTGGTCGGAGCTGATAAGCTGCTGCTCACACGCAAGCCTGCTGGAGGGACCAGATTTACCAGGAAGACAATGTCCACGAGGTCAGACGCTCACATGTGAAAAACACACGCACAGACACATAAACACACTCATCTGTATAACCATTCTTGTGAGGACAACAGCTACATTTATGCCACAACCTCTAACCCTTCTGCTAGATGAAACTGGTTCTTGGATAAAACACAAACCAGTAGCTCAGCTGGGTATGTCTGTTTGATTTTGAAATAGCAGATTGGGAAGTTTGAATGTAGAATTTAGTCAGAAGTTGCTGCTTTTGCTGATCGGGCTGGACATTGAGATTAGAAGAACACTGGAAGCCCTTTCCCTTTGCGGGAACTGCCTCAGCCTTCCCATAACCTGGATTTTTAAGCTCCTTGTGAGGCTTTGATACTACGTTCTGCTTTGTGTTTCAACTGTATATTACAAACCAGGACATTTCGAATATACACCATTAAAAAGCCAATGGGGAGACCAGCTAACATCAGCCATGTCATGTATGTGCTGTTCTGTAGGAAACTGAGAGAAGCGGTTGTAAGTCAGACAACAATAGAGGAAATGGCACTATGACACTTCATAAGTTTTTGGTTTGCTCCATATCACACATTGGGAATCTTCATTCTTCTATCATCTTTTTAAAAAATGTTTGCACTAATCACTGGCTCCAGCTTTACTGAATCTGCCTCCTCTTCTCAGAAGCTAATGGGGACCAAGTGTGAACCTATCATGATAAATCAAGTCAGAAATTGGATAATTTTTCCATTAGACTGCATGCTATCTGTCTTTTATTGCAGCCAATGGCGCTCCCCCTGCTGGCCATTACATAGAATTCAGGTTTTAGACGCTTCCGTGTTGGCTTCACTTCACCGGGCCAGAAGCTCTGTCTATTATATATACTGTCAATGATGGGGACCTGGACACCTTGGTATCCAACAAGTATTCTCCATGTCTCCATTCTCCAGTACTTTATTAGTTCTCCTGGTTCATACCAACCTGATATCCAGATAGGGATTTTGCTTATTGACCATTTCTATGCAGACTGTACTCCTAAGAAAATTTACGGTATCAGTCGTTTCAGCAGATGCCCCAAAGCAACATCTGTTCATGTTTAACTGACAGCACCATCTAGCGACCAGAGGATTAATGATCTCGGCTTTCCCTTTGAAATCAGAAGAGTTGTTTTTATCAGAAATGTAGAGGGCATGCACAAACAACATATTTTTAAGATTAATTTGGAGGACTTGTTTTGATTTCCATTGCCAACTTTTTTTTAAATTTGAGGATTCTATAATATGGCATGGCAACTATGATATGATTAAGGTTATACTATAGACAGAACATGAACATTGATCGGATGGGCTACACACTCAATCGGTGACAGGGCACACACCTTCCTACATTAGTGCTTAATGTTGTTACTAGATATAAATTGTGAGGTGAGGAATTCAAAATGGAAGTCCGTTCTCAGGGATGCTGGGGCATTGATGAAGATGAAGGAGTAAAATGGTGGTTACTGTTGTTGTATTTGTTGTAATCGTCCTTGTTGTGAGGTGATCCAGCACTAGTACTAAAGTACCTGGAATTTGAATTTAGTATCACTGCCTCAGCAGTGATCAAATTTAGTTCAATGAACTACATAAACATATTGACTATTTGATATTTTATGTTCAGTTCAATTTCTCAAATTAGAATTAGAGGTGCTTACTTAAATTCCTCCACCTTACAATTAGACATTATCGCAAGATTTCTAAAAGAGGTTATTTTGGCCCACAAATTCTCTCTATTATCAACTGCTCATTATCTGGTGGCTCTGTCCTGTTCAAAAAAAAAAAATGCGATAGTTTGACCTCTCCTCAAGAAACCCACACTTGACCATCTTGTTTTAAACAATTTAAGACCAATTTCAAACGTACCTTTTTTTTAATTTAGGTTGAAGTCTGATGCTTCTCAATTACTTTTACGCATGAATAACAGTAATATTTCTCAGCAATACCAATCAACATTCTGTGCCCAGCAAAGCACAGAAACAGCTCTTATTAGGGTTACAAATGTTTTACTGCTCGCCGCTGATTCTGGGATTTGTTAAATATTAAATCTGCTCAATTTAAGTTCCACATTTGACAAGACTAACACAATATTATCATAAAGTGCTTTGAAAACTGTACTGCTCTGACATGGTTTGACTGACTGACAGATCTTTCTGTTGTTTGAATTGGTCAATTCTTTTCTATTTATATTCTTCCTCTGGGTCAGGTATGTAGCCTGTAATATTAATTTCCACTGTTATGTGGACGACACTCAACTGTATGTCCTGTTGACTGGTAGTGACATCGACAAAGTTTATCATGTTATGTCTTGTCTCTCTGACGTCAAATACTGGATGGTAAGAGTCCAAATCTGAGATCATTTTACTTTGCACCCCAGACTTGACCTCTGACTTGAAAAAATAATTTCGGGGAGCATTGCGCTGTATTGTGGGTGTAATCTTTGACTCTGAGGTGTGTATTGACCAAGGTCCATGGTCCAATCATGTTTTCTCCAACTTAGGAACATTGCAAAAGTTGTTTTTTTTAATATCATGCAGACAAAGTCATCCATGCTTCATCTTGTCACATCTGGATTATTGTAACTCCGTGGATTCAGGACTCAGTTTCACTGCCATATTCAGCACGTTCAAAAGTCAGCTGCCATACTTCATAAATTCTAAGAGACGAGACCATATCACGCCAATCCTTTCTCATAGTTTACTTGTGCCCTATGAGCCTAGCCAATGCCTGCGCTACTCAGATAGGACCCTTCTAACTGTTCCCACAGCCCGCCTCGTTACAAAATCAAAATAGGCTTTTTCCTTTCAGCTGTGGAACTGCCTACCTGAAGAACTTAGGTTAGCCAACCTAGTACCTGCTTTTAGATCACTTTTATAGGAAGGCTTTTTTTCCATAGTAAATTTGTTGTTTGTCTAGTTTCTATCCCTCTTTTATTGCTTGTATTTCACATGTTTTTATGACACACTGTAATGTTCTATTTTGTTATTTAGGATTTTATTGTTTTTATCTTGACAGATTGAACCATTTTATTTTGTTGTGTACAGGACTTGTTTTGAAAAGTGCTATACAAAAAAGTGTGTTAATGGTAACCCTGTAAAGACAACTACACCAGTTTGTTTCCCTCTCTCATTGTTGGGATCTCATTTACTGCTCATAACTGTAGAAATAAAAGATCCCCTATCCCTGCATGACATCACAAATATGGAAGTAATTAACATTTCTGATGAGGTGGCAAGTGATTATAATGACCTTACACTGTGTATGAGCTCCATCACCTAAGTTAAACAATCCCAAAGTCATGATTATTCAGTTGTGCTGCTTGTTGAGGAGGCCAGAAACACCAGTGTAATGATAAGGGAGAAAAACTACAGCTCGCAGTGCACAGTCAAGAGCACAGAGACGTCTATAAAGTGAAAGAAGCACTGCACTGTCGGAATATGACAGCTAATCCATCAGAGAAATGGAGGCTGTGTCTAAAGCGCCAAGGAGAGACTGCCTGGAAGTTTTATAAATAGTTGTGCCTTTTAAAGGAAATTGGAAGTTGTCAGACACATGCCATCTGCATTTTTTGTGAGAATATCTCCAATAGAGGCACTCTTTGAACATGACTGAAACATCAAAACATACAAAGTGGCAGAGCTGGAAACTTATCTGGAAACGATTGGATCTCCTGCTGCACTGAGAACAGTCTTTTCACAGCCCAGTAACACAGTGTGAAGGTGCCAGGGCTAATGAACTGCGTTTCCAGATATTAACCTTGCTTATACTTGTGTATGTGTTTTTGTGACCGATAGTGTGTGTAGCTGTATATTGTATATCTATCATTATGAGGACAGCTGGCAAAAATCTTCTAAATGCTCTGATTCTTGTTCTGTAAAGGGGGCCAGTTTAAGTGTGGGACCAGAGGGTTTAGGAATTGCAGGCTTTCGGTAAGCAGAATCACACAGAATGGTAAATGGTAAATGGTAAATGGACCTGTACTTGTATAGCGCTTTTCTAGTCTTCCGACTACTCAAAGCGCTTTTACACTACGTGCCACATTCACCCTTTCACACACATTCACACAGCGATGCCAAAGTCCATCAAACAGAAACTAACTCATTCATAAATATTCACACACCAATGCACAGCATCAGGAGCAATTTGGGGTTCAGTATCTTGCTCAAGGATACTTCGACATGTGGCGGGAGGAGGCGATCGAACCAACAACCTTCCGATTAGTGGATGACCCGCTCTGCCTCTGAGCCCCGACAGACAGACAGACAGACAGCATACACTTCACATCTTCAAGTTTTTGTGCTTTCTCGTCTCGCAGGTTCTCATGGATCCTGGTGGTGCCTGCTGCCATGGTCCTGCTTGACTCCCATTGCTAATATCACTGATATTATTTTTATTATATAGTTACTATTATCATTGTCCCCAATCGTTGTGGCTGTTGCATCATCATAATAAGTCATTTCTATTAGTATAGTTGTTGTGCACCTTTGTCTCTGTCCTTCTCTGTGCACCTGGACTTTAGTTTAAAGTGTAGGTATGTACATTTTTATACGTTTTTTTTTACTTTTTTAAGCAACAACTTCTAGATATTCTTTGTTATTTTTTTTTTTGATGGACGGCTGTGGGGGGGGTGGGTGGGGCGAGGGGGATGGCACGCGGCGGGGGGCCGCAGGTTGGATTTGAGCCTGGCGCGCTGCAGCGACTCCGTATATGGGTTGCCAGCTCTATCGACTGAGCTAACCAGGCGCCCTCTTCGAGATATTCTTGATATCCATATAGAATCCCGGACCTTGACTCATCTTTAACAAAGTTTTATTCACCTTGAATATATGATTGCTAGATTAAATGAGGCACCTTTATCGTGAAAAAAAAATGTTGATCACAAAAAATACAAAGAAGATAGAACATGTGGATATTGAGCACATAATTAAGCCCTCTCAGTGCAACAGTGCTTCATCACCGCCACCAATCTCAGATATGAATCACAATTGCTGTGAAATTAAAGAGCACAGAATATTATTAAAGATTGCTCTTGCCACACTCACATCTTGCTGTCTTGTCAAAAGTGATACTGGCCATTATGCTCTCCAACAGCTGCTTTCCTCAAGCTGCTGCAATTATCAATTCTATGCCCTTCAACAAATGTAATACATGACCGAATTGAGAATTAATTTAGCCTATTATGGCCTCTTCTGCTTGTTTTGCACTAAAGCTGCAGTAGGTAGCTTTTATGAAAATAACTTTTTGTTATTATTGCTAAACTTTTCACTGTGTTCTGCAAGAATCCACCGGGAGTGAACAAAAACAACCAATCACATACTTCTGCTTACAAAGTCCTTCAGTGTGGCCGAGGACACATTCATGTACACACTGCTTAAAGAATCTGAATGTGGTCACACCTGTACATAGAGCTGTCCATTTGTGATTGGAGCACCCAAACTCTTCTTTTTATGTATTTTATGGATGATGAAACTACAGTTAATTGAACTATAATGTTAATTGTCCACCTATTGGAACCCTCTTCCACAAGGGCTCCTGGAACCACAGTTTGACAGCCACTGTATTAAATAGTAAAACATCTTGTTCTATGTTCAACAAATGACATTATCAGATTAATTTTAGTGAGAGATGAAAATGACACTTCTTTAAATCTAATTTGTTCTGCATGCCTCACAAGTAATTGGTTACCAGTGAACATTTTATTGCGAGACATCGTCGAGCGCTGCCAGCGGGGTTGTAACACAATTCACTTTCTCCAGATGTAGAATGAAATGTAAAGGCAGTCTCACTAAAGATAAATGCAGAACATGTTGTCACATGATTTACACCATATGAATGGACAAATATTTCAATTTAAATGCTAAATCTGGTGTTGGAGCGGAGCTGTAGATCAACACAGACATTTCGGTACATTTTACCTAAGGATTCATAAATAACATCCAATGCAATTACTCCTCCTCAAATGAGGTTTTAAACCTTACTTGTCATGGTGCGTCCTCATAGTAATGTTTTTATTTCCTAAACCCTGTGTTATTCTTGCTCTCAATGTAATTGCTTCTGTCCTCTGGTTCATCAGGCTGAGTGATATCTGTGGTAGGACACTCTCTCAAGATCTCAGCTCTCTGCACTGAGCACACAGCCTTTCCTATGGCTCCTCCTAAATCTCACTAAAGTCTCCACCATCTACTTTTATCGTCTGCCACATTTCAATCTACCCCTTGGACTAATGAATGGAGGGTTATTTTCAATGTATACAGCATGTTTGTGCACCTCATTTGTCCCTTTTAAAGCTGCAGTAGGTAACTTTTTTGCTGAAACTATACTAACTATATCCTAGTACATGGTAAATGGTAAATGGACCTGTACTTGTATAGCGCCTTTCTAGTCTTCCGACCACTCAAAGCGCTTTTACACCACATTCACCCTTTCACACACATTCACTCAGCGATGGCAAAGTCCATCGAACAGAAACTAACATTCATACACATTCACACAGTGATGCAATTCGGGTTTCAGTATCTTGCTCAAGGACACTTCGACATGTGGCGGCAGGAGCCAGGGATCGAACCAACAACCTTCCGATTAGGGGACAACTCGCTCTGCCTCTGCACCACAGCCACCCATGAGAGAAGAGAAAGCAGAGAAAGATATTAACAGGTTAGCAGCAGCAGTAGCAGACTAGCATATGAAAAGGACACCAGCATGCAGGAAGTTGTGCAATTATGGTGAAACAGCTTAGCCCGAGTTGGGATTAGTACCCTGGAGGGCACTATTGTGTTTTATCTATCACATGGCATCCAAGATGCATACAAGACGGCTCTAGATGATTTTTGCTCACAGGTTTCGAAGCCACCTACAGAGTTTATCCTACACACTTGGATCTGCAACATTACCACCATACCACTAAATCCTACACATTGGTCCTTTAATTTCACCCACCCAATCATCCACAGCATGCACATACAGTATTATCTCCCCCGTGCTTCCTTTTTGTTGTTAAAGAGCCTGCATCATTATTTTGTTTAGCCTTGTTATTGTAATTTCTATGGGAGGGAAAAAAACAGACACAGATGTATTTTTTGTTCACGGTTATTTTGAGCCTAATAAAACAGTTGGATTTAAAAAAAGAGAAAGATGAAAACCCTAAACTGCTACAGCTTTAAAATGCCTGATATCCACAGGCTCTCTCAGCATGATGCTTGTTCACAAATTTTATCCTCAGGAGGCCCGGTGGAGGTCAGAAACACACTGTGGAATTAAATGTCTCATCTCAATAATGTTTAGAAGTGCAGCCTTTACTTTACTGCTCCATATCCGTCTGCACTGCTCAGGTATAAACCAGGATCTGCAGTTCAGTGAGTGTTATTCTGATAAATTTACACTTGGCCTCACAAATATTATCGATGCAATTTCAGACCCCACTACTTGTCATGTTCCCTCCAACGCTATCTGGCTGCATCACAGGCTCCATGTTGATCAAGGCAGGGCAGGATGGAAAACGATGAAAATGCCGATAGCGATGATGACAATGATGGCTACCGTGATATCCCCAAAGTGTTTTGATGCAAGCTGATAAAAAACTATCTCTTTCCAGCAACAATACAGGGGCATTTGTCATCAAGCAAGGACAGTTGTAATCATCCCTTTTGCTTGCTGGCCCCATCAGTCTTCCCCTTACCATGTATCAGGATCAATCTAGGCTCATTTGTTTTAATCGTCTCTTATTTGCTAAACTGGCAAAGTCAAAGGAGGACGATACAATACAAAGCCTGTTTGGAATATGAGCCAAAGTTGGTTTTAATGTGCCCGTTTGAAGGAACTTTACCATTTCTTAATGAATCCAAAAGAAAGTCTGGATACAGTAATTGCATGAAATGTTTTTTCAAGAAGCATATGCAGAGAAAATAGGATTTTTGCAATTCTGGTACCAAGTACTGGCAGTATATAATTAATGGACAAAGCTTGCGGGTCTGCATTATTTTTAATGGCCAGCAGGTGGCACCTCATTGCGCTACAAGAAAGAAGTCTGAAAGCATTTAGTCTTAAAAAGAATGGCCCTACTTCTCACAGGGTGTGTCATCTTGGGGCTATCCATTTGTCTCGTAAATCCCCCGCCCGAGTTGGAAAGTGTAAATCTCGCAGCTATCTCGCGACATTTCACCGAGACACACCCCCTTTTGGTCGTAATATCAGCTGTCCCACTCGGGGCTCCTCAGAGTACACCAAGCTGAACGAGGGTGAACGTACAACTTGCAAAACAAAGATGGGGGGATTTACGAGATAAATGGATAGCCCCATCTGATTGGCCCCTCCATTATCCTTACCTCTTCCACTCCATACTGTCTTTCAGAGGCTGTAGCAGGGTTCGTTTTAAAGCTAGATACCAGTAAAGATACTGGTGTCATAAAAAACTAGATGACCTAACACAACGATTGGTACCATATCATGCTAGCTTGTCAAGCAGAGAGCTAAATAACACTCCAAATTTAGGCTGAATGTACACTAGGGTAACTGACCCAACTTTGACCCTGTACCCTTTTTCTTTCTTCCTGGCTGCTGTAAGCATTGCAGGCAATGCATCAGCCAGGTGGTCACCTCCACACACTTGACCTGTGTGTAGTGCATGTGCAAAATGTTTAGAATCTGAATTTGTAAAACTAAACTTGAATATATTAAGTATATTAATTATTGCTATTTATAAAGAAATGTTTAGAGAAAAGTTGCTGCAGGCTATTTTAGATGGTAGCTTACTACCCCCATCTGGACTCTAGTTTCTTTGCAATAAATTTAACTGGGGGCATATTTTGCTGGCATGTGACTTTTTTGTATCATATTTTGTTATTGTCAATTTGATCATTTTATTACAAAATAGTTTTAACTAGTTTTTCTAAGTAGCTTTGGTTAACCAAACTAGATTTCTTCCTAGGCTAGCTTTTCTGTAGTTCAACGTCTTCCAGTGTGAATTAATTAATTGCAAAGTTATTACATTATTATTATTATTATTATTATTCTTACAACCCCTGTTCCCCAACAGGGGAAATAAATATCAGGCCTATATGCAATCAAAGAGTATGTACGTGTACATACTCTGTGCAGTGATATTTTGGCTATGACTGGGGTTTTAGTATTTCAGTTATCAAATCTGTCTTAGCTACTTTGGAAGATTTCAAACCACATGCTGTTCATCCTTCCAGTAGTTTCACACACTAGGGGAATCTATGACAAGGAGTACAGAAACTGTTCTGGAGGTTCACTTTGGAATAACACTTTATTGGGACACGAAATGTTGCATTTCTCTCTCTCTTCTAATTTTAATGTATCAATGTATTTTAATTGTATTTTACTGTCCATAATACAACTAAAGTAACAACAGTAAATAGATGTTTTTACACTTTCTAAGATCTTTAGGGAGCCAAAAATATTCTTGCTTTTTTATTGTTTGTAATATGTTTCTTTGCAATGCTTTAGAGTTTGTTTTAATTTGAGATGATGCTTAGAAAAAAGCAATGATGTGAGGTATAACTGGTCTCAGCTGGCAACACTGTTCTGGGTTCAACTCTCAGTCTTATACAGTAAAAGTTAGGTTTGGCTCCTTCTAGCTTATTAAAAATTCCAGAATCTCTGAATATATATACACCTTACCTACCTATTTATCTTCTTTTAGCTTTTCTATCGAAGTATTTTATTCTATTGTTGTATTTTATTGTATTTTAATGTACCTGGCTGCTATGACGACCCAATTTCCCTCTGGGGATTAATAAAGTCTATCTATCTATCTATCTATCTATCTATCTATCTATCTATCTATCTATCTATCTATCTATCTATCTGCAGATGTTTTTTTAATTATTTTATTTTTAATTATTATTACATTATAACAACTGGTTAAAACAAAGGGGGGGTAAATGAATAACATTCACCCATCTTTCTTTTTCATTAATTTACCTTTATTGCAACTGTCCTGTATCTTGAGTCTTTACTGTCCCCATGGCAACAACATCCAGTCGCCTCTACGTCACTGCTGCTCTCCATTGTCCACATAACATGCTGCTAAGGGGAGAACTGCCTTCCTCCTTGTAATAAATACGGACTACAGAGTGAGTGCTGCTTTCCACATTGTCATCTTCCACTTAGATTTAGCACGATTTTGTTTACCTGCATTTGCCGGCGCAGATTGAACCACATTATTTGCCGGCTCCAGCTGCTGCTAATTAGATAGCTAGTCGGCTAAGCTAGCCTAGCCGTGCTTTGTGACTAGCGCTTGGTGTTGCTAATGATTGCTGATGCAGGCTTGTTTTAACTGCAGTTCGGTCTGTTATTGGCAGTCTAACTGGAATATTAAGCCCTTAATGCCGTCCTAATATTTATATCTGTGTGAATGTGCCGTCATTTGTCGAGAAAGCCCACAGTTAACGTTAATGCTAGCCACAATTAGCTACGTTGCTGGCAGACGAGGATGCGAGTAAGTGTAGTAAATGAGAGGTTGTTTGGTGGAATTACTGTGTACACCGAATCCTGTTCGCTTAAATAGTGCGTGTGGTGAACTACTGGCCGAAGGAGCAACACTTTAGCACAGCGTTGTGCTAGCTGCAGAGGCGCTGCGGTGCTCTTTGTTTGCTAACAGGTAACGTCAGCTAATATTTGTTTGCTAACATGTGGCTACTACGTTAGCTAACGCAGTGTGCAGGTGAGGAGCGGCCATGGCTCTGTTTCACTGTCACAGTTACCTGTTATTAAATCTGTCGGGCTGAATCCCATTAAAGGTGAGTTTGGCGGTTGTGTTCTCTGCGTTATGGAGCCGCTGTGGATGTGGAAAGATCTGCACAATGTAAACAAACGTTAGTGGTGGGGCCTTTCCTACAGGAGGAGTGGGGTCCTGATCTGATGCAAAGGGAGCTGCAGTGGGTTCAGATGAGAGGTAGTTAGCTTAGTTAACCTAAACGCTGTCTATGTTTTGAAATATTTAATAGGTAACCTCTTATTCTATAATCCCACACAGAACTCAGATCAGTTTACTGCAGCTAAAGGTGTACTATTGAGTTTAAAATGAGGTTTTGGCAGCAGACTAACCAAAGTTCGCTCTAATGGGAAGAGGAAAAACATGAGAAAAATGCTGAGATTATAATGTGGCTGATGCTGTGCCACTCTGTTTTTAGTGGATTGTTAAACCTTGGTCACACTACATTATTGGTTCCCAAGCGGTGGGTGGGATTAGGACTAGGGGTTGCCAAAAGCTTCATGGGTGGTCACAGGGCCTTCTTGGTTTAAAGGGGTGTAACACAACTAAATGAATATATACGCGGTAGGCCTATATGTCAGCATTTGGTTCACTTATGTGAGGAAAAGTAAAGGTAAAGTAAATGAAATTGTCTAATAGAACAATGGCCAAGCATCAGGGTCAAGAAAAAAACGAATTTGTCAGAAAAGTATCACAGTAAGTATATACGATTGTTAAAGATGACGCAAAATACATAATACAGACAGTATTAGCAAGTTCCGTAAACAGAAAATAATATCCTCAAAATTCATCCAAATGGCTCGTTTGACACAGGTTTCTTGCAGCTACTGAGTTCACTGTTTGGGTTCATTGTACAGTTTTGAATATAATATGGAATATCCATAAAACATATGCAACTTAGTCAGGGGTTGTCATTTTACTAAACTTTAGAAAAAGGGTCCCTTAAGGAAAAAAGTTGGAACCGCTGCACTTCATGGCGTTCAGCGTCATCAGATCGCTGTACATTTCACACTACACAACTTTCTGCCTTGTAATCGGGAGTGAGTCTTCTGGTCTCCAAACTACATTTCATCAGGAGTCATTAATTACACCATTAATTACAAGGACATCATGTTCAATGAGGAAAGTAGTTTAAAAACATGCACACAAAGAGGAAACATTTACAGAATACACTTGTTAGGAACCGAGTAAAGAAAGCTGATAATTAGCCTGATCAGCTAGCATCAGTTATCAATACACACATTATTAAAGCATAAATGAAACTAATAACTGAGAGTCTTTCAGAGGCTGTAGCAGGGTTTGTTTTAAAACTGACTGTTTTGGGGGTGTTACTCCTTTCAGTCTCCTCTTTAGCAGGTAAAATGCTCTATAGGGTTTAGGTCTGGAGATTGACATGGCTAGTTTAAAACCTTCCACTTCTTGTACCTGATGAACTCCTTTGTTGTTTTGGCAGTGTTGTTTGGGTCATTATCTTGCTGCATGATGAAGGACTTCCCAATCAGTTTGGTTGCATCTTTCTTTAAATTGGCAGACAAAATGTTTCTGTAGACTTCTGAGTTCATTGTGCTGCTGCCATCATGTGTTACATCATCAATGAAGATTAATGAGCCCGTCGCAGAAGAAGCCATGCAAGCCCAAGCCATGACATTACCTCCACTGTGTTTCACAGATGAGATTGTATGTGTGAGATCATGAAGAGATCCTACTTTGGTAAAGGTTAATCTTTGTCTCATCAGTCCGTAAAACTTTGTCCCAGAATCTTTGAGGCTCGTCTCTGTACTTTTTGGCAAATTCCAGCCTGGCCTTCCTTTTCCTCTTTCTAATGAGTGGTTTGCATTTTCTGATGTAGCCTCTTTACTTTTGTTCATGAAGTCTTCTGTGAACAGTAGATTGTGATACTTCACTCCTGCCCTCTGGGGGTTCTTGCTGATGTCAATAACAGTTGTTTTGGGGTCTTTCTTTACAGCTCTCACAATGTTTCTGCTGTTTTCCTTGGTCTACCGGTTCAATGTCTGTTACTTAGTACACCAGTGGTTTCTTTCTTCTTCAGGACATTCCAAATGGTTGTACTGGCTATGACCAATGTTTGTGCAGTGGCTCTGGTTGATTTTCCATCTTCTCTCAGCTTCACAATTGCTTGTTTTTCACCCATAGACAGCTCTCTGGTTTTCATGTTGGTTACACCTCTAACTATAAATGCACAGGCAAAACCCAAATCTGAAACTGAGCATAGACATTCAGTGCTATTTATTGTTTGAATAATCAATGTAATAGGACACACCTGGGAAACAAAACACACCTGTCAACCACATGTTCCAATACTTTTGCTCACATGAAAAATGGATGGGTTCAAACATAAGGGGCTACCTTCTAAGTTGTGTATCAGATCCAGATGTAAATACCTGGAAATAAAAGCTGAAATGTTGATCTCTTGTCTCATGCTCATCTTTTGATGTGAATTGGCCTCACTGTTCCATTACTTTTGGAGGGGAGTGTAGTTTGAATTTAACTAAAGCTCCCTGCACCATATAACACTTTTGAACAATACCCTACATGTCTGTAACAACACGTAACTATAGAAACACAAGATGGGTTATATTAGGCTGCAAGTGTACATTTTGTCCTCAGAGTTGATGTGTTAGAGGCAGGAACAATGGGCAGTGTGCGGATCTGAGAGACTTTGACAAGGGCCACATTGTGATGACTAGACGACTGGGTCAGAGCATCTCCAAACCTGCAGCTCTTGTGGGGTGTTCCCGGTCTGCAGAGGTCAGTACCTATCAGAAGTGCTCCAAGGAAGGAAAAGAACCGGAGAAAGGGTCATGGGGGGGGCCAAGGCTCATTGATGCACGTGGGGAGTGAAGGCTGACCCGTGTGGTCCGATCCAACAGACGAGCTACTGTAGCTCAAACTGCTGAAACAGTTAATGCTGGTTCTGATAGAAAGGGGTCAGAACACACAGTGAATCACAGTCTGTTGGTATGGGACTGCAGAACATTATGAGCACCCTTATGAAGAAACAGCTGGTAGAAATGTCCTTCAGAGAAACCAACAAAGTACTCTGGTTATACAGTTAGCGTATAGTACAGTTTTCTTACCCACGTGACAGAGGTAATCCCTTTTAGGTACGAGTTCCTGATTTTGTCTTGACTGGTCAGAGTCCTCCTCCTGTTCAGAATGACCCTGTTTTGTGTTACGTTCACCTGCCGTGCAGAACAAACAAAACAGACAGTAGGGAATGATAGAACAACAAACGTTTTTTCACACATTACATATTTTACAGCCCTCACTTCCATCCATCCTGATAAAGTTACAGAAACTGATCTAAGCTGTCTGATAGTTTAGAAATGATTTACGTCTAAAGGAACAATCACTAAACACCCAAATCTAATACTTTCAGTCTGAATTTGGACAAAATTTCAGTTTTTGATATAGACCTACATACACATATTTATAGAGGATGACATAATTGATGGTCCTTTGAATAATCTCCTTTTCACAATCTGTATTTCATCTTCTCATCATCAGTCCAATGTTTTAAGGCTAGATCTGCTTATAATGTCAATGAGTGGGAGTAATCATCTTTAGGCAACACTTTAATTACAGCTTTTACATGGTAGCCTTACAAGATTGCTCTAATTACCTGCTTTGAAAGAGTCTTGTCACTGCATGTAAATCCTAAACAAGCTGCTATCCTGCTGCATGGACTTCACAACTCACTCAAACTTGGTATTCTTGTGTTTTCTCACCTTTTTTAGTGGACCGCAGTCTGAAGCGCCGGCAGGTGAAGCCACTTGCTGCCTCTCTCTTAGACGCCTTGGATTACGACAGCTCCGATGACAGTGACTTTGAAGTGGGAGATGCCTCAGGTAGGCACAGTCTTTATAATGCCTTAAAGCTGCAGTAGGTAAATTTGATAAAAATAACTTTTTCTCATGTTTGCTGAAACTTTCACTATATCCTGACAGTAGTACATAAGACAAATAATCTGTGAAACAATCAGGTTCCTCCTAGTGCTCCTAATGGCATTTGGAAGAATCCACCGAGCCTGAACAAAAACAACCAATCAGAGCCAATTGGTTGCAGATTATCTGTCATGTCCAACTGTCCAACATGTTTCAGCAAATATGACAAAAAGTTACCTACCTATATAATTTTTCATCCTAATTATCAATAAAAGATTCACAAAGGTAAGATTTGTTGCAGGCCTACCGAAGCTTCCTTTATTGTGTACATCCCCCAGCATATATGATAAATAGTGGTTCCCAACCTTTTTGGCTTAGGGCCTCTTAAAACAACTCTACCTGTGACCCCTTTATGCAAGTTACGGCCTCACTGCTGACATGGGTTGTGTGCACTTGAATTAAAGACTCTTGGATTGTTTCATTTGAAGGATTTTTTGAGTGTTAAAGAGGCAAAATTAGCAAGAAAAAAAAAAGTATATATATATTCTTTTAAAAAAAAAATTCTATGACAGAATATGTATTTTTCTTATGTTTCAAATCATCTTGTGAGCTCCTCCGAAATGTATCCTGGGTTCCCCATTCCAGACTTATGAACCACTTTTGAGCCTATTGTCACTGTCTTGTTGTCTGACAGGATCAGACGGCACAGGCAACGGCAGCGACGAGGAAGGGTCTAAAGCAAGTGCTCCAGGTTCAGAAAGTGACTCGGAAAACGCTGGCTCAGCAGATGATGGTATAGATGAAGAGGAGGCCAAAGACCTGGCTGCTGAGGACAACCTAACGGAAGATGAAGAGAAGGCCAAACAACAGCCTTCCTCAGACAGCTCCACCAAAGACGCCCCCGCCACCACCCCGCCAAAAAGCCGACGCAAGAGCAAGAAGACATCAGAGCCTGAACCTGCTCCTGCGGCTGGTGGCGCTGATTCTACCTCAACGTCAGGGCCCGGCGTCACCAACGCAGAAGAGTCTCAGGCCGAGCCCAAGAAATGGAACTTCCGCAGGAACCGGCCCTTGCTGGACTTCACCACCATGGAGGAACTGAACGAGATGGACGACTACGACAGCGAGGACGACAACGACTGGAGGCCCACAGCAGGGAAGAAGAAAGGCAAAGCAGCTGCTCAGAAAGGTGGGACAGAGGAAGAGGACGGTGGCAGTGCCAGTGACGACGACGACGACGACGATAACGACGATGACGATGATGATGATGAGGATGATGACGACGAGGATGACAAGGAAGATGGCGATGACAACAACAACAGTAGCAGCGATAGTGAGAAAGAGATGAAGAAGCCCAAGAAGAAGACTAAGAGCAGCAGTGCTTTTGATGAAGAGCTGACTAATGACAGCATGTCCCAGGGAAAGGGCAACGAGGTGAGTGCCACTGAAATTCAATTACATGTTGTGTTTTTGCTACAGCACTCGTATTTATTTAATGGTAATTTCCATTATTTGTTAGCATCAAACTAACAGATACAGCTGTTTATTTTGTATATATATATCAATTCTGGAATTTAACAAAAACAATTTAAAAAAAATTTCTAGAAGGATTCCTAATTTAGGAAATTATTCAGTTTGAACAGTTCTGTAAAACCTTGTCTTAGGAGATTTATTTTCATAAAGGAAGTTAGGGAACATGTCTCTATAATACCAGAAATTCTAAATGCTGTCCTAAACTGCCAGTAGAAAGGATTTCAGACTGAGGAAGATCCTGAAATGTGGCCCTAGCTCCATGCTTTGCATGGACATGGTCTCATCCAATACTCTAATACTACTAGAAAGTGAACAAGCATGTTTCCCAAAATGTCAAACTAGGCCTTTAAAGACAATTGTTACAACAAAACCAGGACTTGGTTGCACCAGCTATGTTTAAGTTCTCTTCTTAAAGTGTTGGTTAGGGAGTAAAGCTGACACTAGAGGCTCAGTAACTACTAGTTAGTTTGAAATTGCATTAGCTACTAAAATTGGTTGCACCACAGTTAATAATAAAATAACTGGGAAGTGGCCAGTCAACCATCAAAGATAGAGTTCCTTTGCCATTAGCATTCTGGCTGGCATGAGCCACTTGGCATCGAAGCACATAGATCGATATTAGTGTTGTCACGATACCAAAATTATTGTTTCGATACCGATACCAAGTCAAGAATTGCGATTTCGATACTTTTTCAATACTTTTCCTGAAAAGGGAGAAACACTCTCAAATATCATTGCTGTGCTTTATTTTAAAACCAGGACAACATTTTAATCAAATAGCACACTAATGAATGAACATATGAGTAGCAGATATATTAAACATTTGAACAAAATATGAAATATCAAAATATAAAAAATAAATTAGAGCAATGACATTCAAGGTAAAAAAAATAATAAATTTAGCAGCATTATCTCAGTTATCATACGAAACATAAGAGAAAACATAACTTTATCTTGATTCAGAACTTTGAATAAAAACATGAACAGTGATTTTATTAAACAATGTAAACATTCAAAAGATTAAATATAATAATGCCTGGGGTACTTGTGCTGCTCAAACATAGCTTGGAGGGTTGGCTGCTGGGTTGGCTGCTGCCTTTGAGGAGTTGCTCTTTCGGAGCCCGTGGCTCCAGACTTCTGTAGCAGAAGAAAATGGAAACATTTAAAATATGATGGGGATAAATTTGTCGTAACAGAGGACCTAAATAGTTTATGTGTGATAGTAACAATAACTTGTGACTAACTTAGCATCTCTATATGCAGCTAACATTTACTTAACCATTACCTTACCAGGTAACACTTTATAATGAGTACACACTATTAAGCATTAGTTAAGCATGAATAAATAATGAATTAATCATTTATTACGCATGAATACACATTAGTATGTAGTTTATAAACACAGTTAAAAATGTTTTATTCATCATTGATAAGCACATTAGTTATGGATTAGTAAATACTGAATTTATCATTTATAAAGCATGATTCTGCTGTAAATAGTCATTACTATGTGGTTTATAATCGCAGTTATAAATGTTTTACTCTTCATTGTACTGTACATTTCTGCATGCACTTGCACATCCACTATTCAGACATGTATTAATGATTAGTGACTGTGTTAGCAGATGTTCTATAAAACTCACAACAAATTCATTTTCTAATGATGGCCTATAAACAGTTATTAATGCAGGAATTCACAGTTACAAAGCACTTACTACTCATTAATTAAGTATTTTACGGGAGCCCATCTGAAGTGAGCACTATCTATGGCTAATAAAGCATTTACAAATGAGATATAAAGGCTGACAATGCCTCGAGACTCACAAAATGTTCAGTTATCTTAACAGACGAAGGAGAGACACAACACAAAGGGATATAGAACATATTGTATTGATATTTACTGCAACTTCCCAACATATTGTATGAAGACGAACAAGGGTGGTTTATGAAGACATGCTATTGTTGTGATCATATCCGGGGGATAATGTCAATAAATTCGAATTAAAACAAAGGCTTTGCTTATCCCGCGCGAATGCGCCGCACGAAACACAGACGTGGTGGAGTAATTATTACTAAATAACATGAAGTCCCCAGGTAATAGGCTACTAGTCCCGTGTGAATAGGGCTATATTTTAACTGGCCCATCCAGTTTTCTGGCGGCCCACCCACAATCAAAATCCTGGCAAACAGGTCTCGACTTATCGGTAGCTTTGCCCTCACTATCAGCAAGGTAGGCAAAGTACTTCCATATTTCACTCCTCGCGTCATCTTTTTCTACCAGTCGTGGACCAGCGGCCACAGTATCACTTGTGCTCGCACATGCAGCCATCTCGTTACAGTGTGTCACATGACAGCTGCAGCTTCTTTGCTGCGTGCGTGAGGGAGGCACTGGAAGCATGCGTTGCACCCCCAACATGAATAGTCTCTTACAAATCTGCAACGCAGTCATTCTTAAAAGTATCGATACTAATAAATTTAGGAATCGTGACGTTTTTAATTTCCGAGAATCGCGATACTTTAGAAGTATCGGTGCACCGTGCAACACTAATCGATATTGAAATACATTATTAAATTAGGTATCTGTGTGATTACTGTGTCACACTGTACAATTAATGAAAAAATGATGTTGTGAGGCAGCTGTTGTTTTACCATCAGTGAGTCTAATAATGTGACAACCGCTTTTAATTTAGTAATTCCAAATGAGTAATAATTTCCATTTTAACTAGACTAGATCTGAATCTAGACACAGCTGCTGCTACAGGTTGCTGAACTGCCAGCAAGTTGTAAGAAAAGGGTATTCAGACCTTAGTCCAGAAACATTTTCCACATTTTTGTTAGTCACCAAAAGTTGGCACTGAAAGCCATTGGTCACATATGTTCTTGATCGAGTTTCTTATTCTCTGATATGATAGTGCCTGTTACGTCATAATTGTGTTATTTATACCTGTGTTTTATTTGGACAAACTTCTAGTGGAGCCTACTTTGTGCTAATACTGAGCAGTCTTCCACCTTATCCTAGTTATGAAAGGCACTGCAGATGAATTTGGTCTGCACATTGGCTACTTTGTATGGCACTGCATAATACCAAACAATGCGAGTCACAGAGTCACCATATAATCCAGTGAGAGGTTTAGATGGTATCAAAGTGATTCCAGGAGAATTTCTGCCTTTGTTGTAATCGACTTAGCACTGTGAGCATTGTCTATGGGATTTACTAACTGCCAATCACTGCATCTGTGGTCAGATCGGAGGGAGGGGACGTTGGATAAGTGGCTTTACTGTGGCTCTGTTTCCCCGATTCCCCAGGATGCCTTGCTGGACCGGTCCCAGACCTGGAGCACTCAGCACATCCTCATCTGCTGCGTCTGTTTGGGTGACAACAGCGAGGATGCAGATGAGATAATCCAGTGTGACAACTGCGGGGTGACCGTGCACGAAGGTAACTGGTGTACATACAACAGATTCATGCCTGAAATCAGCCAAGCGACTGTCCAGTTATTTCTCACAACTGCTTCTTAAAATGATGAAAACCGTTAAGATCCCTGGTCCAAAAAGACTAGAAAACTACTAAAAAGTGAACTTTGACCTCAACCAGCCAACTTCTCTGCAAGTAGATTTATGCTTTAGGGACTTGTTGGCAGTCTGTACTCCCAGGCTGTGTATCACTGCCAACAAACTCACACACAGTCACTTTGTACTTTATATATTTACTTCACTACTACTACAAGTTAAAAGGTGATTGCATTATTCTTTTTAGTTTCAAGCACTTTTAACATAAGTGGTAATAGTGATAAGACTGATATCATTGTCATCATCATCAGGGATTTCTAGGGCCTCACTGTGCTTCTAATGAAATGCTTGCCATCTACGCAACACAGCTTTTTTTATATCGCTAAGTCTGCCACGATATGATTTCGATTCGATTCAGCAGCCTGCGATTGATATTAGACAAGATCATATGCCCATTTAACAATATCCGTTAGGCTACGCGATGACTGGGATAGCTGAGTGTAACAGACACCTTGACAGTCACAAATGTGAGCAGTCATGTGAGCAGTCAGTAACAGGTTTGAACAGCAATAGTCAGGCAGAGGATCGAAGAGAGAGAGATTGTCAGTCAGCCAGTTGCAACTAGTCCAACAGGGAAAACAATTAAAGTTATTGTGCCTGTTTCTGACTCACGTTAATCCATGCTATGAGAGTTTTGTTGTTGTGTTTTGTTGTTGTGTTTTTTTTGGTCATATTTGCTGAAACGTTCACTATCCTCACATCCTGACAGTAGTACATGAGACTTGAGATTATTTGTCTCAAGTTCTACTGTCAGGATATAGTGAAAGTTTGTTAGCGGTTTGCAAATATGAAGAAAAGTTATTTTTCTAGTAGTTACCTACTGCAGCTTTAACTTTCAGTTCACTGTGAGTGTCCCAGCAGCAGCAGAGCCCTACCAGAAGTTGTAATTCTTACCTGTAACTCTTAACTTGCTTTACCAACAAGAAATTAGGAGTTAAAATTGTAAAATAATACAGTGATATAAGCATATATAAAACTCTCCGTTTATTGACGGGAATACTCACTTTTAGTCACATGTACTCAGCTGCAGCTGGAAAAACAAGGGAAAAAACAACAGCAACAAAGTTGTTTCTGTGGAGAAATTCAACTCTGTTAAACTGTCTGTAGTGTTGTTATGTTGTTATGTCTTACTGTACTGTATAGCTACTTTTTATTTAGGAAGGATGTGCCCTTGGACAGAGATGGTGATTGAAAACGGCCCATGGGAATTTCTAAATAAAGGCGTATCCATTGACAGTGTGTATAATGGACAGAGCTTCCGGGTCCGTGAAGTGAAGCTGATGCAAAAGTGTTTTAAACCAGCAGTTTGTGACCAGGCAAGCTGCTATTGTTTCCTGCTATGGACAAGTCCAAACTATGCAGCCAGTGAGCGACAAACCGTCATGGCGATGCCCAAAATGCTAAACTGGAGGCTTCAAAATGGTACTCTACAAACCAATGGGTGACGATAGGATCACACTTTGGCGTATCTTAAAGATGGATCAGTGTTTGTTTTCACTTTTCAGCGGCTTGCTTTTCAACTGTGCTTTACTTTAGGCTATGTTTTATCGGAAAGGAATTTTGTTATATAACTTGTGGAACATGCATCCTAGTCCAAGGAATGCTTGGGTAGATGGTAATAAACAGCATGTGTGCTGACATACTGGGAGATTCTCCAAAAAAAGTAAATAATCTGTGTAAACCAATGATGTTGCACCATTTCTTTTTAGTTGCTTTTAGTTATGCCAGTACAGAGGTGGGAGTAAGTCACACATGTGCAAGTCTCAAGCAAGTCCCGAGTCCGAGCGTCGAGTCACGTCGAGTCAAATCATAGCTTAGGTCAAGCAAGTCACAAGTCAAGTCATAGAAATATAATAAGCTGGATGACAACCGTCTTAAAGTGCTGGACTTTTATTTGCAACAAATATTTCAATATGTCGCAAAAAACATTCCATCAAAGAATGAACTTGAAAAAGTAAACCTTAAATGTAACATAGTGTTTGTGTTATGATTAGTGCTGCCATGATATTTAACAGTATGTGATCATAAAGTGGGGTTTTATAATACGACGTGGGACTAACTAACTAATGGTTGCAGCCCTACATTGTACACTCAATTAGTGCATGTACTCTTCAAGATTTAATGATCTTTGCCTTAACATAATCTATACTAAAACTTTGAAACCATCTTTCATTTACTACTGTACTGTGGGCTATGGGAAAGTGAGGGAGGAGAATGCAGGCTTTTACCAAAGAGATAGAACCCTTGCTAGCACAATGCCACTACATTGACTTGAATGATAGGTAATATTGTTTAGCACGATAGTCTCACAATTTAAAACTTAAACGTCAACATGATTCAAACTTGATGTGGTCTGTAATGCAAACAGTAAGCTCTTGTCACTTTTGACTTATGGAAATAGCTAACGTCAGGTTAAAAAGAATGCTATAGCTAGCGACATTACTTACTTTTCCTTGTGTAGCCTGAAATGCCGAATGAAATTCGACGTGGTGCTGGAGGTGTCTGAATTTCTGGCACTGCAGACCCTTTTGTTTTCATAAGAAAAGTCTTTTTCTAATTTTCTAAATTTCTAAATTTTGGGAACAGCTGCTGTGCCAGCAGCGCATTCCAGTTCCGTCTTCCAAGTGCTCCGCTCCGGCCTCTATACAACCGCTGCAGTCAGTTCGCCCATGCAACAGGAAACATCCGATCGAAAAAATATATATTTTTTAATAATTCACATATTAATAAAGACAGCAATGACTTGTCGAGTCATTTCATGCAAGTCTAAGTCAAGTCTCAAGTCATGAATAGCAATTCAAAGTCAAGTCAAGTCTTTTATCACTGTTAATCAAGCAAGTCACAAGTCCTCAATCTGGCGACTTAAGTCTGACTCGAGTCAAGTCACTCGACTTGAGTCCCCCATCTCTGTGCCAGTACTAATGTCCATTCATTGGACGGATAACATTTAAAGGCTTCAAAGACTGCAAATATTGAATTCATTTTTTTTTATTTCTTGGGAAATTAATTCAAAATGTTTATTAGACCTCAGCATCCTGTGCAATCTTGTGTTGTTGTATTATTACAACTGGAACTGTGTAACAGTGGTTAAGGAGGGAATGAACTTCCTGTTTCAGCTTTATAAGCTGAGTGAGCCTGACTGCTTGGAAACAGGATCAATGATTTTGTGAGTCATCTCTTTTGGACTGGAACTCTCCCAGACATCCATAGTTAAGGCCGGCCATGCAAGGTGGATCAATGTGACACCACTAATTTTCGATCACTTTATTTATTAATTTATTTTCCCTTGTAGTAATTTAAAAGCAAGCAAGGCAGACTGAGGAGAGCTGCTTCTTTACAGTGAAGTAGGAGACATCTTGTTTCCAGCAGGAAAACTTTAGAAATGAACAACATTTGTATATTCAGAGCTTCTACATCAAACACTGTTTGTATCTAGCTTAATACATGTCTGGGGGGGGGATCTTTAATAATAAAATAACACTGTAATATTGAGCACTCAAAATATTAATACACTCATTGAGTTACGTAATCAGCTGCCATGTTCACATAAACCTGTAATCAGACATAATATAACCTCACACTGACACAGTCCAACATCACTGCAATTGGCAGAACTGTATCAGGGTTTAGCCTTCAAGCAGCAAAGTAGGTGCAAGCAAGTCTTGTTAGATTATCTCAGACAGTCTAACTTACACACACTCTTATGATGCACACATACACACACACACTCGCGTGCATACACTGACCGTCCTAATCACCAATTCTCCATAGGCAGACATGAGATATTAGGAGGTCTTAAATTTATCTTGTTCCTTTGGTTGGTTGATATTTTCTTCCTCTGAGACATGTTTAATCTCCCTGAAAAGACACAGAAGGGAGACTAAGTGGTTTGCAGTGGAGGCTTGAGAGAGGAGGCAGTGGCAGCACTTGCGGCCAGTCCCTATCTTCCTCTCCAAGGACATGAATGGTTCCTTTTTTTTCTGGGGCAGTAAAATTTGGATAGCAATACGTTTTTGGTTCCTGTGTACTCAAAATGGATAGATATCTTGTGCTATTGGTGGTTTAATTGTCACGCAAATGAATTTGAAATGTCACCAGTCATGTCAACATGTTGGAATAGATCCAGGAATTACCGGCTTAATTTGGTGGAGGGGTTTGTTTACCACCATAACCTCGGAGCTGTGTTGTCAGGTGCAATAGCTCCTAGCAGTGTCACCAAAGGGAATTTCAAGTTTAGGGTTAGGCTAAGGCTAAGAGCTCTTTGTTCCGTAAAGCGTGTCAGCATACTGGATGAGGAAACATTTTCGTCCCAGTTCTTGACTTGTGTAGTTCTAATCCAGTCATTTTTAAGTACTGCGCTGTGATCTAAGGTGTTTCTAGCATTAATGAATAACAAGCCTTTCCATGCATTCATTTTCAGTAGTGCTGAGCTGTAATCTCACTACCTTGAGATCTAGCTATTTGATAATTAAGAACTGCTGTGCTGAGGCAGACTAGTTTGACTTGGCACTGAAAATATTTCCTGTCCTCCTATAAGCACAATTGTTAATGAGGCTATGTTTTATCGGAAAGGAATTTTTATTTTATAATTTTTGGAACATGCATCTTAGTCCAAGGAATGCTTGGGTAGACGGTAATAAACAGCATGTGTGCCGACATACTGGGAGATTCTCCAATAAAAATAATCTGTGTAAACGAACGATGTTTCTCTTTCTCCATTTCTTTTTTGTTGCTTTTAGTTATGCCAGTACTAATGTCCATTCATTGGATGGATAACAGTTAAACATTTAGCAGGATTTAATGACTGAAATGGAATATAATTATATTAGTGTATAATCACCTGAAAATAAGAATTTACCTTTTTACCTTAGAATTAGCCGTTTTTATCTACAGACGTTCACTTTTTTTTGCATGCTGTGTGGCCACTGTTTCATCATAAATTTGAGTATGAAGTAAAAACCACTACTAACAATGCTATGTTGTAACAGTTGAACTATCAGAACTTTCAGTGCAACTTAACTAATGTTGGCTTCAGACTAAATAATATTTTTGTCTGTATAGAGGTGTCAGTTTAGGTGATTATAGAGTCATAAATTCTTGGCAGAGAGACATGACAGACTACATGTTGGTGCCTGACCAATCATTGCTCGCTGTCTTTTACAATAGATGTAACTTGAAGAAGGTTCTAGGGACGGACTTCCGTCAAGAAGTATATAATCAAACAATGCCGTCTGAAAAAGTGCGTATGATGCAGGCTGTCTTGAGTATGGAGAACCCTAAAAAAGATAGAGAATCCCTCTGTTCCACCTAGCCACACAAATGTCACCGTGTTCGCTATGTTTACCGAAGAGCGCTCTGCGCTCCTATTGGTCAATTGGTTTGGAACACGTCATGGAATTTGTTGGGGAATGCAAAAAAAAATGTCTAACCCGCTATTCTTTCTGTCAGGACGTTGTGAGGCGTCCCAGATGCACTTTTGGTTGTCTTTCAATATAATACACTACATGGGATAAAATAATCAACTGTCCAAGGCCCATTTTCCATACATCTGTCGAGTTGGGCTATTACCAGGCTGGTATCGTGTAGGGGGAGAACGACAATGATAACTTGTGATTTAAAGTAAGAGACCTAAAAGAGACTTATTAAAAAAGAAAACTGCTATACCTTATAATAAAGTCCACTTACTTGACTGAGTACGTTGCGCTCACTATAGGACTGTCTACCTCATGTCAAAAAACAATATATTTGGGTTTTGAGCTGTTTGTTGGCCAAAAGAAGCATCACCTTGGGATCTGGGACATTGGGCATTGTTTACTATTTTCTTACAGTCTGTATACTAAATGCTTAATGGATTAACAGAAAAATAACCAATAAAATAATCCTGTCCTGCATTTAAGAATCAGTATGTTGACAGATTAAATTGCTTATTTGAGTAGTCTAGATGCTGGAGATAATATCACACTCCTCTGCTGAAAAGGTGAACTCATAACATGTTAGCTCATTGCAGAGATCACAAAGCACCTTGTTCAAGGTTAAGACATGGTCAAGCAAGCAAGGAAGGCAGAGATGAGAGATGAGCTGTCAGTATCAGGAGCTCATACGAGTCAGTCTTGCTGCTCGCCTTCACCGCTTCTCTTTGTTCTTGTGTGCGCACCACTGTCCGGACACCATCACTCCCTCTCAGACGAGGAGAGTGGCTGACATGAAAGGTAGGCTCACAAGACCTGGGTGAGAGATCAAAAGCTGGAGTGGGCAATAGTCCACAAAGCAAGCATCTCCACAGAGCACATAGAGGAGTCCTGGTCTTAACAGCCTGCCTTTTGATTATCAGACTCTTGCCAGTCATACAGGCAGACATCATTACCATACCACAAGTTCTCCCTCTGCTTTTATTTGCCTTTGACTGTAAATGCCAAAGAAGGTCCTTTTTGTTGTTTTTGTACATTCATGTGTTAAGCTCTGCTGGTTTTCTTTTATTTAGTATTCTGTACATGTGGGTTGCTTATTTTGTTATTAAAGGGCAACAGTTTTCTGTTGTCAGTGATATGTTTATAATACATCACCATCAAGCTGTCATCCTTTTCTGATCCAGTAATGTTAAAGTGATATTGAATTTCAGCCTTATAGGAACACTATAAATGATACTGAGTACACAAAATATAACTTTCATAGGAGTGTGTCATTTGGAAAGTATGTCCAGCTGTAACCTCAAAACGGGACTAAAAATTTCTCAAAATCAGCCCACTGGGAGTTGGAATGTGGTCAGTTACAGTTTAAATGGCCATTTTGTTTTTGAAGATGTCAGATATGGATTCAGCATCCTCAATAATCCCCCAAACCACTCCTATACTGGCCAAGTAGTGAAATATGAAATATTGTCCATGTAAGTGATTATGCTTATTAATGCTAACTATGCTATTTGCCAATTAGCATCTGGCTAGGCTTTCTAAATGCTGGGGACGCATACTGTACATTTCTAACATTTTAACATCCCCTATTATATCCACTTTTATATGAGGAATAATAGTTACATAACGACCAGTCTGAAATGGATTCAAATTAACACATGTGGAACAGAAATGGTGGTGTTGATGAAGGGGTACTTGAGTTCATTGGACTCAGCTGTGGGGGTACGTTTTACAAAAAAGGTCGGGAACCACAGCCTTAAAAGAAAGTAGCTGAATATGATTTTGAGCTCATATGTTTTTATGAGGGCTTTTAAAAACAACAAACATGTTAAGATTTATATTTAAATTGATTTATAAAAAAGGAAATCTCATAAAAGAACCATTTGTGATATTTTACTCCAATTGGGGTTGGTAAAAATAAGAACTTTTGACAAGTAACTATAGCCAAAATAATTTATCCATATTGAATTTCCTAGGGGCTGATTTCTATTAGGGCCGGGCGATATGGCTTAAAAATAAAATCTCCGATTTTTTCACACCAAACCTGATTTACGATTTTAATAGATTTTTTTGTAGACTGTTTTTTAGCGGGTGTTTGTGGGCTGCGGTCCTGTATATCTCGCAGAGAGCATCATGCCTCTGCTTGAGGTGCTGGAATAAATTGGTCGTACTGCTACCTTTGGTTGCAACAGCTTTCAAACAAACTTTGCAGTGGGTCGTGGTTTGTTTGCTGTCAGACGCCACAAAACCAAACCAGTTCCAAACAACCGACGAAACTGTGTCTTTTTTGGGGACGAGCTCATCCTGGCTTGCTGCCGTGTTGTGTTTATCTGTGGAGAGGCGGGGGGAGGGGTCAGCGCACTCTGACCTACGGGAGCCCAAAGGGAGCGCCGGTGTTGTGGAAGTTCAAGAGAAAACCGTTTTTAACTAAAAATAAATCGTGTTTAACTACGAATTCCAATTAATCGACAAAATCGATTTATCGCCCAGCCCTAATTTCTATAGTGTTGATAAGAACTTTGGATGTGAACAAATAACATAATCTCAAATGCAATGATAATGGCCTGGCTATACAGTTTTCAGATTGAGTTCAGTTAAGTACCATAGAAGACTTAAAAATACCAGTAAAGTTTACACTTGAAAAACTGGAACTTTGTTAGAATTCTTGTTTAAAACATTAATTTAAACAATTTATTAACCAACTTGTTGCTGAGCCAACACAAAGTGTATCAGTAAGATGTTGCTCCACCACAAGCCTCCACAACATCTAAAGCACTCCTTGTCATAGATTCTCCAAGTGTGTGGAACGATAGAGATGAAAGATATTCCCTCAATTACTGTTTTGATGTTGGAAATGAAGGATGCTGTCTAACACGTCGCTCCAAGATTTCCCATAGTTGTAGTTAGGTTCAGATCTGGTGACTATGCAGGCCATAGCATATGATCAACATCATCTTCATACTCATCAAACCATTCAGTGACCATTTTTTCCTGTATGGAAGCATCTGCATTCATTATGTTTCTCCACTCATTTATTCATATTTTTATTTTAATCTGTCACCATTATTCTTGGGTATGTAGCTATAGATAGGTGATTAGTAGGAGGCTGCTGTCAGAATAACAGATGGCTGGTTCATTTATGTGAGGTGCTCATCACTTGTCTTTTCATCTCATGGAAAAACAACCCCCCCTGCATTACCTTATTCTATGTCTTTCCACATATAATTTCATATTCTCACTGCTGGATGCATCCATACCGTAGCCGGTTAGCCTCCATTGAAGGCAAGCCAACAATTCTTTCTATTAAATCTCAATACAGTTAAAAGTACTTCTCTTGGTACAGTCAACTCTACCTTGCCCCTTCTTTTTTTTCTTGCCAAGCTTGTCATTTCTGACAAGGATAATCTTTCCTTCGGGGATTATGAAGCTATCCTGTAGTCATCACTTTTTGTCAGCTTAGCTCATATTAGCCAGCAACCCGTAGCTTAACGGGCTGAGCTTTGTATCGCAGTTCAAAAGGAACACCGAAGATTTGTGCCACGGTTCAGCCATAAGTCAGTTAAACCAGCATGGCGGTCGTTCACAACCCCCAGTTCCACGGTTCAAAGCCCAATCAGTGAGGATGAAGCGCCCAACTGTTGCCAGAGGTATTCCAGTAATACCTTTCTTTAGGAAAATAAACGTTGAGTGGAGCTATATTGGTGCTAGCAGGACATGGCCTCTTGCCCTTGCCACATACTGCGGAAGAAGATGGAGGTAGAAATAGGCAGTAGTTATAGTCACATCTTAGGTAGTTACATTCTAAGTAGTTCTTCCGTTTTGAAGGTCAGGACGAAGTCCAGCTGTGACTTAATAGCCCCTGTGGAATAATCAGCAGCTTGATTGGTGTATCCTGCCTTTGAGTTGATCTCAAGAAAAAAAACAGTGTCCTGTAAAAACTGAATACCCCCACCAGCCTCTGAGAGCAGAGTTCAAAATTAGTGATTCACCATGACACACAGCAAATGGTCTCTCAATCAGAAGAGGACATGCACCTACCAAACAAAGTGTAGAGCTGAATAAACAACTCAGTCTGCCCCAGTGTTTGCTTTCAATGGGCTCCCCGACTCCCCAGTGTGGCACACAGTGACGGGCATGCAGAACATTGAGCTTTTGATTTGTGAGTCTTTCCCAATGCTCAAAAAGCCCGAAGGCTGGTTGACTGAATTAGGAGTTGGAGTGTTATCTCCCCAACGGAGGCAGAGTACTGATTGCTGCCCTCATTGGTAGTAGAGAGCACGTCTGCCTGGTGTAATAGCTGCCATAGAAACCGCATCAGCCAAGTAATTGTTTAGGCAACCTCAGAAAATTAAGAGGACAACATTAAAATTATTTCGCTTGGCTTCTTCTTGCTTAATTTTTTTTAATCAAATGTTCAATTTGTGGTGCTGCAGTGTCACAGTAGATTGACAGCTTTTGACCAGAGTAGACAAGCTCTATTTTCAGTTTTTTTGTGTTTTGTACTTGATTCCCAGAGTTTTAGAGAAAACACAGGGTTATATGTACTATACAGTAGAGTCAGCAATATTGACAGTACAGCAATGCTAGTATGTCTCCGGATGCTGATTGGTTTCAGTTTTATCCCTAAATTGTGTTGTAGCTTTCCAAGAAAAGCTCTCAGAGCATCCTTTTGTTCTGTTGGTTTTAAACATAAAGGCAGAAGTCCAACCACAAAAACAGATTGCTCAACAGAGACAATGTTTCCATCTCATTGCTTTGTGTTGTTACCTCAGTTACCAGTGAAGGGATAAACAAATATATGGCAGAGCAAGAGGTCCATGCAGTCATCTCTTCGCATTCAGTTTTCAGGATTGATGGATTATGTCATCCGATTGATGTCACTCAAGACAGCAGAATGTTTCTTGAATGTGAATTTTTGTGGAATGACTTCCAGAAAGTAGAAAACTTGCAGCTGAATAGTCATAGTTTGTGACTGACGTGCTACATGTAAGATGTAATAAACACAATTCATGTGGGTTGCATAGTTATTCACAGTTATTTATTGTTGACACACTTATGTTATTATCTGGTTTCCAGTATATTTTTTTCCCCAGTTTATTACAAATTTTGAAAAGGAAAAATGGGCAGTGTGCGGATCTGAGAGACTTTGACAAGGGCCACATTGTGATGGCTAGACGACTGGGTCAGAGCATCTCCAAACCTGCAGCTCTTGTGGGGTGTTCCCGGTCTGCAGAGGTCAGTACCTATCAGAAGTGCTCCAAGGAAGGAAAAGAACCAGAGAAAGGGTCATGGGGGGGGCCAAGGCTCATTGATGCACGTGGGGAGTGAAGGCTGACCCGTGTGGTCCGATCCAACAGACGAGCTACTGTACCTTAAACTGCTGAAACAGTTAATGCTGGTTCTGATAGAAAGGTGTCAGAACACACAGTGAATCACAGTCTGTTGGTATGGGACTGCAGAACATTATTAGCACCAGGGTGGCCGGTTGAGCCTAACGTTATAGGTGTATATATGTCACTTTTATGTTTTAACCATCTTCAAAATGTGCTTGTCTTAACACAACACTAAGCCTGCCTTACAAGCTGAGATTGGGGAGTTGAAAGACATGTACTAGGGTATGGTTGAATCAAAGATGCCATCAAGTTGTAATATGGGAAATGTTGGGTCTGGTGTTTTCGGAGCTTGACCTATTCTTGGGACTAAAAAGTCAAAATCTTGGCCTCTGCTGCCTTAAATCTGACCGGTCTGTTTTTAAATACCATACTTATTAGTCATTGGTGCAGCCCCCTTGCAAATTAATTAAATCAAATATTTAAATGCTGCAGCCTAAACAGAATGATTACAGTATTACTTTGAAAAGGATTAAACATTTTTGAAAGTGTGTGTAAGTAATTTTTACATAATAGATAACCAGTAAATAAGTTGTTTTTTGAGAATCCCCAAAATCTGATTTTGAGGTTTTCAAGTGTTTTTAGCTTTAGCCACTGACCGATATGAACTGTCAGGTCATTGGCCTATATTCCTTCTGCTTCTTGGAGGGTAGCGACAGGCCGTATCGTCCAGGCCACTGCCTTTTATGAGAGGCAGTGACATGCACGATAGGATGACTGATATTGTCTTTAATTAACAATGTAGCTAATATTGCTAAACTGGCAATTCCAATCTGTTTCCAGGATGTTACGGCGTGGATGGTGAGAGCGACTCCATCATGAGCTCCGCCTCAGAGAATTCGACAGAACCTTGGTTCTGTGATGCCTGTAAGAATGGAGTGACTCCCAGCTGTGAGCTGTGCCCAAACCAGGATGGCATCTTCAAAGAGACGGACGCCGGGAGGTGGGATACAGTAGCGCACTGACCCGGTGGTCACTTGCCATTTACGAGAGGCAGCCAGTGGAACGTGTTCAGAAACAAAATAACGCCTCAGTTAATGACCTTAGCTGGTTGAAATGCTGAAGGCAATATATGTACAAGCTAAATTGTACATATATTCAGCAGTGGAAAAAAGAGGAAGTTGGATTAAGGAGGAGAGAGAGAGAGAGAGAGAGAGAACTGGTAGAGGAATGAGAGATGGGGATGGAGGGAAGAGAACAGATAGAGAAAGAAAAGGAGTGAGAGAAAAGAGTGTGTTATGTGAAGCGTGGAGACTTCAGCCACGTTATCGCTGATAGTGCTCCTCAGCCAGGCTGCGCCCGAATTTACTACTTCACTAGAGCATGAAAAACACAGCAAATTAAACTGTGAAGCTGTTGCTTGCTAGAGATGGATATCTTTATATTGGACTTCGGATTCTCTTCCCTAAAGTCCGCATTTGAAATTGTGTCACACCAAACTGTAGCTAGAGTCTGGGGCTACATAAATCTATGAATCCATTTCTTTTTGAAGTGTCTGAGCAACTCACTGCAGCCAATTTCATGATATTAAGTTTCTTATTGTCTGCTGTAATTCACTACACTAAATGCAAAAATAACCACAGCCATAGATTTTAATCAATTCGGTGGTGTTTCTTGAAATCAGTGACCAGAAATCAGTACATTTTAAATGTCACCTTTTAAAAACTACTTTACAGGTCTACGAAATCTAAATTTTCTGGTCATGGTTTGCATACAAATGTGTTGTAGTCTGTTCTGTTTCTCTTCAACAAACCAGTTTATCAGCCTGTTTGCTTTTCTTCCTCTCTGTTTTCAGATGGGTGCATGTGGTTTGTGCACTTTACGTTCCCGGAGTTGCATTTGGAGACATCGATAAACTACGACCAGTAACACTCACAGAGATGAATTATTCCAAATATGGAGCCAAGGCAAGTGCTCTCTTTTTTTCTTTTTTTCCTTTTTTCCTTTTTTTTTTTACATATTGATGGTGGTTGGTTTAATGTTGATTTAGGTTTTACTGGCATGTTAAACATCCTGCTGGAGCCGCTTTTTAAGATGCTCTTTTTGATTAGTCTATCCCGAATGTATATCCAAATATATAATTATGTTTCATCGTCATTCCTTCTTAGTTATTGTCCACTAGAACGAGAAAATACTATTCTACAATGAACTCTTGTTTGAAGAATAAGTTGAAGTTGGACTGTTGGTCAAAAAGTTAAAGATGAAAGCAGTGGAATTGTCAGTTCAAGTGTAAGCAATGAAAACATTTGAGCTGTCATTTTAAGAAGTGATGAAAGCACCTAAAATGTCAGTTGAAGTCAAATTTAAGTGTCTCAGTCGAGGTGCCTGTTGATTACGCAGCTGTGAAAACAGTTGCTGTGTACACTGTTGAAATTAGGGATGGGACGATATACAATATCATTGCATATCACGATAAAAACACTATTTATTGTGGTGAATTTCCAATATCATGATAATTGTGATTCGGGATAATCGTGAATATCCTCACATGAGTCTGTCTTGTTCTCCAGCATACAGTCCTATGTTGATTTCCGGTTTTATTTTGAACAAGGGGACTAGCACTGCATCTTTCCAGTCATTCCAAAATCCTAAACCTGTCACAATAGCTGAAGGCAAAAAAAAAAACAGTTCAACCGGGTGTGTGGTAATAGTATAGATTCCAAAATAAAGAACAGGGAGATGAGGTTCCTATCTGTGATGCTATAAATTATGTGTTTCTAAACTAAATGTAGGGTAAAGTGATTCCAGCATGTTTTGGTGCAACTTTAAAGGGAGGAAGTATATTTTCATGATTATTGTGATAATACAGTGTATCGCAGTTATTTTGGTCACGATAATCGTGACATTAAAGTTTCATATCGTCCCATGCCCAGACCAGTATGTTGAGTAGTGACATGTTCAAAACCCTGCAGACATGTCTTAGAAACGCATCTATCAGTGTATTCTGACTGTATTGTATCTTAAAATATGTCCAGATAAACTCATAATTAACACTCATTCAGATAATACTGGTACTTTAAATGTGTAAGAAGTGAAAGCTGGGGGAATTGTCAGTTGACATATAAACACTGAAAGTAGCTGAAGTGTCAGTTCAAGTATAAGCAGTGAAAACACATGCAACAATGAAAACAGTTGAACTGTCATTTAAAGTCCAGGTGAAATGAAAAATGACTTTTTAACCCTTATAACCCATCAAAATGTGACGTGTTCTTATGTAAGCTGGAACTAACCAATTCCACCAATAATATTCAACTTTTAGCAATACAAAGTGCAAATTGATTAGACCAACTACCTGAGCTGAGTTTTCTGCAGATTAACAATACTTTAGCCTGTGTTTCATTGTTAATGAAATTGTGGCCCTCCATGGGAAAAGGCTTTATACAGACAGAGAGGAGAGAATAGAGATGGAGACCACAATGTGACGTGGGCGGCTGTGGCGCAGAGGCAGAGCGGGTCGTCCCCTAATCGGAAGGTTGTTGGTTCGATCCCACATGTCGAAGAATCCTTGAGCAAGATACTGAACCCCAAATTGCTCCTGATGCTGTGTTTGAATGTGTATGAATGTTAGTTTCTGTTCGATGGGCTTTACCATCACTGAGTGAATGTGTGTGAAAGGGTGAATGTGCCATGTAGTGTAAAAGCACTTTGAGTGGTTTTGAGACTAGAAAAGTGCTATACAGGTTCATTTACGATTCATCAATGTAACGTGGTCGCTACGTATGTATATATATGTATAGAGTCCGGACCGGCGTAGCATTCGAATGTTGATGTTATGAACCAATCTTTGAACTATTTGTTTATTTGCCCTAGTTGTGAAAGCAGTTGAAATGTCAGTTGAGGTGAAAGCATCAACAGCATTGACAGTGACATACTTTTTGGTACTTTAAGCTGCTAAACACCATACCACTGAAAGTCTATTTGGACACTTTGAATGTCGGATAAAATACTTTTTAAAGCCTGGCTCCTAGGGAGAACATAGCACATGCTTTAACATTTTATCCATCCTGTTTTCAGACTTCATACATTGTGTAGTGTAGCTAAAGGAGTTGCCTTTGGTGACTCATGAGAGAAAATGCATTTTGGGGGGTAGATGCATGTCTCTCGCCACCACACAACTGGAAAAACTAATTGCACATATGTGTATAAGAAAGCCACTCATGTGGATGGGCTCACAGAAACCAGTGGTCACTTTCTCCTTGTTGCAGCTCCAACTTGAAGTCTCGCTGTTGTATTCTGTTGCATGCAGGAGTGCAGTTTCTGTGAGGATGCCCGCTTTGCCAGGACTGGTGTGTGCATCAGCTGTGACGCAGGAATGTGTCGCTCCTATTTCCATGTTACCTGTGCACAGAGGGAGGGACTGTTGTCTGAAGCTGCAGCAGAGGAGGTGAGAAAAAAATCTGGATATTCAAACCACAATGCTGTTTTGGAAGGGGTGGAAAAATTCCAGTGAATGAAGTAATATTCAAAAAGTTGAGTTTTTAGACACAAAACATCAAATACATCCCGACTTCTGTCACACCCAGTTGAAAGTTTTTCATTGGTAGATTTACATATGACTTTCAGTGTAACACATCTTTCTGTGTGTAGGACTTTACTCTCTGCAAAGTTCCTTTATTATATTTGGACTCCATACTACTAACAAGCTTGCCAACACCACGAAGCAACCGACGGCAGACTCACACCATGCGGTCAAAACACAGCAAGCCAGACAACCCCTGCTTAGCTTAGCTACAGTTAGCTAGTTGGATGCCCCTGCCTCGCATCGCCCCTTGCTAGTAGAAAGCTATGTACCGTTGCATAATTTATTGTCATGATACATAAGTTAGTGTCGTCGATCACGTTAGCTGGAGAAGTAACTTTTCAAGCTTACTTTAGCCAACTATCATATCCACTCAGATGGAGAGTATTTTGCTAACAATAATGTTAGCAAACAAGCAAGCCAGCTGGGGTTAGCCATGCCAGCTGCAACCCGGCCATGCTTAACAACGTTATCCCTGCAGCACCAGCCGACAGAGCAGCCACAAGCCAGCCAACATTAGCTCTGGGAGTCCGGATGAAGCTAGCTCAACATATTTTTCTACCTTAGCTAGCTAACAATTCGTCTGTGTTAGTACGTTGTTAACATCAGTCAGCTAAAAGCACAATGTGACAAAATATTCCACAAGCTTTGCAGTAATGTTAACTTTGATTTTGGACTTTGGACTATGATGGAGTCTGTGTTGTGGTGGGTGTCAGCCGTTTGCGGATGTTAGCGAACTCCATTTATAAGCTAAACTTAGCTAGTGTTGCACACTGTTGACGCTGTAGGCATCACATACATACATACCTAAAATTCTTTAGAATCTTATTTATGGAGCCTTTAATACATGATTTATATATTATTATTATTATTATTTTACAGAATGACTTTTTGTTTTTTTGAGAGGATAGGACAGGAGTATTAACAATCACTGTGGAATCTGCTGGGCAGTTCATGTACGCACCATCCATCCTCGTCTTTTGCATAATATTAGCATCCAGAGAAATACCTACCCACTGCAAACCACTTCATCCAGTCAATTTTACAGAAAGGCATCTATCAACAAGTCAAACTGTTGATGGCATCCACTGCAACAGGTTAGCCTTAAATGATTCCAGAAGGCCAGCAGCTGGAAAACTGTGGGGACTCGAGGGGACTCGGTTGTAAAATGTCAATGTAGTATAAGTTACTAATTGTGTTGCATTGTTCATGCATGTGTGTTTTTGTTTCCTCAGGATATTGCAGATCCATTTTTTGCGTACTGCAAACAGCACGCAGACCGCTTTGACAGGAAGTGGAAAAGGAAGAATTACCTGGCCTTACAGTCTTACTGTAAGGTCTCTTTGCAGGAGAGAGAGAAACAGCTCACTCCTGAAGCTCAGGTAAGGTTCTTTCATTCATATAAGCTGCAGCATAAACAACTGTCAGACATGTGCTTGTGTGTTTGTAGAAGATTAGGTCTTGGGTCACGATTAGGTTTAGGGCATGAATATAGTAGAGTTAAAATGCAGTTGTTGGTAGTCATTAGAATTGGCATTTTATTTGAATTAATGTCAGTACCCAGTCCCATTTTGGTCTATGAAAGGTGACGTCACAGCCTCTCACAGTCCCCATATTGGATGCATTAGTGCTGACTGCTGAGTATCTAAGAACATTTCTGCCACTACAGCAAACACACAAAAAACTGCACGAATAGAGGACGTCACCAAACCCAGAGTTAAATTCTATCTTATTCCTTTCAGCAAGCATCAGATTTGTTTCTGGATATCAGCTATTAAAAGGACTGTGGCAGGGGAGAAAACCACAGAAGAAGAGACTGGTGGTTAAACTAAAAATAGTAAAAAACCCACAGAGTTCCCAAGATTTACAGTGATCATGTTATAAATGATAACTTTCAGTTAACTTTAGATGTTGTTAGTATAAATAACATAAATATAGAAATAACAAAATCAGTCGGGTTTATTTCACACACTGACCCTCTTTTCAGTGCAGTTATTGTGAACAGTGCAGTTGAGCCATGTTATGGTCATATGAAGGTGTGATAGTTAGTTGCATTAGCTAATTAAAAAAACAGACAGGGCTCATTGTATGGCATGAACCTGAACTTATATTGATATGGCCAAGAAGTGGACATGTTAGTAGCTGCTTGCTATAAATGTATGATTTAGTTTTTATTAGGGCTATACAATTAATCAAAATATTATCGAAATGGCAATATGGCCAAATGCAATACGGTTGCACTGTTACTGTGAGAAATACAAATTCTGATCCCACTCTTTTCCTGAAATACATTTTTAAGAAAATCGCTATACATTGTAAACTGTGTATTGTGATATCATATCGCTAGATTCTTTCCAATACACACTCAGGGGGTGTCTTAGGGGTCTAAGTAAATGTAAAAAATATTGTATCACGATATTGTCGATTCTCAAAAACCATTGTATCAATTTATGTATTTAAACTCCCAACTGTCTGATAGCAGTGTTATAAAAGTAAACGTTTTTTCAACTCAGATTTTATGCATCTAGTGGTGACAATTTTCCTAAAATTAGATTGAAAGAAAATTGCAACGTGATCGTGATACTCATTATATTGCCAGATTATTGCCGATAAACACCTGAGGAACTAAGCCAGACCATTTAACAACTGATTCAGAAAAATGCAGGTAATCCATCATGTTGAACTTCTTTGTTTCTACGGTAGCCCAAACACTGGCTTTAGATATGGCTGTTTGTTTTTTTCGCTTGTTTCCGTGGCCACTGTAGTTTCTCCTTCATGCTTGGAATGTGAGCTGTATTCAAATTCAATCTGCAACATCAGCGCTACATGCCACTGAACCCTACACACTGGGCCTTTAATGCTACAGACAACAGTGTGCTTCCAGTTTGTCTCAACAGTTGGCAATAAGAGCCAGACCTTATCAGCCAACATCAGTGTTGGACCTCACCAATCCTCTTATGTGTGAATGGGAACAGGTTCCTGCAGCCGGGATCCAACATATGCTGGACAGCCTGAAGAAGAGACTGTTAGAGCAACACATTAATGAACATGGTTTTGGAATCACATGTCCACCTATGCTATATGGGGTAATCCTCAGGTGTCCACACACATTAGAATGTGGGCGTATGTGAACACGTGTGTGTCCCACCTGCAGGCCCGAATCACCACCCGCCTGCAGCAGTACAGGGCGAAAGCAGAGCTGTCCAGGAACACTCGGCCTCAGGCGTGGGTGCCCCGGGAGAAGCTGCCGCGACCTCTGACCTCTAGTGCCTCAGCCATCAGGAAGCTGATGAGGAAGGCGGAGCTGATGGGCATCAGCACTGACATTTTCCCTGTGGACACGTCTGACGCCAACGCCAGCATGGATGGACGCAGGAAACACAAGCAGCCTGCCCTCACAGCAGACTTCGTCAACTACTACCTGGGTGAGGAAATATATATACTCAATATATACACTCAACAAATACACTTCCAACCCATGTATGTCCACACTACTGATCTGATCTAATTTTCAGAGTCAGCAGAGAGCCTTTAACTATTTCCTCTCTATCAGTTATTGTTGTACAACAGTGGAAAGAGACACCTTCATGTCTGATGGGGAAAGGTTTTCTAGATCTGAACTCCTTGTTTACAGTTAGTGAAACTGATGCTTTAGATGGCCATAAATAAACAAGATGCACCAAGTGCAGGAGCCTACAGAGCCCCCAAGGGGTCATTATTAGGGGGAAAAAAACATGAAAATCCATTCCTGTGCATAGATCACTTTATTTATCAAGACTGACTCCTTACGGCAGCACTGCGTAAACAGAATCAAAAGAAAAAATGCGTAGAAAAATCAAATATTCTAAAGTATAATCACATTTTCTTGTATTGAGCAAAAGTCTGCCTGTGGGGTCCAAGCCAATTGTGCCACTGAAAGACTGTAATGGACCTTAAAACTAGACTAACTCAGTTATTTAAGATAGACTTTGTTAAAATAAGTATTTTGGTCACTTTATTGAACTGAATTTAGGATTAAAGATTAAGATTAATAATTCTTCTTTCAAGAAGACCCAATTTCTGGCATAATAAAAATAAGTAACTGTCTTAAATTAAGGCACCAGAAGCATTCTTATTTCTACCATTTTATTAAAACAATGAAAAATTAAACAGCTGCTTCATTTTCAACACTGGGACAAGACTACTTTCTCTTAAACTAGACATTGTGCCAGTGGTCTTACTCTTAAAATAAGGAAAACCCTCTCGTTCCTCTGCTGGGATATTATGCAAACCACTAAACCATTAACTGTTTAAATCTAGCTCAATATGACCTATAATATCAAGTAAAGTTAGACGTATTTTATTAAAACCATATTACTTTCCCGATGCAAAACATGCTTGACAAGATTTTTTTTTTGTTGACAAAAATATGAATTTTCCACAAACAAGGCTTCTTTTTTTTCAATGAGCAGACCAGGTTCCATTCCAGCCCTGGCTCTTTGCTGCATGTCATGGCCCCTCTCTCCCCTGCTTTTCCTGTCCATCTCTCCAGCTCTCACTGGCTAAAACATGATTTAAATAAAGGTATGCATGAGTGTCAAAAACACATGGTTTCAAGTTGTTTTATAGTGGAGGCGCCTCGTCTTAAATAAAGAGCGTGTCCGCTAACATCAGAGGAAATTATTTCATGAAATATAACGCTAGGCTTATTAAACAAACGTTTCCCACCTCCACTAGCGAATGTCCTTGGGGAAACCCTGCATAACCATAGCACTATCAAACCCCCTAACCTCTTTTTGTTTTAAAACAAAGGCAGAGCTTTACTTAAAGAATGGTTCAAATGCTATTCTCATGCAACTTTAGCAAACAGTACACTTGAAATATTTCTTGAATGTGTCAGCCTATATTTCCTTCCCTTCCTCCTCCTATTCTCCTTCAGAGCTGCCTGAGGAAGAGCACTCAGCTTAAAATGTGATATCTGTATGGTTGTATTCTGCCCCATGCACTTATATTCATAGATAAGCAATTAAAGGATCAGTACAATGTTATAGTAAGAAGCTTCTAATCTCTATTTTTTAGATCTGAAGTGCAGGAATGAAGCCTGGTATTGTGATTTTCACTCAGCTAAAAGGGGTTTGGCATGTATCTGCACACTGTATATCTTTAGCTGTTGTACAGGGTGGTTAAGTTATTGTTTCTAATGCTGTGTGAAGGCACTTTCTCTCCAAATAAATTATTAAAGATTATGATTCCAGATGTGTGACACACCATGCTGGTAACCTTGAGAGCACAGTCCATTGGCCTGCAGCAAAGGGCCTATCTGCCATCAGTACGCTCTCTCATGTGCTTTTTTCCTGTATATAGATTGCGATCGTGCTATTGATTTTTGTCCCATTGATATTCAGAGCGGAACATGCGAATGATCCAGATCCAGGACAACATCTCCGAACAGAAGAACTTAAAAGACAAGCTGGAGAGTGAGCAAGAAAAACTGCACTTGGAGTACAACAAGGTGAAGCACGGTCCAGACCCACTAAGAAATGGGTCATTTCTGGTTCACTAAATGTACAAGTGGAGTGCTGACATTATATTATGCTTGGCAGCAATTCCATCACAAATTATTAAACAAAGAATTATCACCTCAGAGTACAACACAGCACTGTGGCATCCCATAATCAAGCTAAGAATATATTGGTAGATAGTGTTTCAGGGTTATTATTGTATGCTTTCACTGGGTAGAGGGCGTGCCACATATCACAGTCCTTACAGCAGCGGCCCGAGTTCAAATCGGGCCCTGGGTCCTTTACTTTATGTCATGCCCTCTTTGCTTCTCCTGAAAATAAAACTGAAGCGGGATGAGCTATAACCATAAACTAAGATTCATATCTATCTGCAGTGTAACAGTGTCTGCAGCAGCAGTGGTGCTGTTTTCAGTCAGTTAAAAGTGCAAAACAGAAGTCAAAGAATTTAGTGAAAGAATGGTTTTTAGGCAAAACAAAATCAATGACTGTATTTCCAGTGGTGGTTGGGAATATTGAATGATTGTTTGATTGAGTAGGGGGCCATCCTACCTTAGTTGTTAGCTCAGTGTTTTTACGGCCAACGTTCAGCCGGGCGTGTACAACTACATCACCACGTTAGATGTTTCCTCACTGTGCTGTGTGATGAAAGCTGAATTCAGTGCGTGCCTTTCTCTCCTCAAACACGCAACCTCTGTAAAGAGACTGCCGCTCCATCTGTCAACATGAGGAAGGGAATACACCAGTTGAGTAAAAGTCACAAGAGTTAATGTTGCGTTCAGTCTTCTGCCGTACGTGTTAAGCGTCATTAATGGAGTGTGTGTTGCTAATTGCACTGTTTGAGCTGCTCTTACACAGCTCTGGCCTTGGAGAAAATGCCAGCAGAGGAGTGTCATTAAGTTTTTCTTTGACTGGTATACTGCAGTAGAGCCCAGCACAAGGTTTACTGGTGACACAAGGCTCAACTCTCAAGTGTTAACGCACAACTGACAAAGAAGCTGTCTTTTTACTCAAACTGTGACCCTTCCTAGTACTACGCTGCCCCTGTGACCATGAGCCAATTAAACCAGAGTTAGGGAGGAGCTTTATCAGATAGCCTTGTGATTGGCTGTGACAAATCAAGAAGGCTCTGTGCTTGTTTTTTCTTTACTGCCTAGATGGTTAGCAAGTCGTGTAACCTTAAAGGACCAGTGTGAATGATTTTAATGGCATCTAGCAGTGAAATGTTATACACTGGACCTTTTTAAATGAGCTAGTAAAAACCAGATCGTCTAGGTTTTCTTCCAGATAAAAGACATTTTTTTTAATATTTTTACATTTTAAATTACAGACATTCGTAATAATGCAAAAATGAACTTGTAGAACATCTGTGTGTGTGTGTGTGTGTGTGTGTGTGTGTGTGTGTGTGTGTGTGTGTGTGTGTGTGTGTGTGTGTGTGTGTGTGTGTGTGTGTGTGTGTGTGTGTGTGTGTGTGTGTGTGTGTTGTGTGTGTTGTGTGTGCTGTGTGTGCTGTGTGTGTGTGTGTGTGTGTGTGAGCTAGAAACAGTGGTGTCCTTGCCTCACGTTGTCTCTTCCCCCCTCTTGTAGCTCTGCGAGTCTCTGGAGGAGCTGCTGAATGTCAATGGAGAGCTGCGAAGTGAAGGCCAGGCCATGTGGACTGTGCTGGGCGGCATCCTGGGCCAGGTACCATCACCGCCATCACTGTTCCTTCACACCGCCTCCCCCCCCCAATCCAAGTTTCCGGAAGACTCCTGTTTATAGATTTCCTTTTTTAGCGTAGCAATGATTTGTGTTGGAGAGTTGTGCAGATTGCGAGTACCAACCCTCATGGCCAGTAGTGGGGTGGTACCGCAGTCTGTAATAACCCCACTGTTTATAAAAATCCTTTCATTTTGCACTAACTGATTGACCTGTCATTTGCCATGAAGTCAGTCCTGAATGTGGGGAAGTAAAAGCTGTCTCCCTCTTCTCGTTACTATGGCAACCAATTGCTAAGATGTGCCACTATGGCTGATGGGTTATTTAATGAGTCTGAACCGCAGTATACAGAAATAGACTGAGATCTTTAGTGTTTTTACTGGAACAGACTAATACTTGAATTTATACACAGGGTTATTGGGAGGGTTTATACAAAGTGTGTACCTAATAGTTTATAGAAGAAGAAGAAGAAGAAGATATATATATACTTTATTAATCCCCTATTGGGGAAATTCTTCCTTTCACTCTTTTTTTGTTCTTACACACACAGGCTGAAATACACACTTCATGCACTTGTGGACATGCAACAGGGAGAGAGATGGTGGATTGATGGGCCGCCGCATTAGCAGCACCCATGAGCAGTTTCTTGGGGTTAGGTTGCCTTGCTCAAGGGTACCTCGGCAGTGCACAGGAGGGGAAACTGGTACCTCTCTAGCTACCAGTCCACACTCCATATTGTGGTATCTGGGATTTGAACCAGCGACCCTCCGGTTCCTAAGCCAAGTTATATAATGATAACACATCTGTCCTCTACTACTTTCTTAACACCACATCTGTCAACAACTGTTCAGTGTAAAATAAATAAAACAGAAATTGTTAATTAAATAATAATAGAGCACAATATATAAATAAACTAAAATAAGGTACATGGTAATTTATGCTACAAACTTATTTTATGCTACACACACAGAACATAATGGGTGGGGTAAACATAAAATGGAAAAAAAAAAAAGTAACTAATAAATACAGTTATTTATACACATACACATATACACCCAGGAAATTATTCTGCAGGTCATCTTTTGAATTTGCATTAGGCTGAATGTAAACAGCGACAACAAGGTAGTGATAATATGGTTTCAGCAAGAGGTTGTGCCAGGGGGATTAGGACTCTTCCAGCTTGATACTTGTTAAACCTTCCCACAGGAGACACACCCAAGATAGCGGTTAAAGGGCATGGGGTCAGGGGGATGTCCAGAACTTCAGAAAGGGAGTTGAAGAAAGACGAGCAGAAGGAATTGAGTTTTGGGCTGGAGAAAATGTATGCGTGTGGTCTGCTGGGGAGAGAGAGCATCTGATACAAGAATCATCCGTGTCAGGAAACAATTTCTTCAGCCTGCCTTTAGTATAGTGGATCCTGTGAACCACTTTAAACTGAATATGGCTCATACCAGCACACGAGCTAGTGGAGGTGATCCTGAGCAGTGACTCTCTCCACCAATCCTTGTCAAGCTCTTTTGTGTCTTTTAGCCATAAAAGAGATTGCGAAGAGGGAAGAAGAATGTAAATTGATCCAATGCTGTTTTGTGATGCTGAGAGAGACATTATATTTTCTAGAAGAGTCTTCTCTGGTAGTTTAGGGAAAGACATAAAGTGAGTTCTTAAAAAATTACGAAGCTGGGAATATCTGAATCGACCACAATTAGCTAGATCAAATTTAGTGACGAGGTTCTCCAAACTACCAAATGTCTCGTCAAAAAAGAGATCACAAAAAGAAACCAGGCCTTTGTTCTTCCAGTAAAAGCTGGGTCTAGTGAAGAAGGTAGAAAGAGATGGTTATTACACATAGGGGTAAGGACAGAGGGGGATTTTAATCCAAAGTGTTGTCTAAACTGTTTCCAGATTTTTAGCGATGAGAGTACAACAGGGTTGCTTGTGTACTGAGAGGGACGTGACGTGAGTGGAGCAAAGAGCAATGCAGAAAGAGAAAATGAAGTGCAAGAGCTGGCTTCTATAATACACCAGTTAGTGTCATTTTTTTAAGCTTTTGGAGGTTAGCGGCCCAGTAGTACAACTGCATATTGGGAAGTGCAAGGCCCCCATTTTGTTTGGGCTTCTGGAGAATTGATATTTGAATCCTGGGGGGCTTGCCTGCCCAGATGTAAGAAGAAAGTATAGTGGTATAAGGTGATTTTAAAAAGTATAGTGGTATAAGGTGATTTTAAAAAAAGGAAGATAGGATGAGTCTGAAAAAGAAAAAGGAATTGAGGTAATACATTTATTTTAATTGTTCCGATTTGACCCACAAATGGAGGAGTGAGAGATGTTTTAAAGCCACTGGGAGATAAGTGAAAAGGTAGTGCATCAGGAGAGATGGATTTGGCTGACTGGTTTACAGGAAAACATACACTCTTTGCAATATTCAGTTTGTAACCTGAAAATACTCCGAAGATCTCTAACAGATTTAGTATTCCATCAACACAATTTACTGGGTCTTGGACGTATAATAATAAATCATCAGCATATAATGCTACTCTGTGTTCAATACCTCCCCTGTTTATGCCTGAGAACAATGTAGAGCCTTTCAGAGCTATAGACAGAGGCTCTATAGCGAGTGCAAAAAGCAACGGAGAAAGGGGGCATCCCTGATGTGTGAGGGGAAAAAGGGGGCGAAATCTCCAAATTAGTTTTGACACTTGCCAATGGAGCAGAATAGAGAAGGTGGATCCATGAGATTAATTTAGGGTCGACATTTTTGGAGGGTTGCAAACAAGTATTGCCATTCCACACGATCAAATGCCTTCTCCGCATCTAATGAAATTACCATTTCAGGATTTGGAGAAGCAGAGGGGGACAGAATTACATTCAGAGGTCTACGTACACTAGATGACAATTGACGGCCCAAAATAAAGCCTGTTTGATCCTCTGATATAATACTAGGGAGGCAGGTCTTAAGTCTGCACGCCAGTATCTTTGCCAGCAGCTTGACGTCATTTTTAAGCAAGCTAATCGGTCTATAGCTACCACATAACTTAGGTGGGTCCTTATCTTTTTTTAATATAAGAGATATTAGAGACTGGTTCGATGTTGGTGGCAGAACACCCCGTTCTAGTAAATAATTGAAAACATCTAATAATAAAGGAGCGAGCTGTGCAGCAGCAGGTTCTTTTTTGTAAAGGTTAGAATGAAACAAAGAAAACTCAAAGTATGTTCGCTGGATCTGCAGTCAAGTTCTGAGAAGAGTCACATGTTGATGCCTCAGCTGTGGGGCTAAAAGATGACTGGCCCTGTCGTATTCTGCTTTGCTTGTTGATAGCAGGTCAGATTCAGTTTGCAATTGCAGACGTTTAGCTGCTAGAGCAGGATTTGGTTAAGAGGCATGTTGCTAACTATGTCTAAGATAGCGTTGATAAGTTATTGCTTTCTCACTCTTCTGGTTTTGGCCAAATGCGCACTGAAAGAGATGATAAGCCCACGGATAAAAGTTTTTAATGTTTCCCATAGAAGCGATGGGTAAATGTGATCAGACCTGTTGGTCTCTAAAAAGAAATCTATATCTGAAGATATATAGTCACAGAACTCTGCATTGGCCAGCAAGCCTGTGTTCAACTTCCAGCTTCCTTGATGTCTATGCGAATCCAAGGGGAGACATAACTCAAGTATGTGAGGAGCATGATCGGAAGTTACTATGGCAGTGTAATCTGTAGATCTGACGGAAGGTAGAAGGGCCTTATCAATAAAGAAAACATCTATGCAGGAGTAGACTTGATGGACAGTAGAGAAATAAGAAAAGTCTTTAGCATTAGGGGGAAAGAAACGCCATGGGTCAACACAACCCACCTGATCGTGTTGATAAAGTCTTAGATAGTGCTGTTGGTGTGGTTGATGTAACCGTCAAGGCTTGGATTAACAACACAGTTTAGATCTCCTCCTAATATTAGATGATGAGTGTCTAATTTGGTAGATGGGAAAACATCATGGACATAATTTTGGGCTATCCCAATTCGATGCATACACACTGACTAATACAACCGGTGTTTGATGAAGAGTACCAGAAACTATAATGTAGCGACCACCAGGATCAGAATATATGTGATCTGGGATAAACTTAATTCGCTGATGTATTTTGTATTTTATTTGAATTGCTGTGCCTCTGGATTAACTATTGAAATTGGAATTAAATATTTGTCCAACCCATGGTTTACGGAGCCTTATATGGTCAACTGCATGCAGGTGTGTCTCCTGCAAAAAAGCAATATCAATGGAGAGGTACTTTAGGTGTGAGAAAACCCTGGAACGCTTAATCTGCCCCCCCCACTGCTCCTGTTATCTGCTCCTAACATTGTATTTTTAGATACCCTGAATATTATAGTAAACCAAGACTGAGAGGGAGAGCAGCCTGAGAAGCGCATCGCAACCCGCAAGCTTCAAAGTGGTTATATTCAGTGACATAACAGCGCACAGGTGCCCACACAGCCAAAGCTGTGCTGTAGTTAGTTAGACTGTAAATTATGAAGTGGCGGTGCATAGTCCCAAGGTTATAATGGCATTAAGCATGAAACAAAAAAAGCTCTTTAAGCTCGATTCTCAAAATCCAGGTGTGGCCAAGCCCATTGTGAATGGCTTGGTGACAGGCCATCTCCATCTCCGATAGTAGAGTTGGCCGCAAACTCATCTGAAAGGATTGACAGATGACAGAAGGATCCAAGGAGCTATTTAGTAAACGTGAGTTGCGGTCACCCTCCCAGCTTTCAAGTTCTTGAACAAGGGTTTCGAGCGTGGTGCCGCAGGGTCAACTGCCATGTTGCTACCAACTTTAGCACCCTGTTGCTTTTCGGTTTTACCCCCCGGTTTTTCTGCTTTGATCATTCGACTCTCGAATTCGAAGCAAAGTAACTTTCGGATTAAAGCACTGTGTGTTGAAAAAGGGTATTTTATGAAAAGGTTATACCGAAAAGGCGTGGAGCTCGGACAACGTGCGTCTTACCACCACATTGCGTAACTGGAAGTCCACTTTGTCCTTTTGATAAAAACAAATGTATCGGTTATTGTATATAAAGTATATAAAAATATAAATACTTAATACAGCAGTAAAATGCAACAGGGACCATTGTACGGCACAATTACGGCACAATTACTTTTTTAATTACATTTTGCCACAGACCTGTGTTTATTTGTCAAAACATGTAGAAACACCAGGCTAGTAAAGGAGACCTGCCTCTTTTTGGAACTGTGCTTTTAATTAATTAAAGGATAAAGTCAACTGCAGAATACTCATTGAGAGCCCCAGTGTACATTATTTCCATAGCCATGGTGAAATACAAGGATATTGGATTAGAATAATATATTGTACTGTACATGTTTATATCTTTATAACAATCACCTGTTCTTGACCTCAAAGATTAGAGGAAGCAGCTCTCTCTGAACCGTTACCTAAAATGATTCAAGAAAATGTATATGATATTCACCTTGGTGCCTGGGCAGTCACTTCTTTAAGGTTTTATGTACATAAGTATCAGCTAAAGCCATAAAAGGGCTTATTAAAAGTATGGTCGTTGAGACTATGAGCCGTGTAGATAAATGGTCAAATGATATTAATGCGGCGGCGAGTCGGCAGAATGGACAGGGACTAGAAGGAAAACTGGCAGTAAATCTGCAATGACCACCATAAATCATCTAATTATGAACATGCACGGTTTAAGTAGCAACATCAGTCACTGCACCGCATGCTTTTGTGTCATCTATCTGCCACATTTTCATCTCCTATTTGTCATCCTGCCTGTGCATTTGCAGAAATTATTGATGTCCCCAACTGGGACTCTCATCCTTCTTCCAGTACACAGTCAGTGCTTTTGTTCCTGACATTCCAGGAAGTTTAACACTCCTGGCAACTTCACAAGAAAACACTCATTTTCCACCAGCCTCTATAAAATGCCACAGGGCTCAAACAGCTACCAGGCTGCAGATATTGTGTACAGGGAGACAGTCCAGTTTAGTGTCAATCAACAGAAAAAGAATATTTCGAACTAGAACTGTAAGAAGATATATCGGGGTCTAAGCATCTAAAGCAATTTAGAAGTGAAGGTGCTTTGAGGGCACTGACCACTGCCAGTTTTTTCCAGTACTAAACAGCCTTCGAGTCCAAATCAGCACCAAAACCATTCAGAATAAAACTGTTTATACCTGACTCATGAGTGTTAAAAATGTCTGTTAGTTTTAGTCCCGTTATCTGCTTAAAACCAAAGTTCAAAAAGTTCATTTTCAGGTTCACTGAATTAGTTTACACTGTAGAAAAAAACTCTGAGTCTGAAGTATAGTTATCTCCAAACTAAGATAACATATCATGATGCGCAGAATGAAATGGGATTGTGAAACAATATGACCAGAAATTACCAAGGAATTGAATTGAATTGAAATGTCTTTAATGTCCCCAAGGGGCAATTTGGTTCACAAGTATAGATATTAAATCAAACTGAAAGGAATAGATGCCAGTTTAAAGTGACAACAATACCAGATTATGTCATTCAAATTAATGGATCACTTAAGTGTTCCCACATGTTCTGGAAAAACAAAAAAATTAGAGACTTTTCCAGTCATGGAAACAACTGGAAAATGATTAAAATTACCAAATATCCTGGAAATCATCTACGTTGTCTTAGAAAAATCCCCTCTCTCAGATCACCTACATAAACCTAGGTTAGAGGAAAACTGTACAGCTAATCGGAGGTGTCCCTGATTTGAATTCTGACCACCTGCATCATTAAAAAAGGAAGAATAAAACTGACCCTTTGAGCAAGTGCTGTCCTGTATTATTAGGAAAACTCCTGAAAAATGTCCTGGAAAGGTCCTAGAAAATGATTTCTTAAAAAGAGTGGGTACCATGAAAATGGTGGAACAGGAAGAATAAAGCACCCATAAAGCACTACAGTACAGATTTGCCAAAAAAGGTAAAAAAAAAAAACCCAATACAGAAATAGAGTGGCAGGTAAAAATTATTATGAATATCTATTAATCTGTCACTTATTTTACAATGAATCCACAAATTGTTCTGAGGATAAAATGCCCACTGTAATTTATTTGTATTTGTAATTTGTTGTTCCGTCTGACCAACACTCCAAAAACCCAAGATATTCAGTGTGTAATGATGTACAGCAGTGAAAAATAGCAAATTGCCTGGACTTGATTAAGACCAAAGACTGTGGTAGATCAGTCTATGGCTCAACATTAAGGATTGCCTGACTGCCCGGGACAAGTAAAATTCCATGTCTGGCTAGTGAATCTACTGCCCGATTGGACAAGTGGTAAAAAAAGGACTGAGCAGTCTTCTCATCTATTACCAAAATGGTTTGCTCGCGAGAAATGATGGTGGCTACGAGCACAAGCAAACATTTCAATTTATGTAAAATTATTATGTAAAAAAGTTTTGTGCAAAGGAATTAAAGGCCTGTCCCATATAGAAACCTATTCCAAATAGCTGGTTGAGTTCAGTGATAAAAGCAAATAAAAGCCTGGGGTAAGTTTTATGGTATTCAGTATTCCAGTATCCTGCAAACAGGAGTTTAGTTGGGTGGTGTTAGAGGCCAGCCACATGTATCCTCAGGGGGTAATGGAGATATTTTAGCATTCTGGAATCTGATATTAGATCAGAGAGTTTCAGGATTGAAGAGGCTTTAGGGCCCGAAGATGCCTGCATCTGTGGATTAGATTTACAGCTGTAGCACTTGCTGACATAGTTATGAAGGAGCCTACTTGCCTTTGCAGAGCGGTTTTGAAGTGACATTTTATGCCACAGTTTGATAATCATTATTTTACTGTAATGAATATGATGAAAATTCTCTCAGCAGCAGAAACTGCCCAATTTGCTCCTGCATTGTAACATTCTGACGATGGGGCAGGGTGGCAGGAAGCCAGCCAGCTTAAAGCTTGCCTGTGTACCTGTGACTTTTTCCACTCACTATTTATAATCTGTACCTCTAAACTTCTCCATCTGTCTGATAAAGCATGTTAACAATGTTGAAACTGCTCCATATCAGCAGCAGAGGGGCTTCCTTGTGCTCGGATGCAGGCAGACTGCAGTCCAGGTTAAGGAGATAGCCCCAGCAGCCCCTTGTGCTTTGGTCACCCAGTCCCCCTACATCTATCAGGCCTCCCTGTGGGGACGCTCCCTCGGTGCTGCAGGCAGAGCGAGCACGTCCAGATTAGAACTTCCTGAGGGAAAACCTTGTCTGTTTAGTGACAGACTCGGTCCCTATGAGATAAGTTTTCTAATTAACCCGCGTGGCAGCAATGTACCTGAGATGCAGGGGGAGAATGAACTGGCTGTCTGCTGCTGCTTTTCACCTGCCACATACAACAGGTTTCTTTTGCCTCTCCTCACAACTCTGCTGCGAGGGAACTTTTACAGCTCTGCTTTTGCTAACACTTTATTTGGACTATCTACACTCTCAGCCAACACAAAGCAGGTGCTCAATGAAGTGTCACTTGTAGGAAACCCTAACTCTGCAACACTAGCATAAAAATTATCTTTTCTCTCTCTCTGGTGTAGAGTTTTTGGTAAAACTGTGTATGAATTTGCTCATTTAACAACGTCCTTACTCCAGTTGGATGAACAAACCACTCACTAGTAGAGATGAGTACCGGAAACTGGTATTAAATGGGGCCCCAGGGCTAAATTATGGAAGTATCATAAACTCTGACATTATTAGTTCTGCTGTAGATTCTGGAGAAATAAAGACATTCAGGCCCACCTACATTAATATCTGGTGGCCACAGGGAAACTTTTGTGGCCATTGGGTCATGTTAATGTCCAACACATATATATGTAAATATGTGTGTTTATATATGAACATGAATAAAATTGTGGACCTTGTTTTGGCAGAAACTAAACACCCCAGCTGTTCTGAAAGCCCCAAAAGAGAGGAAGCTCAGCAAGAAGGAGGGAGGAACCCCAGGGAAGACATCCAGCCTGCCAGCAATCCTCTACAGGTGAACTCAGATTCTAGGCAAAGAATAGAAGAGATTAAAGAAGAAGGTTAAATGATAAAGTAAAGATAGTTGTTTTAAATATTACCAGTTGCCAGGGGCAAAAACTGTGTGCCTTACTGTGTACGTCCATCATTCTTTTTAGACCATTTGGGGATTTCTCAGACCCCATGTTTTTTTTGGGCTAAATGATGTATCTCACTACTGTGTTCCATCATTTTTACATTCTAAAATCATGACTAAAAAACAACAATACCCAGCCTTTTTTTCACACATTATTTGACCTTTTCCTGCAGCTGCGGCATCTGCAAGAAGAATCAGGACCAACATCTGCTGGTGCTATGTGACACTTGCAAGCTCTACTACCACCTGGGCTGCCTGGAGCCACCACTGACGCGCATGCCCAAGAAGACCAAGAACAGCTACTGGTGAGAGAAATGGTTGAGGGGGCGAGGAGGTGGCGAGGAGGTATACTGTGTAAGGACACATGAGGTTATACTGAAAGTAAGGGACCTTAAAGCCCTCTGCTGAAAAACGTGCCAAGTAAATAAATGTCAGTGGCAGAGAAATACAAAAGTGTATTGTATGAACTCACTGTAAGCTTGAGGAAACAGGACTGCTGGAGAGCCTTCTGGGAAGGTTACACAGTTCAAGATTTCTCAAAAGGCACACCCGCATATCAATGTGGTACTCTGTCAGTCCTGACTGTCTGCTGAGGCTCCACCGTACATGCAACTGTGCTTTACAACATAATTCAACAAGACAGTAAAGACAGTACAGAGAATATGAGAGGACAGGTGGAGGCAGGGCCACGGTAGGTTTTCTTTCTTTAAAGGGACAGTTCACCTCCTCTTACCTGTAATGCTATATATCCATCTAGATAGTTTTGGTGTGAGTTGCTGAGTTTCGGAGATATCGGCCGTAAAGACGTCTCCCTTCTCCCCCAATATAACGGAACCAGATGGCACTGGCTTGTAGTGTTGAAAGCACCAAAACAAACATTCCAGAAATCCTAACCTGGTTACTCAAGATAATCCACAGACCTTGTTGTGAGCAGTTTTATGTAGGAACTATTTTCTCTCTACGTATCTACAGCCATGTCAGTCAGTGTAGTGGAACAGACTTGCAGCAATCTTTTCGGCATCATAAAGAACCTGAGACACTTCATCATGAACCCTAATTATATTTGTGTATATGTATATAAGTTCTGTTGTGTAAAAACTCTTGAAAAATGTGATTAATGGTATCGTCTGACTGAACCTGAGCTGTAATGTTAGCTAGCTCAAAAATGCTTGCTTACTGTAAGTCGCAAAATGTATGTAATGTAATTTCATAATTAAAATTTTAGAGAGAGCAGCAAAGAGCAAATTTGCCATGACGCATGGTTCTAAATGCTACAATATCCATGAGCATTGGAGAAGACAGTCAGAGGCGCAAATTAGAGCGATAGCAAAGTCAAAACTCTTTGTTGGTGCAGTTGAGAACAAAACACAGAGCCATTGTTGCCAAATCCCTCCAAAATTGCTGATTTTTTCAGTTTTCTCAACAGAGTAAGCCTTTTCCACCTTCACAACTGTAACACGTTCTGGCGGCACTGCGGCAGAAACACCATAAAGCTGTTCCCGGTCGAATTTCATTGTCGTAGTAGTTAACTTCTTTACCAAAGTTTTTTTGTACACAGGCTGTACCTTGGACTTTTTTTTTTTATCAAAGAACCAGATATTTTCTGACGCAGCTGTTCATTTTTCCCAGGAGAGTTTCATGCCGGTCCAGACAAGACAAAAAATGATCCAACTGTGAGGCCTGTGGGAAAAATGAACAGGACTTTCACTTCCAGAACCAGGGCACCCAAAAGAGCAAAAAAGAGAGATTGATAAGGTTTAGGATACTGTACCCTATGACATAGGGTTGGGGGATTGGATGAATACATTGGCTATCATTTTATTTAGCTAATTTAATGATCTGTTATTGCATGAATAGAGAATTGATGCTTCAAAAGAATCAGTCCCTTTGACAATCATAGTTACATAGTAACATCATAAGACATCTTCATTATGTGAGTATTGGATTGCTTTTCACATTTATTCTTTGCCTGCTAGGCGCTGTAACACATTAGGATCCACAGTTTGTTTATTCGTATTAGTCCTGACATTTGAGGCCATTCGGTGGCAGCAGGATTATCAGATGACGGATGCTGAGATGGTGGAAATGTCACAGTCGCTTCTCTCCACTACTGCGGTTCCTTATCTGTTTTAGTGCATCTGTTTTTCCACACGATAGCTCTAAGATATTCTCTCGCGTACCAGACTACTCCTTCCAACGTTTGATGAAAACGGGAGAGGCTTTTTCTCTTTCTTGAGCAAATTAAAGAAACGAAGAGATGCAGCTGCGCTTACTATATTTTGTGTTTGTGTAACACAATCTGGAGTAATTCATTTTAGCATTCATTTCATGTACAAAGCTCTTTTGGTTTATTGGGTGAAAATTAGGAACCACTGAATGATAAAAGTGTGTGGATGCAGAGTCGTAGCTAATTACAGAAAGCCACAGAGACTACAGGGTGCTGTGCTCTTTTGTACAACAAACAGTGGAGGCACAAGCATTCCATTCCCACGTCTATCTTTGACTTGATGCAGTAAATATCAGCATTATCTAATGGGGCTGTGCATTTGGCCAGGAGCTCTGATAAGGTTTGGGTATAGACTGGATGCTGAAACAATTCCAGGAACTGAGGATGTTTACCTCAGTTTCTTTTCACTTTGGGGTTGAAATACTGAGTGTAGTGGAGTGCTGTTCATAAAGGATCCATCAACAACTCCAAAACACAGTGATGACCGTCATCTCCACTCAATATATTAATGTTTCCTAAAAGGTTTCAGGGTTGGAGCTTTGAATGATATACACTCAAGTGTCCAGCAGAGTTATAACAGTTTTGTATTTTTCATTACTTTCTGATTTTGTTTTCAAGTCAGTTCAGTTTCAGTTAGTTCATTTGAGTTGTATTTGTTTGAAAATGTGTAGTTTTATTTGAGCTTTTATTAGTTTCCTAATTAGTCTTAGTTTATATATTAATATGGGGATATTTGTCAGAATAGGTATTACAGTACAAACATTAACTCAGTCATGTAGACATTCCAGGCTCAATAAACATTGACACTAACGCCTTCTCATGCTTGTTGTGTTGACGGATTTGACCAAATTGATAAAGATTAAAATTGAAGACATCTTGGGTATGTTTTTATTTTATTTTGTTAGTAGACGATATCGTTTGTTTTAATTAACTTCACACCTCGTTTTTGATTATAATAACCCCCTAGAATGCAGGGTTTTTATATGATATGTTAAAATTGTCCAACCGGCCGCTGTCAGCCCAATTGCTCAGCCCTAGTATCTAACAAATTGCTTTATTTCTAAATACTGAAATCTAAAAGTTAACAAAAATCTTCCTGCGAAGGACGTGAATGTGCATATAAAATTTCATGGCAAGGCTCAAATCAAAAGGATCAGAGGATCACGAAAGTCAGACAGATTAGATTTCATTTTTTTGGGATCATGAATTTCTGTAAATTACTGATCATTCTAAACTTCATAAAGATTGTAATTGTTAAAAGGCTGCTGCAGTACATTTTACAAGTATTGCTTTTACTATGCACTTCTGCTGTAGTAATACATTATGAGCAATTTACACAAAGTAAATAAAAACCTCCACGAGTTCAAATAATAGTTCAGATGTTTTTGGTAATTGGTTTTGTTGCTTTCTTCCTGAGAGTGAGCTGAGTAGATGGATGTCAGTCTCATGTCTATATGTTTAATACAGAGCTGGACTCAGGATGTAGTTAGCCTAGCTTAGCATAAAGGCTGGAAACAAGGTGAAAAAGCTAGCGTGGCTTTGTTAAGAAATGGGAGAGAAGGAGAGAGGTCACCAGTAAAAGTCACAGAATACTTTCTTCCCTCTTAAGGACAAACAGAATGATAAGTATTGGCTGACATTCAGCAACATTAGAATTTGTGTGAACAGGTCTTTATCTGAATGAAGTCAAACATATTGGTAGATTGATTTTTCTCTTTCATTGTTGTGTCGCTGGTGTTTTTTACCTTTTGATGAGGACAAGCTGTGAAGGCCTGTTTTTCTTTTACAGTAAAGACTAAAGATTGGGGCCTTTGATAATAAAATCAATACAGTTCATTGAGAGGAGCTCTCTTCCTCCTCCTCAGGCAATGCTCCGAGTGCGACCAGGCCAGCAGCGATGAGGCAGATATCGCCATGGAGACGCTACCAGACGGCACCAAGAGGTCCAGGAGGCAGATCAAAGGACCAATCAAATTCATCCCACAGGAGATGTCGCCAGAGCCCAAGAAACATCAAGTGAGAGGCACGGTGTGTATCGACACACTGGAAATGTAAAACATGATCAGTAGATATCATTCTGAAGACAAAAACTGTTCTTATTATGGCTCAAAATAATGAAAAGTTTGTGTGCTGAACTCATCCTTCACTCTAATTAGAGTGTAACTGGTGTCAGGGTTGGCTAATTGATAGATCTGTATTGATTACAAATAATTAACTTGAGTTCTCATTAGTCTCATTCAACCCTTAAGGCTTTAGAAAGTTGCACAAGGTGCACAGAATAAAGCACTTTTGTTAAAGGCAGTGTGACTGAATACAGTCAGTGTGAGAAAACACTTTATATTAAGGTACACACATTCAGTGTTAAGTGCTTGCTTTATTAGTCATTATAAAGCACTTATTAATACCTTATTCTGCATATTCTACAACAGGTAGGCCACTCACAAAGAGTATTCAGTTAGATCTCCTAATGATCAAGGGACAAGGGTCTCACGTCCTCATTCTCCACAATATGGAGTGTGGACTGGTAGCTGGAGATGTTCCCTTGAGCGAGGCAACCTTAACCCCAAGAAACTGCTCATGGGCCCGCTAACGTGGCGAGCCAATCACTCCACCATTTCTCTCCCTGTTGCATGAGTGAAAAAGAATTTCCCCATTAATAATAATAGAGTATATCTTCTATCTAATGGCATTTGGAAGAATCCAATATGTTCCACATTCTAAAGTGACAAAGCAATATCTTAAACCTAAACTCTGATCATCAATTCAAGTTGAAAACAAGTTTAATAGTTTAAAGTCTTGTCATTTTGGTCCACACTGAGCAAAGCATAATAGTTATGAATGAAAGAGCCAATATACTACTAATATGTATGAATATATGTACCTTTAAATGGATTTGTGCTTGGTAGAACTAAAGCAGGGTGCATACAGTCAACAGGAAAAAAGTATATTTCAGCAAACAAAAAGAAAATGGTTATCCTTTGTTGTATGATAACTTCATTTGATTAGAGTCAGGAGATGAGAGCAGGAAGGAAAGATCCTGGTGGGAAATGACTGAAACAAAAGGCTTCTATTGAGGGAAGTTTTAGTCTGTCTGCTGCCACACACATTTCAAAAACCTTCACAAATACTTCAGAGTAAAGTAAGACTTTGAATTCGGTTTGCATTGTCTCTGCAGGGCAGTCTAGTAGTTTTAAAGGTGTTATGAAAAATAGTAGCGTAGAAATGTGCGGAAGTAAAAACTAAAGAGACTGAAAAGGCTAAAATCTCAGCCTGCAGCTCAGTCAGGTAGTGAGGCATCAGGCCTCCACAAAATTACAGCATTGATGTCTGCTGCAAGTGAAGTGGAGTGGTTTAATGAAAAAAATGATCAAATGATTTTTGTCATTAAGATAAAATCTCTAGAAGATGGTTAAGAGGATTTAGCACACATGCAGTTAAATGTCAGTCCAAAGTTATTAAGAAGTTAAAGGACAGGCTTTCCTGCTTTCCCCTCCAAAGCTACTCAAACATCCAACAGGCCCTTCTGTTGGCAGCTTAACAGTTACAGCCCCTGCAGGGAACACGTTTTATCACCTGTGAAGGTACCAACTAAAATAACACAATACAGAAAATGAGAACAGCAATAACACTAACCAAGTGCTAAAATAAAAAAACATCACATATTAGCTAGTGCTTATAATAATAATTTACTTTTTTTTTTTAGAGTTTTGTTGGCATTCTACCAAGTCATAAATTCAACATAAAATACTATTTTTCCTAAAACCCCAAAATATGACATAAGTCAATATAATGAGACGGCTAATTAACAATAGATATGTGCATTATTTCAGTAACAGCTAAGTTAACTGTTTAAAGCTGTAGTAAAACTAAAATATCCTGACAGTAGTACATGAGACAGATAATCTGTGACAAGCTCCTCTGGCTCCTCCTAGTGCTCCCAATAGTATTTGCAAGAATCCACTGGGCCAATCAGAGAAAGATGGGTGATTGTTGAGTCTCATTCCCAGGGTGTCAAATACAGACACCTTGGGACTCAACAATCCACTATTTTCAAGCTTCAAGCGTCTTTATATCTGTCTCGGCTCTGATTGGTTGTTTATGTTCAGGCCCGGTAGATTCTTTCAAATGCCATTAGGATCACTAGGAGGAGCCAGAGGAACCTGATTTTTTTTACTGATTATCTGTCTCGTGTACTTCTGTCAGAACAGTGAAAAATATTTTAACAATATTGACAAAAAGTTATTTCTATATAAATTTCCTACTGCAGCTTTAAATGTTCAGAAAGTACATAGACTGTTTAGGCTACAACAGTGTCAGTGTTACCATAAATCTTTTGGCTGTTTCCCTACCTCTTTTTTTTTCTTAGACCATAAAAGAGCGACAGTGTGTGGACTGTGTCAGCTTGTAGTGTTAGCTGTGAGAGGGAACAGAACCATCTCTCCATCCCTCACTGGATCCTACTTATCTGCACCGACCACGCTCTGATCCTGCGATACAGAGCAGCCTCCCCACTCCCTCAAGAAACACTCCAGATTGATATCTGACAGCTTGGTGGTGAGGGAGGGGTGGGGGGTGGTGAGGGAGGGGTGGGGGGTGGTGGGGGTTGTCTTTCACTTCCCTTTTCTTTTTCCTACTGTCAATATGTGACCCAGTGCCACTCACCTGGGACTTGATGGAACTTTTCTTCTTGTGTCTGTGGATGCTCACAGCAGAGTCAGTTCCACTGAAGCTGCTCCTAACTACAGTCTCTGTTACAAATAGAGAAATGAACAGAGAAAAGAGGAGTGTCTCAGCCACTTCTCCGCTCCCTGCACTCTATCTGTCTTAGAGGGGAAATAGCGGAGTGTTGGAGCACAGTGGCAGTCTGGGTTAATGTATTTTTCTGTTCAGGTTTGGAAACCCTGGGCCCAGACATGTGCCGAGGACCCTGCTGGAGCTCTCAGGGATTAAGCAGCTTTCTGATTTTTCTCGCAGCCGCAGCCACTCGGGCGAGGCACTTCAGTGCAGCATTTATCTTCAAATGCAAGGCGTGCAATGGCAGACGCTAAAAGGGCCCTGCTTTGCATTTTTAATGCTTTTTACCAGGGCACCCAAGCACTGGCACTTCTCTAAAGCCATGTTTCAATTTTTATCAGGACTGGCTAATCGACCTCCTGCTGGCCTCCGGGGCTTGTGTGTGTCTGTGTCTCTGTGTCTCTGTGTGTGTGTGTCTGTGTGTGTGTGTGTGTGTGTGTGTGTGTGTGTGTGTGTGTGTGTGTGTGTGTGTGTGTGTGTGTGTGTGTGTGTGTGTGTGTGTGTCTGTCTGTCTGTCTGTGTGTCTGTCTGTCTGTGTGTCTGTGTGTGTGTGTGTGTGTGGTGTGTCTCTGTGTGTGTGTGTGTGTGTGTGTGTGTCTGTGTGTGTGTGTGTGTGTGTGTGTGTGTGTGTGTGTCTGTCTGTGTGTCTGTCTGTCTGTGTGTCTGTGTGTGTGTGTGTGTGTGTGTGTGTGTGTGTGTGTGTGTGTGTGTTGGTATGTCACGAAGGAGCTTGTGTGCACACATGCACACATTTACATTTGGCCAAAAGCGCTGACATGGCCCAGTGCCACCTTCATGAAGCCGAGAGTCTTATTCATGGCCTGTAGTGGGTAGAGCCTACTGGAGGAGAACCTTTAAAGTCAACCTGTGAGCTGAATTTTATTTAGCATGTATGTAATGTAGCAGCTGTAAAAATTAATGTTCCATAGCACACCCTGTCTGATTTTACACAGCCCTGCTAAAGATAGAGACCAGCTCAAACACTCTATCCAGACTGAGCTTCATGCAGAGACAACTCATTAACACACATTTGTTCTTCAGTGTGTGCTACTGAAGGGAAATCTAACTCCGTTTGGATCCGTTTTTAAGGTCCAGTGTGTAACATTGAGGAGGATCTATTGTCAGAAATGGAATTTATACATATGTTTTCATTAGTGTATAATTACCTGAATATGAGAATCATTGTGTTTTTGTTACCTTAAAATTAGCTGTTTTTATCTATAAAGTCCATCTTCTATGGAGTCCACCATGTTGAACTGCTATGTCTCTATAGTAGCCCAGAACAGACAAATCAAACACTGTAGATAGGGCCGTGCTGGGAAGGGAAGGGTGAAGTGGGGGAGTTGCGAATAAGAGCATATGGCATACCTAGTTAAGACATGTAGTCATAAACCTGTAAACAACAGCAGAAAAAAAAACAGGGTCATCTTTCTGACAACAAACATGGTGGCACCTACTGATAGACCGATTAGTTGAGAAATAGTTGATTGTTGAGTCTCTCCCTTAGGGCTATGGGACCCTGGGAATGAGACTCAACAATCAACTATCCTCAAGCCTCCAACCCAAAGGACCCTTCTATCTTTCTTGGCTCTGATTGGTTGTTTTCGTTCAGGCCCAGTGGATTCTCCATTAGGAGCACTAAGAGGAACTTGATTTTTTCTACCAGATTATCTGTCTCATGTATTACTGTCAGGATATAGTGAAAGTTTTAGCAATAATGCCAAAAAGTTATTTTCATGAAAATGATTGACTGCAGCTTTAATGTACTCATTTGATGCAATGATATAGCCATTTAAACCTTAAAGCTAATGAAGGGGTGGTTTAAGGGGGGGTTTAGGGTTTGAGAGGCTTACTGAATGCTCCACTAATGGGTCTTGATTTACTGCCGCCTGCTACCACCACAGTGCTAACATTAAAACCTCCCATATGAACATATGCCATTAATCATTTGGAAATTATGAGAATTAAGTTAATATATCTAGTTACTACCACTTTCTATGCTCTGTTAATTTCTCTAATCCTGTGTGAAATGATTCATGCTTGTTAAAGATGCACTGATGTACTTAATTAAAAGATTGATTTTTGCTTGGGACTTCTAAACTGCCTGCAGTTTTAATTTCCTCACCTGAGCAGAGCCTGAGATTAGCTGTGCTGTGTGGCGTTTTTTAGCTGAACCAGCTACCAAAGTGCACCCTGCTCTCTCCATGGCCGTATAGATTGCTTTAACAGACACCGCTTTAATGCAGAAATAACAAAATAATGTCAGGCCTTTTGTTTGGTGGTGCAGTCGCAGGAGAAATAGTGAAGGTCTGTAGGAGCCAATTGGCAGCATTCTTGCAGTTAGCATTCTTAATGATAAGTGCTCCATCTGGCGAGTGGTAGCAAGCCAAAGGCGACAGATGGAATTGTTTTCACAATCTGTTTAAATATGTTGTCGATTTTTCTCCCCCTTTTAAACCCTCCCCAGCAGCTCTGACGCTCGCTTGCTTGCAACAAGAAGGAGATGCTTGATTTTTATTTCCTTTCATGCTCTGTTCAGTCTCCTGCAACCAAAAAATAAAAAGAAAGACCACAATTGTTGCGCACACACACACATTTATGATAATCCATTAACCATACTTTAAGATCATGTCTAGTTCCATTGGTAAAAAAGTAAAAGTACTTACTGTAGTAATTAAAGCCAACAAACATTATCAATATTCTGATCAACTCACAACTTCAGTCATCTGGATTCTGGCAGCCTTGTTCCGTCAACATATTTTGATGTGCATTTTGAAATATCACATTAGAAAAGTTTGAAACAGCAAAGTTTTAAAAACTTTCTCAATTTTGCAAAGAACCTTATGCACTTAATGTGAAATGGAAAAACTTTAAAAAAAAAACGTACTTAAATTCTTCAAACATATCAAACATATACATGACTGATGAGCCGTTTCTGCTCCAACAGTCTCCTCATCGCTCCCATTGCTCTACATCCATGATCTCTCCACACTGATCTGATGGAACCTTCCTCATATTAATACATGAAACTAACAAAAATATTCAATTTTCTGCATTGTTTTCTACCGCATGAGGTTCAACTGGTGCTTTTTTAAAGTTTTAAAGTCACTTTGTTCTCCCCATTCTTCTGGTTTTCCGTATGAAGAATTGGTGCCACCTTACATCTTGATGAACCAGCGCTTATTAATTGCATAGCGGTAGTGGACAGAAACAAGCATTCATTTGCATTTTCTTTTACTGATTTTCTTGAAATATTACTGAAATTTGTGACACATTTTGATTTAGACAGAGATTTCAGCAAAAATGTTCACTCAAGATTTGTAGTGTGTTGTGTTTTGACCACTGCTTAAAAGTGAAATGTTTGTGTTTTGCAGAGAACCAGAGGGCAGAAGAGGAAGAGAGTTCCTATCTGTGAAGACAGAGAAGATAAAATTGAGGTTTGTCACTTCATTCTGCTGCAGGAAACTACTGCTTACATGCTCCTGACATATTCAAGTTGTTTATGAACCAGTTCAGCTCTGTTCTTTACGTTCACTGATATTTGCTTTAATTGCCCCTTTAATTACTTTAATAATAGGTAATTGCCAACAAACAAATAATAAGCAAACAAATTTCGTGAATTCAAAGTTATGTCTTCTAATCTTTCCAAACAGCAGATAAAATACCTAAATTGTTATAAAGAAAAGCAAGCAACTTTTTGCATTTGTTATGAAGATATACAAAACAGATGTTTGGTATTTTTACTTGATATATAATTAAGACGCTTGGATAATTTATGTCAGTAGATTTACTGATTCACTGCTGATTGACTAGCAGAAAGAAGCAGAAAGAAATACTTCAAAATTTTGTAAAATGAACTTGTTTTTCTTTCCAAGAGTGAAAGTAATGGTTTTGGCATTAAATACAGAGCTGGAGCCAGGAGGTGTTTAGCCTAGTTTAGACTGAACTTGTAGGCCTTTTCCACCGACACCGTTTCAGTTCGCACACCTAGTTTTGTAATGTTGGATATAAATTGGTTTGGTTCAGAACCTGAAAAGTTTGTTCCCACATGGAACCAGACGTTTTTATTGGTGACCAAAGTGGACATGTCATATTCTACAGGTCATTGTGCATTGTGCAGCGCACTCCATTGGTGAATTCAGTGGTTCTGCCCAAAACTGGTGGAAAACAGGGGCTGGTTAACTAAAAGGTATCAAGGTTTCAAGAATCTTGAACAGAGCAGGTTAAAGAACCAGAGCTAATTTGATGGACAAACTATAAGTCATTGGTAGTTATGTGCTGTAACAATTTTTTAGTAACATGAATGCCCTAAAGTTGTGGTGCAACTGTGGTGGTCTGTGGCACATCAGCTTTCAGTGTTGATTGGCTGTTACTTGTGACTTGTAAACAATCAGACAGTGCTGTGGGTGGGACATTAACTGTTAACTTTTTTTCTGAACCGTGAGTTATGGGATCTGCTGCACCCCAACCTTAAAGGGTAAATACGATCATTTATAAAACTCGCATGGGGGACCATATATAGGATTAGGGTTAGTCATATATGCAGTCAATATGAGGTATGAGGCCTCACACCGGGCATTGTAAACGCATATATTGGTACAAAAGATGTAGTAGAGTAATTGCACTTAACTCCGACTATCAGAAGAATCTGTATTTATACTGAGTAACAGAAGTAAACTTGCATGAAATTCACCTCGGGGCACCGCCCTTGAAAAAGAGAAGAAGATAGACAATTAATCAATTCTGGAGGTTGCTACTAAGTTCTTGACTCTGTGACCGCAATACTTTATACACACAAACCACATAATCAGCTGCTTCTTCCATAGATCTGACCCAGCAAAACTAGGATAAATTTGTTCTCATTGGCTTTTTAATTTTTTAATCATCTAAAATCCCAAAGTCACTCTCATGAATTATGTTCAGGACATATTACTCTAGTGCACTGTCCGTCTCTCCCCAGTTTAACATTTAATTCCTTTTTGCATCCCAACCACCAACAAGTGCCCATATAGCTCTTGATTCTAATCAGCAGTGTTTCCATAGGAACCACTGCCACGAGAACGGCGACAACGCCAGTCTGCAATGCAGAAAAAACCCAAAGCTGACGACACAAGGACTGAGTGTACAACCTGCAAAGGACCAGGCGACAACGAAAACCTAGTCAGGTGAGGGAACGTGTGTGTGTGGCTCAGAGAGGGAACAGGGCGGTGGGGTTATTAGACAGTCTCTGTTTGTGTGTGTCTGTGTATGTGTGTGGGTCTCGTGAGGCAGCCATATCCTCCTGATGATTAAAGTTCAGTCTTCATTAAGCTCTGGCCGCCTGGGCTCTGCAGAATGAGGGGGCTGAGGGTATCTTCTCCATAGGCCCCCTATATTGACCTGCCACATACATTTGCACAGTTCATTAAGGCATAATGAATAGCACAATTTATTCAGCTTCTTTCTTGGGATTTCAGGTGTCAGGCATCTAATAACCAGGATTCTCCTTTGACATTGGAATTCTGTGAGAAAATAAAAATCTAGATCACAGCAGGCACCTTGTCAGCATATTGTCATGTGATGAATATCTTGCATTAAAATTGTCCCATCGTACCAGAATTCCCTACATGAACTTGATATTGTCCCTCCAGAACTGTCATTGGCTCATTGCTACTTGGAGTTCTTGACTTTTTGAATTGTTATGTTGAAACATAACGCTAAACATTTCTTTTTACATTCTACCAATTGCTTAACTCGTTAATGTCTACAGTGGGATTTTATCATTTTCCTTTGCAACGCTTAAAGAACTAGCTGAGCTGAGCACAAATCCAGCTTTTCAAATTAGTCAAAGTACGAGACTACACTGCAAGTTTCTCTTAAAGGGGACCTATCAGGCTAATTTCCAGCTCTGTATTCTATATTGAGACTCTGCTAGAGTAGCGTTGCATGATTGACTCTTCAAAAGCACTTATTTATCTTAAACTGGCCATTCATACAGCCCCTCAGTTCATCCTCTGTCTGAAACAAGCGGTCTCTTTAAGCCCCCCTTGCTAAAAGCCCACTTTCTTCTCTTTCTTTGCTGCCCCTTGGCAGGCTTCCTCAGTGCTTGTTAACACAGTTTCGACAGCTTCAGTAACTTAGCTTGGACAACAGTGATGCAGGGCTCTAAATTTGATGGATTTACTGTTTATCAGGCGACACAAATGAGACAAGAATTTGGAAAAATGATGGACGCCACCAGAGCTTTTCTGGTGACCGGGTCTCACTGATTACTGTACAAAAGCACACAACTTTTATAACTTTTCACTGATTTTGATGAAACTGGGTCAAATTTTCAGTTTTTCTCTCTGAAGTCCTCCGGCTTCTCTGCTTCAGCTTTCAGTGATTTACAAATTTCCTAATGGAAATATAGCCTTTGCGGTTAGCTGATAGCTATAAGTAAATGTCCATCAGTAAAGAGTTGATGCAGAGAAGCCGTACAATATTATAGGAAACAACAGAAAATATCTAACTTTCACTCACGACCGAAAAAGCACTTTCTGCATGCAGAAACTTAAAGGTTGAATCCTGACTCCTGAAGAGAGCGGTCGATAACTTAGACAGACTGAGCCGGTCCTTGTACTTTATGTGCGGGCTCAGCCCTGCTCTGCCTTGAGCAGCTATATAAAGAAATCCATGACGAGCCAACATCCGCTAGTTATGTAAAGTAGAAAAAGTGGTTGGAAACGCTGCATTCAGAACTGTCTGAATTCTGAACGTTTGCTCACAGGGTATACTGTTACATATGTTAACCTCATTATTTGACACTTTGGCCTTGTTTAATATCAACATCTGACATTGTAATGATATATATGACATAAAATAAGGAAAAGCATAATAGGTCCCCTTTAACGTGCTATTTTTAAGTTGTTAGTCAGTAGGGGCTGCTTTTTTTTTTTTTTTTTTTACCTCTGGAACTATAGGTTAGTAATTCAGAGCTTCATAATTTTCAATAAATACATATTCTAGACTGTTATAATATAGATTAATTCAGAATTTTTTGGTGCTGTTTCTTCAAAATTATATAAAATGCTTAATCTCCTCCCTTGTTTCTTTTCCACTTCACATCTGCTCGTGCTTTCATTAGCGGTTGATAGAAACTCCACACTTTCTCCATCTTCACCTGTTGTCATGATAAAGTCAGAGAAATGTACATTCTACAGCACTAATTCAGCAGACTCATGCCATATTCACCACTCTGCTAAACATGACAAGAAGTCAAAAACTTTTATAAAAATAACTTTTTGAAGTTAGTTCATTGTTGAGTCTCATTCCCAGGGTCCCAAAGCGTCGGTACTTGGCGCCCTGGGAATGAAACTCAACAAACAACAATTATTGCAAATGCCATTAGGAGCACTAGGAGGAGCCAGATGTCTCATATACTACTGTCAGGATATAGTGACAGTTTCAGCAAATATGACAAAAGTTTTTTATGAAAATTATCCACCACAGCTTTAAGTCCAACTGCTTCTGCTTTTGCTGTTTTTTGAGTTGCTGTTCAGCAGTGCCTGCACAGATGTTTTACATTCTTTACCTTAAACAATCAGCAGAAACTCAACCAACTATTATGATAATTTACCCTTCCTATAATAATAACAGTTGAGCAAGCCTCAGTCAGAATGTTGGTCAACTTCCTCCTTTCCTGTACTTAGATATTTGATGTGGTAGGCTTGTCTATATTAAAAAGACAACCAAATTTTAAAGAGGGTTAAAATATAAAAGTAGTAGTCACATCTTAAGTTAGCTAATATCAGCAAAATGTTTTCGCTAATTAACGATTGACTAGCTAGCTAAAGATTGATTTAAATTAGCTTGTCAGATAGCAATTTGCTAACATTAGCTCGCTAACTTAAGATGTGAGTATATGTTCTCTTTTATCTTAGAAAGAGTAAATTGTATACTCATTCAAGTTAATTATGTAAGATAATAATGATTGCAATCCCTCCCTTTTGTGGTAGGATGTTAATGTAATACACAGGAAGTAGGTAGTATTGTGTTCTATTGACTTTGCCGTTTTGTTTATCCCTCAACAGTGATAGAAAAAAACAAAGTTGAAGCACTGGGAATTATTGTATATAATGTAATAGATATTTAAAGCAGCAGAGTGGTGAGTATGACATGACTGTTGTACTGATTATACTAATGCTGTCAAAATGTACAATATGCTGAAAATAATATGTAAGGTAGGTCGTTTCAACACCCACCATACCCCCATGTTTTTTCCTGCTCTTTGTAAGGCTTTATTTGTGCGTACAGGTTTATTATTTGAGATTCAGCCATTTTTGAATATTTCCTTTTATTTAAGAATTTACCTTTTCACTGTATTATGCAGTAACAACTTCTACTGCTTTTAGAAATATGTCCATGGCAAGAGTAGAATCATGGAAATAGATGAAAAAAAAAGCCCTACACTTGAATACCAAAGTGTTTGTGTTTTATTTGTCATTCTCTTGAAGCAGTGTTTAAGTTGTAAGGGTTGCTGGTCGGGGTGTGAGGTGTGCTGCCCTGACTCTTTGTATCTTTGCATTGCACAGGTTGTGAGAGCCGGGGCAGCCACCTCACCTCCCATAAAAACTCGGGGACAGATGACCAGTTGGCTTAGAGACAGAGAGAGGCAAATTGAGGCGTTTGAAGAATGGTGCTCGAGTCAGACTGAAGAATGTGACCGCCACGCTGCCCCGCAACCTCCTCTGATCCGAACTGGACCAACAACTGTCCAACGAAAAATTGAGCGGAACTGTCAAACATTTTTGGTTAATGTTGGACTGCTTTTACACACTATGACTAACAGGCCAATTGTAGCTCCAGTTGCATCAGTGCAGTTGTCTGCATCTACAAAGTTTTGACCAAGTAAGAAAAAGTTATGTATTGATACAGTTAATGTATTTAACCATTTTGGCAAATAACCACAACACTTCTCTTGTGCTACTTAGGTAGCATTAAACGCAAATAAGTAGAGAATGACCAGAGAGCTTACTATGGAGCTAGTTGATGCATACAAGTGTTCCAGATTTCATTTGTAAGACTCCTAGTCTGTGTCAATACTTTTTTAAAGCTGCGGTAGGTAACTTACTAATTTTTGTCATATTTACTGAAACTTTCACTATATCCTGACAGTAGTACATGAGACAGATAATCTGTGAAACAATCAGGCTCCTCTGGCTCCTCCTAGTGAAGAACAACCAATCAGAGGCAAGCAAGATGGTTGAGTCTCATTCCCAGGGTGAGACTTGGCAATCAGCTATCTTCAAGCTTCCAACCCTATAAAGTGTCTCTATATCTGTCTTGGTTCTGATTGGTTGTTTTCGTCCAGGTCTGGTGGATTCTTGTAAATGTCATAATACCTAATTTTTTCACAGATTGTCTGTCTCATGTTCTACTGTCAGAACACAGGGACAATTTCTACAAGAATGAAGAGAAGTTATTTCTATAAAAGTTACCTATTGCAGCTTTAATTTGATGTATTTCCTTTAGAAACAGAGGTTAGACAGTGACGATCTATCAGCTATGAAGCGGAAAGCAGTTTGATTTGATAGGACAGTCAGTTTTTTGATGATTACTGATGATTACTGATGATTACTAGTGACTATTGAAGACCACTGAAGATGCCCGGTTTTCCTTGAAGAAGCACCGTTTTCTAGATAGTTCAAGTGCCCATGGAATCTTTAAGATTTTCAAATTTGGCTGTTGAGTGTAATAAGTGTGTCCAAAGCCTCTGCAGGAAATGTAAGATTTCGGGCTTGTTGATGGTATTGCTCACAGTGTGGACAGCAAAAAGTGCTAATAAACTGCTGCACTCAGCTGATTTTTGCATCTTCTGACTTAGGGCGCTATCCTGAATAACTTCTCTCTTCGCCTCTTGGTGCTCACCTGTATGCGAATTCTTTTAGATCAGCTCTTTTTTTCCCCCATTGGTATGAGGCTTTTGCCCTCCCCATACAACTGCTCATCAGTACCAATCACTATTTGATTGAAGTCATCTGACACCCAATCACCCTGAGCATTTCAGTGTGAATTCGGTTCACTTCAGACATACTTGAACTTAGGCTCTCCCAGACTTGAGTGTTGTGTTGTGTTTTCTAAGTAAATGGAGGACCAGAATTAAGAAAAAGTCAGTGTCGTGTATAGAAAAGCCAACTTGTTTCTTGTGTTTCATGTGTAGCAGCTACCATAATGCTACCATAAAGCATCTGTAGTAGAACAAACTAATGTAGTTAGCTGTTATAGCACATATTGGTCCAAATGTCTCTAGTGTCTTAAGGCATTTAGAAGTCTTCCTCTGTCTCCACATCTTGAAGTGACAGTTAAACTGACATGTCTTCAGAAAGAAGCCCAGCTTTGTCTCCACATCCCTGGTGGCCCATAGTCAGTGCTGTCAAAACAACAGCTGCTTGCTGCTGTGTCAGGGCTCATGACAAGTGTCATATTCTGCCCTCATATGTCACTCTGTTGCCTATCCAGGGCCTTATATGCATGCTTTCGGGAGCAGTCAAATCCATGCAGTTTACTGCTTTTTGTCTCTCTGGAGTGTGTCCACAAACAAAAGCCACCCTGGGTTTGTCTTTGGCGATGAGATCTTGGTGCAGAATGACTTCCTGACCGGTCCTTTCCCATTACTCCCACTCAACCAGTCTCAAAGACTGAATGCATGGCTATATCTATCTACTCAGATCTGTACAGTAAATTAAACCTGAAAACAAGTGATGTGGTCTTGTAGAATTTGAATGCCAGGTAGCTGTGTAGTGTGACAATGTGTACAGTATTTATTGAAGAGGCCAAACATACATGTCTTTCTTTTTTATGCCTACATACTTGATTATATATCATAAGCTTGTGTTGTAAACAGAGTTCAACTCTAATTTGTGATGTAGTCCTAAAGCGACTTACATATTTTCTTTTAATTGCCAAACATTTGTTTACATGCTTTAAGGGAATATTTCTGATTAACTGTGTACTGTATACTGTGCTATTGTGATACTGTATGAAGTAAGAATGTGAATGTTGCTGCTGTTGTGTATGTGAAGTGTCTCAGCCTCTGGCCTATAGCTCTTGAAAATTAAGCGGAGCTTTAATAAACTCTTGACTTTTTCACCTTATTGCTGCAGTGATAAATGAGTGTCAGCCAGCTAATTAATTGTTCTAAAGGTGCGGCAGCAGCGGTCCGTTTGTGCGTGTAATGCCCTCTGTCATCTGTGATTTATCACCTGGGAAGTGGCCTTCTTGTTGGGGAGAGTGGGGGGTGGTGGCTCAGATGAAATGTTGCTTCTCAGCCCACTACAGTCTAGAAGTGATCTGCAGGATTCTCTTACTGCAGTCACTCACTAGGTTTGATAAGCATAGACATTTTTAAACACTGTTGTAGCTGTTGATGGCCAGTGTCTTGACCTTTTGGCCATTTTCACTAGGGCTGCACGATTTGGTAAAAGAGTAATATTTTTGTAATATTATTTTGACAGATATTGTGATTGTGATATGATTCACAATTAGTGGAAATGATCATTTTTGCGTCACAATTTTCATTTTCGAATTTGAAATCAGGATGATGTAACATTTGTAGCGGCACCACAGTACGTCATTATAATGCTGTTTTGTCACACATTTTACCTTGCTGCTGCAATTTGGATATTGCACTTTCATTGTTCCCATGTGTCCTGGAAAACCTGGGAATTTAGAGACTAGTTTTCCAGTCATGGAAACACCTGGAAGTTGATTAAAAGGATCTTAAAAATCCTTAAGAACATGGGACCCTAAAAGCAGCAACCCATAGAAACCAGATTAAACATTGATCAATCTCACAATCATTTTTGATTAATGGTAATGGTTTAATTCACATCGTAGCAGAGTTGAACCACACTGATTATTTTCAGTTAAAGAATACAAGTCAGAAACAGGGCTCATTGCAGAGAACACAAAGACATTTTTATCTACAGATGCCACAGGCCACCTTCCATGGAGTCCATGTTTCTACAGTAGCCCAGAATGGACAAACCAAACACAGGCTCTAGATAGAGCCTTTCTCAAGTTTCACAGTCACTGTACTTTCCTAAACACATCACAGCCCATTCTCACTAGGTCATCAGCAGATGCCAGCAGTGTTCAGTTAGTTGCAATCTGGAACTTGACCACTAGATTCCATTAAATCCTACGCTGCCCTATAAAGGCTAACCGCAGTAAGTATGCTAACAACGACACTGAGAAAAATTACTTCAAACTTTTTTGACTGGCCAGACAAATGCATTTTTGGTAGAACTGCAGTTACAGTGGGTACGGAAAGTATTCAGACCCCTTTAAATTTTTCACTCTTTGTTTCATTGCAGCCATTTGCTAAAATCAAAAAAGTTCATTTTATTTCTCATTAATGTACACTCAGCACCCCATCTTGACAGAATAAAACAGAAATGTAGAAATTTTTGCAAATTAAAAAAGAAAAACTGAAATATCACATGGTCATAAGTATTCAGACCCTTTGCTCAGTATTGAGTAGAAGCACCCTTTTGAGCTACTACAGCCATGAGTCTTCTTGGGAATGATGCAACAAGTTTTTCACACCTGGATTTGGGGATCCTCTGCCATTCTTCCTTGCAGATCCTCTCCAGTTCTGTCAGGTTGGATGGTGAACGTTGGTGGACAGCCATTTTCAGATCTCTCCAGAGATGCTCAATTGGGTTTAGGTCAGGGCTCTGGCTGGGCCAGTCAAGAATGGTCACAGAGTTGTTCCGAAGCCACTCCTTTGTTATTTTAGCTGTGTGCTTAGGGTTATTGTCTTGTTGGAAGGTGAACCTTCGGCCCAGTCTGAGGTCCTGAGCACTCTGGAAGAGGTTTTCTTCCAGGATATCTCTGTACTTGGCCGCATTCATCTTTCCTTCAATTGCAACCAGTCGTCCTGTCCCTGCAGCTGAAAAACATCCCCATAGCCTGATGCTGCCACCACCATGTTTCACTGTTGGGATTGTATTGGGCAGGTGATGAGCAGTGCCTGGTTTTCTCCACACATACCGCTTAGAATTAACGCCAAAAAGTTCAATCTTGGTCTCATCAGACCAGAGAATCTTATTTCTCATAGTCTGGGAGTCCTTCATGTGTTTTTTGGCAAACTCTATTCGGGCTTTCATATGTCTTGCACTGAGGAGAGGCTTCCGTCGGGCCACTCTGCCATAAAGCCCCGACTGGTGGAGGGCTGCAGTGATAGTTGACTTTGTGGAACTTTCTCCCATCTCCCTACTGCATCTCTGGAGCTCAGCCACAGTGATCTTTGGGTTCTTCTTTACCTCTCTCACCAAGGCTCTTCTCCCACGATTGCTCAGTTTGGCTGGACGGCCAGATCTAGGAAGAGTTCTGGTCGTCCCAAACTTCTTCCATTTAAGGATTATGGAGGCCACTGTGCTCTTAGGAACCTTGAGTGCTGCAGAAATTCTTTTGTAACCTTGGCCAGATCTGTGCCTTGCCACAATTCTGTCTCTGAGCTCCTTGGGCAGTTCCTTCGACCTCATGATTCTCATTTGCGCTGACATGCACTGTGAGCTGTAAGGTCTTATATAGACAGGTGTGTGCCTTTCCTAATCAAGTCCAATCAGTTTAATTTAACACAGCTAGACTCCAATGAAGGAGCAGGACCATCTCAAGGAGGATCAGAAGAAATGGACAGCATGTGAGTTAAATATGAGTGTCACAGCAAAGGGTCTGAATACTTATGACCATGTGATATTTCAGTTTTTCTTTTGTAATAAATTTGCAAAAATTTCTACATTTCTGTTTTTTTCTGTCAAGATGGGGTGCTGAGTGTACATTAATGAGAAATAAAATGAACTTTTTTGATTTTAGCAAATGGCTGCAATGAAACAAAGAGTGAACATTTTAAAGGGGTCTGAATACTTTCCGTACCCACTGTATGTGCTTATTAAATATGTATTCTTTAAGTAGTTTTCATGGCTTAAAAATCATGACTAATTATTTTCAATCAGTGCAGTAACTGCAGTCTTAGTGTCTTTCTGAGCAATTCTAAATGTCTAATTTGATGTGTTATTACATTAAAAAGTTAAAATAGATGAGCAATTAAGAATTTAAGTATTGTGAGGTTTGACCTATTAAGATGACTGGACACATTTATTTTAAGTTTAAAATTGATGTAAACCTGTTTTTAGAATTTTTTTTACAATATATTTTATTCTCTTAACAGAATAATATAATTCAAATTCAGGTTAATAAACATTACACAGTAACTACACCTACTGCGGTTAACATTGGTTTTCGTTGGAATTTGTAGTTACTGTAATTTTTAAGCAGAGCAACTCTGGACTGGAAAATTTGTCACAAGATAAAACATTTGAAAGTTCAATTTCAATCATAACTAAATCACAAGGAAGTTTTTCCTTGTCGCTGTCGCCAAGTGCTTGGCCATGGTGGGAGCGGTTGGGTCTCTGTAAATAATTTTATAAGGAGTACGGTCGAGACCTGCTCTAGTTGAAAAGTTTCCTGCCCTTTTGTTATGAATTGGCGCTATACAAATAAGACTGAATTGAACCGAATTGACGAAAACTGTAGTTGCCTTTGTAGGGTAGCACACACTGGTCCTTTTAACCGTTGATCTGAACCTAACCGATGCTGGAGATTTTAAGCCAATACCAAAGTTTATATTTGAGAGTCAAAAGTCAAAATATACACACATTTTTGATAAATATCCTTTAAATTTGGTTCATAAAAAATCCCATAAATTTGTCAGTTCTCCCTAGTGGACAAACAATGAAGACTAAGTAACTTTTCCTGTTACTTCACCTGACATATGTGCCAATACATCTATCATTAGCTAATATTTTTTGGTCTGACTCTAATCTTAATGAAGCTTGATGCTGGCGTAAGAGTAAACTTAGAGAAAAGGTTAGGGGGGGTCACTAGAAACATATTAATGGCAGTAGTTGAGCTTTTAAGTTCATCACTAACCTGAATGTGTCTAAAATAACATTTACACAAAAAACCTAAACACTTATTGGACATTTTCTAGGGCTTTCAGCCATACTTATGACCTCCATCAGAGGATTAGGTTGCTTGATCACTTTTCTTCACATATACAGCTCTTCATGACATCTGAGAAAACTATTTGCTGATGAAGGCCACCAGATGTGGCTGAAACCCTTGGAAATGTTCCAGTAAGTGGAAGAATTGTTTGTCAAATTGCCAGTAGTTCTTGAGATTTTTTTGTTGTCTGATACTGCTGCCCCCAGCATTGTAAAAAGCCAACATAAGATTTAGTAAAATACTAGAGCAAAAGGCCTTTTGTCTGCAGGTGGATGGGCAGCTTTTGTTCTTTTAACAATTGCATAGAAGACAGAAAGAGAGAGACATTTTCGTTTTCAACATGGTGGCATCTCTGCGAGATGGAATCAACTCACCGTGGCGAACTGTAGCTGCCCCAATCCCTCATACCCGACCCCGGGGTCCTTGGGGACCGAACAGCAGCCGGCAAACCAGAGATCAGCTCAGCTACAGCTGGTTTCTGGTGAGGGGATGAGACTGAGGCCAGGAGGCACAGGACGGGGAGGGGCCGAGGGATAAAGAGAGAGAAAAGCTAGCAGGGAGGTTCTGGAAAGTAGTAACCTTTCCGATGATGAGTGCGTTTCCCATTACTGCTCTGACACCGGATCTGGGGAGATGATTTAATGGCGGCATTTTGTTTTTGCTGACTTCACCCTTTTTCCCCCCTATTAAAACAGAAAACATAAGAGCTGGGACTGGGACTGTGTGGGAAGTGTGGCCAAGCAGCTAAAATCTATTACTCCTCAACTTCTTCCCCCGTCTCTTTATCCCACTGATTCCGCCACAGTGTGGGTGCACTCAAATGCTTCCTGAGGTACACGCTCTTCCCTCTCCTCCTCCCTAACTGGTTTCTGTCTTATCATCCTTTTACCTCACTTTGCTGCCTCCTAACCCATTCTTTAATCATTACACACCGGATATGAACCACAAAGCCCTACGGGAGCCTTATATCTTAATTGATTACCTTGTCATAGACTTGTTTTAATGGAGTTGCAGTGTGCTACAAGCTGTTTGTATTTTTAGTGGAATTTCTGTAGCATAGTACTGGTAGAGTAGTCTTGAGTTTCTGGCCGGGTCAGACAGTACAAGGCTCCAGTTTGTCCCGCAGTAGTGAGGGCAGAGACCTGATTCTGAAATCAACTCCTCTCCAGGTTTGTACCCAGTTCACTGGGGCCCCCTGCTGGAAAATATTAGAAACTTCACACACATTAAAGCAAGATCACTCCTCTTCCCTTCCCTTCCAGCCCTGTGAATGAGTTGTGTCTAGATGAGCTAATAAAGGCAGCCGCTCTGACTTGGCTTCCTCCATAGGTGCGACTTCAGCAGTCCATTCATTACTTCCCCCTCTTGTAAAACAATGGCTCTTTTATAATGTTGCACTGACCCAACAGTAAATCAAAAAAGTAGGAGGTTCACAAAGTCCAATAATCCAGTCCTTTCTATGGAAAGGCACTGGCACACTTTGTCATGGATGAGAGTCAATGGCTGAGCGCTTTGTGTCATATTGATTTCTGTCACGTGGCCACTCCCAAGATAATTGCATTGCCCACTTGTGATAAATTCATTGCCTTGTTTCAGGCACTTGGGCTCAGACACGAGGACTGCTGGAAAGAAAAGAAGTTTTTGAGGTCCACATACCCACTGTCAATACATGGACCCATGACTGTGGATACAAAGCAGTTGGGAAGCAACAAGCATCAATAACCTCACAGGTTCTGTGTCTCACCATTAGGGTTATTTAGGTTGGTGCGTCATTTCTGTGGTTTTGATTTGTGTCATTGTTGTAGTAATCTGTTTTGGTTTTGATAAGGAAAGGAGAACATGGGAGCTGACGCCTTTCTAAACAGCTACTCGAGGGGTTCAGACGCTTCAGAAGCTAATCAAAATGGGCAAAATGATAATTCCCTTAAGTAAAAAACAGTTTCCCATTTAACTGATATACTAACACTTAAAGCAAGACTGTCAAAAGAAATTCTTTGTCTTACAAATGAAAAGCTGAATTCAAAGGAACAAAACACATGCTTGTTCAATTCAGTACAAGCAGGGGTTTATTGCTATGCCCCTATTTAGTCTGATAGAAACAGCTGGTAGCTTATGGTTTAATGTTTAATGGCAAATATTAATGTTTTTGCATTTCACATAATATCACATAATTGTTCAATTTGGCGTCAGGTGGGTCACTAGAGCTATGTTCTATATGTAGTTGAGTTGTGTACTTACATCATCCCAAATGTTTCCAACAATGTTCAAACTCAGAGAAATCTGTCATTTTATTCAGGTAACGCTGCGTTTCACCGGTCGCCTGTCGATGGCGTCATTTCCCCTTTGTGCCTGCGTCAGTGTTGTGGTTGTCTGCCAGAAGCTGTCATACATTGACTGTTTATCCAGTTTGAAGCCACATTGTTACCATCCACTGTTTAGATTTGAACCAGATGAAGGATTTTAGTCATCGCACGTCTGGATCTTAAGTTATCAGAGAAACAAGCTGAGCTAACGTTAGCAGCAGCTCGGCTCGCAGCCCCTCCAGGACGTTCTTTGTCTGCCCAACAGCCTGGGAGAAGCAGTGATTTTTAATCTGGAACTGCTTTATTTCATGTTTTAAGCGGCTTTAATCAGTTTGTTTTGGAGAGGAAGAGACCTCTGTGGATCATTGGACTCCCGGTAGAAACCTCCTGAACCATGAACACTGAAGGAATCCTAACCGGGAGAAGCTGACTGCAATGACGGCAATAATGGTGAAGACAACAACAACTCCTCATCAAACTTCGTCTTTTGTTATTGTTTTGATGTGAGACCACCTAGAGGCAGAACTCACATGTTGTACGTTTAAGGCTTGGGTATGCTGGAAGCTAACTTATGGCGTGTTGTCCGAACATGTCTGAAGACAACAGTATAAATAGCGCTAGCCATCATAGTGAGTGGTAAGACCTGATAATCCTTCAAGTGGGAGTAAAGGTACACACTTTGGGAGAGTCTTGAACAGATATCCATAGTGTTGCACTGGGTTGTACACATGAAAAGTGACAGAAATAGTGTTGTGAAGAATGAAAAAGAGGGCTTTAGAGAGAAGCAGGTACGAGAAAGTAAACGGGCTACCCCAGAATATGAGAAAGTAGACAGGCTACTTTCTCATACCTGGTCCATCCCTCCTGAAAGAGGGTGAATTGACTTTCAGACTTGACAATTCTGTCATCAGAAAGGAGGGAGTTGAGGGTACTACATTGTTGACCCTCCAACAAGCACTTCGGTTGAAGCATGCTGACCCTTTTACTTGGTCTGGTATGAGCAGTAACTTCTGTTCACTAATTTTAGCAAACTTTATGGACATGCTGTCTCTTCTTCATGTTCATCATCATCAGTCACTACTATTAGTGTAGTTGTTGCTACTGTTGTTGCTGTGCACCTCTGCCTGTCTGTCTGTCTGTCTGTCTGTCTCTCTCGCTCTCTCTCGCTCTCTCTCTCTCTTTCTCTCTCACACACACCCCAACTGGTCGAGGCAGACGACCATCCACCTAGAGCCGAAGGATCTGTCCTAAGTTTCTGCTTTTTAAAAAGGCAGTTTTTCCTTGCCCTTGTCGCCAAGTGCTTGCTCATGGTGGTACTGTTGGGTCTCTGTAAATAATGTTATAAGGAGTTCGGTCTAGACCTGCTCTATTTAAAACGTGTCCTGAGATAACTTCTGTTATGAATTGGCGCTATACAAATAAAATTGAATTGAATTGAATTGAATGTCACTGAACATTTCTGCAGGATTTGTGGATGAATGGAGGCTCTTTGCGGTTCCTCAGATAATGCCGCTTCCTCTTTATGAGACATGGACAGAAATTTGACAGCGATATTGAAGAGGTGGATGAGATCAAACGAAGCCTGCTTAGATTTGTGGGCCATCAGCCCTGCTTGGTGAGGAAGGGTCCCGGGGTGACACCAGAGGGGAGGAGGGGAACTGAGAACTTCACACAGAGATTAAATACCAGATGAAAGTGGACACGAATCGCCAATCGAGAGCAACACGTGTAGCAGACAAAAGCAATCAATCATGTCCCTTCCACCACCTCACCTCCAATAAGATTACATCAATCAATAACCTCTCTTATGAGTGATTGGATTTTGTCTGCTTCCAAAGTACAACGGAGGGGGAGGGTGGCTGTTCAATTTTCCCAATGATTAAAGCAGGGCCAAATTGCTTTGATAACATCAAGGACCTTGCTGTGACTGGGTGTGTAAGGGCAGTATTGGGAGCAGATAGGCTGGTGGTAGCAGGTGGCTCAGACAGTGAAGAGACTGACGACACTGGTTACATTTCCTAGATGGGACAGTGAGGATCTAAGTTCAACATCCCTCAAGGGCTAAATGCTGCTAAAATTTGACTTTTATGGATCAAAGACAAGCAAGAAGCATCTGTTTCCACACCATGTGGGTAATTGGTAGTTAACCAACCAAACACTGGATGAACACTGTAGGAAAACATGGATGACGTGTCTGTGTCACCAATAAGTTTAGAAATGGATGTTTTAATGACTGATATTGTGGTTGTCTTGGCAGTTAAAATTAAAAATTGATCTGTATCTGTCCTCTATCTATTTGTGTTCAAAACACAGATGAAAGTTATCAATTGAATGACTATTGGGTTGATGGCAGAAGACAAAATTTACCAAAATTCTGCAATGTTCCTTAGCACATAGCCCCCCAATAGGTGGAACTCTGGTGACTACTTGCACAGCCAAGCTCATCTGTAGCTAACTGGTTTGCTTACTACCATGTTTATGGAGAGAGAGATTATTTACACCAACAACTCTTGTCCCACCCTACCTCCTTGTATTAAGGCTTGGCTGTACTTTCTGTGCCTGTGGACTGCTGCAGACTACTACCAGTCACACGGACGAAGTGTGGTCTGGCACAGAGAAACAGCAGAGAGTGCTGCTTCGCTGCATTCATTAAAAAGCTAGCAAATGCGCACCTCCTGCATTGGTCAAGGCCCTAAACTACAGTACTGCACCAAAGTTAACCAAAATGGTAATCTACATGAAAGCTCCTTGTGCATTTACTTTGATTCCATGAGCAATTTATCTGACCGCCTAGAATAGGATCTATTTTTGACATTATCTGTTGTAAATGTATGTGTTTTGCGAGATCCTTACAGCAGTGGACTGTGGTGGGTTGGTCAGCTCCTAGTGTGAATGTGTGGAACTTTCCAGATTTAAAGCTCTGTTCTGCTGAAAAAGAGGATCAAGTTTAGCCCACCTTCCATAGATAAATGAAAAGTAAAAACCACATTATCACACACACACACAGAAAACCATGCGTCTGCATCAGTTAGCACTGCTTTAATTCAAACATCTTCCCCACAATACACAACAAACATTACAAAGGGTTCATTAAGGTAAAGTAATTAGGGAAGCATGTGTGCAGTCGTCACAGTCTTGCCAAATAAAAGAAGCCCTCCTGTGAGTTTGGAAGGTCTTAAAGAGTCTCCAGCAGCGAAACTGAAGAGTTTGCTCCTTCCTTTTTCGCTTTAGTAGAAGATTCATGTGAAATCAATTGGCGGTTTGTGTGCAACAAAAGGAGTGTGCTCATTAGTGGACCACACACACTTTGGTCATTTGTCTTCTATTCACTAGGTGGCCGGAGGGCACTTTAAATTCCCATCGTTTCCTAGGCAGATATGCCTGCTCAGCCCATCCAAGATTCTTTGCTATGAGTGTTTGTGTGTATGTGTGTTTGAGAAAGAGAGAGAGATCCACCTGCCTCTGCATATTTGTGCTAATGTGCAGCAGCTGTTAGCTTATGCCCCTACAACTCATAAGATGCCAATTATATATGCCAATTAAATTTCTACTCAGATTTTAGTAAATCTGCCACGCTTAATGTGTAAACACTACAAGCACTACAGGTATATTATTAGACCTATTTCACAGCTTTTCTTAGTCTAGTGCCAGAGGGCTAACTTCCATAACATTATGCTTATTAGATTTTGGCCCGTCTCACTCTAAAGAGGTTGAGTCCCCGTGTGTTCTGTTTGTTGCTAGAGGATAATCCTGGTTTATTACAACTTGTGCCATATTTCTGTCTTTAGGCCATCATTCCCAGTAATAACAAATTAATAGCTGACATCTAGGATCACGGTGACATTGTCTCACAGGTTAGAACCAAAAAGCACAGCTTACCCAAACTTACTTGGAAGAAAAAATCGAAAGCCAATGACAAACTTATTACCTAAAACAGTGGTTCCCAACCTTTTTCCCCAATGGACCCCTTTTCTATCATTTATTAAACTGATGGCCACTGATTAAGAGACATATTTTATGGATATTTCATGTCATATTCAAAACTGTACAATGAACCCAAACAGTGAACTCAGTAACTGCAGATTATTTTCTGTTTAGCAAATGTTTTATACAATTGTCTGTATTATGTATTTTTTCATTTTTTTTACAAATTCAGTGTTTTCTTGTCCCTGACACTTGACCTTCGTTCTATTAGATAATTTGTTTTACATTTACTTTTCTTCACAAAAGTGAACCAAATGAAAAAAAGAAGGAAAAAAAGATACTGTGTAGATTTTTTTAAGTTTCCCCTGGAGAAAAAAAAACAGAACAAAAATTATATGAGTGTTTATAAATGCATAGTTTAGAATTTTGACATTCAAGCTTTAATTAGGTATCACAAACAGCAGTCAATCAGAAATGGTTAGAAATATGACATTCTACTTTTATTTAAACAGCCAATCAAAAATGTCAAACAATAAGATAAGACATATTATTAATTGTTCCAATGGAAAGACGAGAGCTGTGTGTGGAGGACCTGTATGAATTACTGCTCAACTACTGTGGATTGTTGTTGGGATAGTAAGAATCAGACTGGTCTTTTCCCTAATGGCGGGTAACACTGCACATATTTGACCCTTTGAACTTTATCCAGAGAACTGATTTTGAACTTCTTTTGACTGCTGTATGTTTGGAAAATGAATGGAACATCATTAGAAAATAAAAGAAACTTAAAAGTTCTATATATAACTCTCAGAAAACCGTTATTAGTGACACCAGATTAATCTGGGTGAAGCTAGCTGACAGTAATTTGCTACATTAGCCAGCTAGGAATTGGTCCATTTTAGCAAGCAAGCTAACATTAGCCAGCTAAAACCACATATTATAATATATTCCACAAGCTTTGTAGTAATATTAGCTTAGATTTTTGACTTTGTGTCAGACTCTGTGTTGTGGTGGGTGCTGGTCATTTGTTGAAGTAAGTGGACTCCATTTATAGGCTAACATTAGCTAGTGTTGCACACCACTGACACTGTAGGCAAGTGTAGAGAGAAGGCACTGCATGCATAAACGTAGCAGAAATTCGGACCTGCATCCCGACACAGAAACACATATAAATCAGTCCACAGGCAACCGAGGAGAAAGTCAGGGATAAGTGATTCAGGGCTCCAGAGTGTGACCAAAATTTTTAAGAGTGCGACTAATAATTTTTCTAGGTCGCACTGGTGCACCTGACGTTGCCCGGGTGAAAACATTTATTTATTTCACAAGCGCATCGTCTCTCTGTGTTCTCCTGAGACCGAACTCACACACTCATGGTAGGATCATATCGTGTTCTAAACCAATAAGAGACAGAGCTCGGGCGGGTCTTTGCCTCTGATTGGCTGTGGTCCTGTTCACCGCACTCAATTGTGTGTGTTTAAAAATTGCCGAGCCCCGGTCCTTCGGCGACAGCATCAGACTCGGAACCAGAGGAGGAAACCGAGTCTGGGATAGAGCCCGGCTCCGAGACCCAAATTAAAAAGGCCAAAATATATTCCTTCAGACAGGACTGTCTGAAACAATTTCCCTGGCTGAGGTACAACAAAGGACGTAACGCAATGCACTGCGTGTACTGTGAGGAGTGCGGTCAGAATATGGCCGGAAATAGTGCATTCATGAGTGGGTCAACAACGTTTCGTATCAAACTTTTATTTGGAATTGTTTTATTTTGCTTAATGTTTTAGTTTGAAATTTAGTTTCAATTTCAGCTCAGTGAAGCACTTTAAACACTTTATTTTCTTTTTATATATAATTGTGCATCAAATAAAGACAAGCATTTCTCTACACCGTATTCTTGTTTAAAAATCATTCACATTATATGAAAGTTATGGAGAACGATAAAAAGATGACCTTATGGCGTTAAAGGCAACGCAATGAAAAATTTGGGTGCACCTACATTTTGTGCTGGTGCAACTAAAAAAAGAAAAGTTAGGTGCACCAGTGCAACCAATGCAAACAGTTAGTCTGGAGCCCTGTGATTGATAAAAAATATGCAAAAAATGCTTCAGAATCTAGGTAATTGTGATCCAAAGAATGCACAAGCTCTTAACTTCATGTTCAGACTGAATTTTTAAAATTTTGCCACAGGCTTGTTGCCATCTACCGTATTGCATTTGCCTGTACAGCCATCAGATCTGATACCATCAAACTGTCTAATTTCTTTCTGCTCACACATCCAACACAAAGCTGGCTTCATTGTTTGAGGACTAGTAATTGATATCCAAACACTGGCTGCCACAAATCATGCTCAGACAGCCTCTTGGACAGAGTCTATAATGTGATTTCATGATATTCATCCTGAAACCCCCTTACTTTCTCAGTATATTCTGTTCATTTAGAAAGTGGCTGAACTGAACTGGGACATGAATATGTGCAGAAAGACAGGGAGAGGATGAGAGGAGCTCAGTGCATCATGGGAAATAGTATGGGCCTATAGCAGCATAACTAAGGGATGGTTCAGGACTCACCTGATCCAGCCCTAACTATAAGCTTTATCAAAGAGGAATGTCTTAAGCCTACTCTTGAATGTGGTGAGGGTGTCTGCCTCCCGAACCACAACTGGAAGCTGGTTCCACAGGAGAGGAGCTTGGTAACTGAAGGCTCTGGCTCCTGTTCTACTTTTAGAGACTATAGGAACCACAAGTAGCCCAGCATTCAGAGAACGTAGTGTTCTAGAGGGGTAATAGGGTACTATGAGCTCTTTAAGATATGAAGGGGCCTGACCATGAAGAGCTTTATAGGTGAGGAGGAGGATTTTAAATTCTATTCTACATTTTACAGGGAGCCAGTGCAGAGAAGCTAGTACAGGAGAGATGTGATCTCTTTTTCTAGTTCCTGTCAGTACTCGTGCTGCAGCGTTCTGAATTAATTGGAGCGTCTTAATGGACTTATTGGGGCAGCCTGATAATAAGGAGTTGCAGTAATCCAGCCTATAAGTAACAAATGCATGGATTAGTTTTTCTGCATCCGTCTGTGACAGGATGTGTCTATTTTTTGTAATATTACGTAAATGAAAGAAGGCAGTCCTAGAGGTCTGCTTTATGTGGGAATTAAAGGACATGTCCTGATCAAAGATAACTCCAAGATTCCTGACAGTGGTGCTAGAGGCCAAGGTAATACATTAGGTAATAGGTTTAATTACAGCTACTTTAAAGGACTGTGGTACATATCCTGACAATAAAGAAAGATTGATCATATCCAGTAAAGAAGGGCCAATTAAGGGTACGACTTCTTTAAGCAACCTAGTTGGGATGGGGTCTAACAGACAGGTTGATGGTTCCAATGTAGAAATTACTGAAGTTAGATGATGCTGCACGATTGCAGAAAAACAGTCTAAATATATATCTGATTTTACATTTCATTTTCACATGAAATTGTTCACACTCAGTTCACAATGTATTCATTTGGAAATCTAAATCTAAACCAGGACAGGCTGACCTGTAGCACAAAGAGAGCAGGCTTTTCTTTTAATCATTTATGAGGCTGACTGCCCTTCAAAAAGCTCCCCCTGTCTGGTAAACACACACACACTCCAATTAGAGCCAATTATGTCCTAATCAATGAAGGAGATTCACATTCTCCAATGAAAATCTGATAACAGCTTAACAGCCAGTGAGGTCAACCTGAACCCTCTCTATTCATTTCCATTACTGGGGCCAGAAGAACAGCACGAGGGGTTTAAAGACCGGGAGAGAAACACAGCAATGACAAGTCTATCTGCAAGGTTCAGTGGGACTTTTTAAGACCTCAGTAATCTTCAGGGTAGAGTTTAAGAGTTGTTTCTAACCTGTGAAACTGCAAATGAGCAGTATACCAAGAAGAACACCATATCAATCTAAAGCCCCATTCAGACAGGATTAACATTACAGGGGGAGGTGGGAGTGAAATGTTTTGTTGGTGTTGACATGTTTCTGTCTGTCAGATGAGCAAAAATAGTTTAGACTTTTTCAGTTCCATTTTTGCACAAATTCCACTTAAATCTAAGGACATCACTCTGTATGGGATTTAATTTCAGGAGGTCCAGTGAGTTCACAGGAGAACAGCAGGTTATTGTGGCTGTAATTATTACTTGGATGGGGGTGAAAAATTACCCACATATGCGCTCTGGACAGGATTAAAATCACTGATTGGCACAGGTAATGTTCAAATCACCTCTCAAAAAATAAATCAAGTCCGAACAGGGCTTGAAGGGTTAGTTTGGATTTGGGGTTGTATGAGGTACTTATCCATAGTATATTATCATGGAAAAAATCATTAGACCACCCTTGTTTTCTTCAATTTCTTGTTCATTTTAATGCCTGGTACCACTAAAGGTACATTACCTGAAGAATGAAATGAACACGACAAAAAATGCAGCTGATTCCATAATACTTTATGTCCTATTAGACATACTTAAGCTTAATTGTATTCCCAGGGTATATAAGAGGCCATTTCATGTCATAAGCAGCACTGCACATGTAAAGGCCTAGAGTGGTTTCCTGCTTACATTCAAGCCGTAGCACAACTCAGTGTTGTCAGCTCTCACATAATGCCCTAAAAAAAAGAATTATGTGAAGCCACAAAGGCAGCCATCTTGGCACTGCTGGAAAATGGCATGAGTGAGAGACAGGTAGCCAAAAAACTGAAGATCTCCAAGACAGCCGTTCATTACACCAAGAAAAAGCAAGCTGAACATGGTACTACCAAATTGCTAGCTGGTCGAGGCAGGAAACGTCTTTCTACCCCACGAGATGACCGTGCACTCATCCGTTCTTGTGTCAGGAATCTTCGTCAGACCTCCAGGGACCTTAAAAATGAGTGGGCACTGTCGAGAAATGTGACTTGTTCAGCGAGGACAGTTCGAAACAGACTTCTTGAAGCTGATCTGAAGTCACACAGGGCACGGAAGAAGCCCTTCATCAACGAAAGGCAGAGGAACACACGGTTACTCTTTTCTAGGGATCACAAGGATTGGACTGTTGATGGTTGGGCTAAAGGCCAGGACACACCAACCCGACGGCCGACCGTCGGCAGAAAAGCAGTCGGACTGATCAGTCGGCTCCCGTCTCCCCGAGTCAGTCAAAAAAGTGCCTCCGAACTCACAAAACCGACGCTGACTGGAGTGTACGTTCTGCGCGTGCGCAATGCGTAATACGTCCCCATAACAGCAGGCGGCGCTAATCTTTGTTGTCGCCCAAAAAAAATTAAAACCGGCAATGACGGATCACTCCAGACCTAGTAAACACAGAGCACGCTGTCATCAGTCATCGTTTTCATCAGAGTGTTGATAGTAGTCAAGAAGGATCGTTATTGTCATTACTCGCTGAACAGAAAATACAATGGCTAATAATAACAAGACACTGGCGTTGGCGTAGTATGTTTACCATCGTCACTTCCGGTTTTCTCGTGCACTCACTGATTCGCTAGTCAAGGGCTAGCACTCCACCAATCAGATTGGTCATTGAGGCCGACGGCCACTGGCCAAAATGAACACCGACGCCGACTGACGACGGCATGGGACACACCGAACCGACTCAAGTCACCGACCTCGCCTGACTGTCTGACGACGTCCGACGGCCAATAATCGGGTTGGTGTGTCCGGGCCTTAAGGTTCTCTTCAGTGATGAATCCAATTTTGAGTTGATGCCCACTCCAGCCAACTTACTGGTTAGGAGGAAGCCTGGACAAGCCTACAAACCAGACTGTCTTGCCCCTACAGTAAAACATGGGGGTGGATCGGTGATGATCTGGGGTTGTTTCAGTATGGGTGGAACAGGGCAAATGCAATTGTGTGAAGGGCAAATGAACCAGGTCACGTACAGGGCTACTCTTGAAAACAGTCTTCTTCCATCAACTGATAAACTCTTACCTGCCTTGAATGACTGGATTTTCCAACAAGACAATGCCCCTTGCCACACGGCAAGGTCAGTTAAAGCCTGGATGGAGAACCAGAACATTCAAACCGTGCCTTGGCCTGCTCAATCACCAGATCTAAATCCAATTGAAAACCTGTGGAACATCATCAAACTCAAAATGGAGAACCACAAGCCCAAAAACAAAGCAAATTTGTTTGTTTTTGTTTCGGCACTTCTGAACTGGTTCATCTCCACTCTCTAGCAGAATGCAACCTCTGGTGTTGAGGCAGCCACAGCAGCTGTACAGAGTATTCTTTCAGTTTTGAACCAGTCATTGGGCAAGGCCAGCACAGAAAAGAGTCAGGGACAGAGCCCAGGGCAGCGCCCAAGCATGGATCAAGAAATGGTCAGGTCTAAGATTTGAAATAGTGATTAATAAACACTGTGTAACAACAATGAATCCACAGAATAATATTCTATTATTGTAATTGTTATCAGACAAATCCCATCTTATTTGTTATAACTGATAAATGGCATTGGAATATACCATACAGTACTATTTATTTACTGTGAAACATTTTTTCCCTGGATTTTCTAGGCGAGGGTCCAGGCGAAGCTCAGTAAGCTTTAATAGGCCAGCAGAGATAGCCAAACAGTGGAACCCTTTTCATTTCACAGTTTATCTACTTCACAAAAATTGTGAAACAACCCCCTCACCAGCTCAGGACCTACAACACATGCAGGCTGGTCTGGGGAAGAGAACTCTGCTCATGCATGAAGACATGACTCATTCAGAGGTGATCTATATTTCTTTCTCTTACACACCCTCTCATCAAGCAACTGAAACTGTTTGACATTGTCTTATTTTGAATGTCCTCAGATGGAACTGCAGAGGATGAGGATGCACTCATTGTCCCGGACGTGATGCAGTGGTTGACAGGACAGTCACACAGACATCTACTTTTCTCAGAGAGAGAGACATTTACTGTCACTGTCCACTTTGACCACAATTTGTTACCCAGTTGTTAGCGCATGCACACAGACAATCACATTTCCCACTGCACATTGTCTTGATTACTGTGATTTCAAGGCAAATATGGAAACTGCTATCAAATGTGATGCAGGCTTTCATAGAATCTAAAGTATATTACCTTTTTTGTTCAGTGTTAAAACTGAAGGGTATGTTTACTCTGTTTGATTTTAATGTGTTTTTCCAAACTTCTAAGATTTGTTTTTGATATATCTAGTTTTAACTTTTGCAACAACTTTGCATAGCCACAAACTTGATGTTTAATGCAGTTTAGTTTGTCATTTCAAAGGAACTTACAGTTAGGGTCAGTTGTAACTATATGCCTTATATTGTACAAAAGGCAAAAAATAAAAGCAAAATACAAAAACTACATGTTTTTGGGAGTTCAACTGCAGGAACATAGTCTTTGCACAAGATCAAGTGTCTGAATATAAAGCTCCCGATGATTTAATGTCGATGTCATGAGATTTATTAATCCCTGAAGGGCAGCAAGGTTCAGGTCTGACAGGGGGCAAGCGATCTCTGACACTAACACTCCATCATCTGGGTCAGCATCAACACATTGATCCCTGAAAAGATCCTCCATTGGCTGAAAGACAGTAAGTTATAGCAAGTTAGACCAATACTGCTCAGAGAGACAGACCTAGGCCAGTAACCCCACCTTAGGGTCTGTTTGCTCTTAGGGGAGTAGACACCCATTGCTGATGAAATACTGGAAATTAAATTTTAACCTGCTGCAACAGTCAACTTTGGCTCAAATTAAAGCCTTGGGAAATTAAAATGAGTAACTATTCCCCATCATAAAGTGCTAGAAATAATTTCTTACAGGATCTTGGGGATAATATTTTAAAGACAGGGCTGCAAGCTCCAGAATCCTATTTTCCTACCTTTCCCTTTGAAATAATTCCTGCCAAATTCCTGGTGAAGATTTTAGATTAAACTTGCTTGAGACAGAACTTTAAAGAGAGTACAGTGCTGTGCAAATTAATTCAAGTGTACCTCAACATCTGGCTCAGCCGCTACACTGGACCGGGCATACAGCCCTGTAAACAAATACTAGTAAGGGAGTAAAAAGTAGAGGAGCTGGCGTCTCTCTGAATGAAAAGCACTATAACGTTTATATACAGTATCTCAACTAATGTCACTCACTCAGTGCTTTACCTTGCTGTTATACAGCCTTTCTGACAGGAAAGCTAAATTAAATCCCTCTTTCCTCTTTCCTCTCCGAAACCTTGCTTTACTTTACTTATAACTTATAACACAACAAAATGTTACTCAGACAATATATGTATGTAGTAAATACTTACATTTAATTAGTTATTCTTGTTGTGCATTATTCTTCTTATTCTTCTCTCCGTTAGCGCACCGTTTGCTACCTACATGTAACTTCCGGGGCACTGAGCCTACTGTGCTGTGTCAGTCAAAAACGAATTAGCCAATGGGGACGCTCTGCTGATAAAGCCCGCCCACCCGAGAGGTTTGTGCCAAAACTGCAAACAAAAAATCAGAGAGCGCAAACGAGAGAGAGCATCAGAGAGATCGAAAAACCGAGAGTCAGCGCAAAAGTCTGAGCTTAGAGAGAGAAGCAGAGGGAACCGTGAACACAATAACATCAATATTTTACACTATTTGACAAATTATCTGATTGCAAGTTATAAGTTTTATTTTTGAAATTAGTTTTATGTTCTCTCAAATTCCTGTTTTTGTTTGTTTCATTTGCCACAAATCTAATTCCATAAATGGGCTGCTGTGACAGCAGAACAATGTCAGAAGCTGGTGGAGAGCATGCCAAGACGCATGTCATCAAAATTAATGGTTATGTGGGCGACTGTAGCTCAGAGGCAGAGCGGATCGTTCCTTAATTGGAAGGTTGTGGGTTCGATCCCCGGCTCCTGGTGCCACATGTCCAAAAGAGCAAGATACTGAACCTCAAATTGCTCCTGATGCCGTGCATCGGTGTGTGAATGTATGTGTGAATGTATGAATGTTAGTTTCTGTTCGATGGACTTTGCCATCACTGAGTGAAAGGTGAAAGGGTGAATGTGGCACGTAGTGTAAAAGCACTTTGAGTGGTCGGAAGACTAGAAAGGCGCTATACAAGTACAGGTCCATTTACCATTTATGCAATCCTGTGTGTATCATGTGACTAAAACAGAGAAAAGAAAACATGGAATGCCTAACAGAACTGTTTTTGGCAGTACAATGCCCTAGCTATTGATGTAAGAACTTAAGTGATTTTGGTTATTATCAAGGAAACCATAGAACATGGCTAGATATCAGCTCTTAAATTAAACTCTTATGAGCTATTTTTGTTGGTATCATTATATTTGTCCAAACAAATGTACCTTTAGTTGTACCAGGCATTAAAATGAACAAGAAACTGAAGAAACAAGGGTGGTCTAATAATTTTTTCCATGACTATAATACCTACAGTAGATGGCGGTCTGCACGTCCCCAGTTTGGACCACACAGGAGTAACAGTAGCTAATCTATTAACTGCTGTGGAAGGGGGTTAACCTTGGTAGGCAATGGTGGTGAACAACTCCCATGATCCAAAAACTTTTCTTATAGTTTGGATGTGAGAGACCCCCAAGCAACATAAATTAGGCAATGGATGTTTAAATGGACTCGTTACTTTTGTCTTACCTGAAAATAGTGGACAGCTGCTTGATTCTTACAGTGGAGCATAACAGTTCAGGCAGTGTGAGCTAAGCTTTATTAACTAGCTACTGTTGCAAAGCTCGGTTAATGTGTGCATCTGTGTGGGTCTTCTTCTACTACATCCTCCTGTCTGCTCATAGATATATGCTGTCTGCTAACCAAGATAATAAGTGTGGCTACTTGTTGCTGTCCTCTGGTGGTCGGGAGGATTAATAACTAGATACATTTGTCCCACAGCAGTACTAAAACATGTGTGTGCATTAATAAGAGAACAATTGGTAAAGTAATTCCATTACTTTTGAGAGAAGTAACTAGTAACTGTAGCTAATTACACATTTTCAGCAGCACAAGCAATTGTTTTTACCCATTAAAAAGATGAATGACATCTAGACTTATCGGTCCGTGCTTTTAAAATTGAATAAATATATGGATATTCTCAATCAACACAGCTTCTGTGTATAAGCATGGTAGTCATCTTCTTCATGCACATTTTCTTTAAAGTTTTTCAGTGTGTCCTCTGTGTTGACCCTTGTTACCTCACCTGAGGACAGAGTCACTCCAGCTTTACGAGAGCCAACGGGCATTTATCTGACACTAACAAGGCCTGTATTTATTTGGCCACTGATACGAACCATTGGACAGTCAATGGCTGTGTAAGGTCAAGGGAGTGGAGTGATTAGAGGGACTTTGGAATGCATTAACAAAGTCTCATGACTGACAACTAGCTGCTCTGTCACCATCAATCATAGCTCCTGAGCAGGCCTCATCATTGGAGGAAGACAGTGGCTTTATTTATGTGAGCAGTAACACATGCCCTTCCTGTCCATGCCTCAGGTGTGACGAGTGTCGGCTCTGCTATCACTTTGGGTGTCTGGACCCCCCGCTGAAGAAATCTCCCAAGCAGACAGGATATGGCTGGATCTGCCAAGAGTGTGACACATCCTCCTCTAAGGTAAGTGCCTGCTGTATGTGTGTGCAAGCAATAAAGAGGGGGAGGGTGGTGGGGGATGGGGTTGATTTGGGGTAGGAATGACTTGTTTGATAAGATATCAGTATGTACGTTTAGGCTTGATGTTTGTTTTAACTTACCAATGAGAGGGCTCTCATTTAACATTAACGTTTGTTTTTCGTCAGTGATTGTGCCTCCTATGTTGGGGATTGATACCAACTGGAATTGTTGGTACTGTCATTTGATCAATGCAATAACATAACATTATGACCAACATTATGCAGTCCCATACCAACAGACTGTGATTCACTGTGTGTTCTGACTCCTTTCTATCAGAACCAGCATTAACTGTTTCAGCAGTTTAAGGTACAGTAGCTCGTCTGTTGGATCGGACCACACGGGTCAGCCTTCACTCCCCACGTGCATCAGTGAGCCTTGGCCCCACCCATGACCCTTTCTCCGGTTCTTTTCCTTCCTTGGAACACTTTTGATAGGCACTGACCTCTGCAGACCGGGAACACCCCACAAGAGCTGCAAGTTTGGAGATGCTCTGACCCAGTCGTCTAGCCATCACAATGTGGCCCTTGTCAAAGTCTCTCAGATCCTCACGCTGCCCATTTTTCCTGCTTCTAACACATCAACTCTGAGGACAAAATGTTCACTTCAGGAGCCATGATATCCAGATAATCAGTGTTATTCACTTCACCTGTCAGTGCTCACAATGTTATGGCTGATGGGTGTATGTGTGGGACAGGCTTTAATAGTTTGTTATTCCAAGATGGACATTGGTGTTGACAACCTTGTTGTCAAACCATATAAATAGCTTCAGTTAGGTATTTAGCTATAGCTTTTTGTCATATCTATTATAGAATCCACTGCATCAAGACGAAAACAACCAAGCTCCCTTACAGCAATGTTTTGATGAGTGGCTCCTTGATTTGTTTGGATCCTATGCTTACACACAACAGCATATGGGTGATGTCATACATGTTCCTTCAGACGATTTTATGACTTTACTCTCATTGAAGGTTGGTATCTGTAATGCCCAAAAACATATCAAAGAGAAAAAGAAGACTGTGGTTAACAGTGCAAGTTTGAAAATATTCCACAAATTTTGTAATTGTTTTATGGAGATAGAAATGTATGCAACACATTTGTTAGGCTTCAAGGATACACACAATGAATGCAAACAGAACAGTGTGTGTTCACAGGAGGACTCCTCTGGGGGAACTCACTGTTATTGTTATATTGCTATAATCTCTGCATAACAATTTCATTAGGGACCGAGCCAGCGACCGCTGGAGGTCCCTATTGTATTTGCTATGTTTCTTCTTCCCTATTTTTAGCACTTTTGATTGCGTTTTTGCCCCTCTGAACATATACGAAAAGTCAATTTTATTTGACAAAGTGGTCAGGCCTGGTGAAAAATTTGATATTCTATGTGTTGCTTTCGGGTCCGCCACTAGGTGGGGCTACTATCATGAAAAGTGCGTTTAGGCTAATAACTCCTGCATCGTTTGTCACACATTCAAAAACCTTATATCCACGCGTTCAGTGAATAGAGCTGAATCTCCCAATATAGGCCACGCCCACTTCCGCCTGGAATTTTTTTCCAGCAGAGTGCGAAATGTCCATGAACTACTTTTTCATGTTCCTCCTATGTGCTTTGTCCGATTCGCACAAAAATTTTCACGTAGCATCTGGGGACCGTCCTAACAAAAAAGTAATTCAAACAATTTTGATATTTCAAAAAATAAGCACGTTATAGAATTAGCACTCCCTGTAAATTTTTCGTCAACAAAGGAAGCGGACCATTTCTCCACATTGGTATGTCCGATTAACACCAAACTTGGGTCCATAGTTCCTCATGTCTTCCTTAAGCATTGTGCACAATTTCAGGCCATTGCCACTAGGTGGCGCTCTTTAAAATGAAGAAGTTTATATCTCTACAACGGTATGTGTGATTAACATGAAACTTGGTACGATGCTTCCCCATGGCTCCCTGAGGCTCGCTAATAAATGTGAGGCAGGATAAATCACTGTGCGGAGACCGTAATAGTTATGAATATGAAATTCACAGGGCGCGTGTAGAGTGGTGCCTGAAGTTTACATACCAAAAATCGTGTTTGTAGCGCCCCCTACAGGATAAAAAAACAGCAGCCCCGGCGCCACATTTCACCGTTATGTACGAAACTCGGTGGGCACGTGTAACATGCCGGGACGTACAAAAAAGCCTCTTGGACCCATACCCGAAACCCCACAGGAAGTCGGCCATTTTGATTTTCATTTTCACTTTCGGCGGACTTCGCGTTGTATTTGAACGAACTCCTCTTAGGGAATTTATCGGATATGCTTCAAAATTTGTGAGTACAGTTAAAAAATGGTTCTGATTAAAAGTTCTGCTATTTGTGCATGTACGTTGAAGGGCGTGTCTGTGGTGTGCCCTCAAAGTTGGCCATAGTGAATTCCGTGCGCATTTTCGGTGAATTTTTCGCCTTGTATTTGAACGAACTCTTCCTAGGGAATTTATCGGATCTACTTGAAAATTGGTCAGTACAGTCAAAAAATGGTGCTGATTAAAAGTTGTGCTATTTGTGCATGTACATTAAAGGGCTTGTCCGTGGCGTGCCATCAAAGTCAGCCGTTTTGATTTTTTTGGTCATTTTCTGTGATTTTTCGCGTTGTATTTGAATGAACTCCTCCTAGGGAATTTATCGGATCTACTTCAAAATTGGTCAGTCCAGACAAAAAATGGTCCTGATTAAAAGTTGTGCTATTTGTGCTTGTACGTTGAAGGGCGTGTCCCTGGCGTGCCGTCAAAGTTGGCCACTTTGAATTCTGTGGTCATACAAACTGATTGAAAAGTTGAGCTATTTGTGACTGTATATCAAACCACATGCCAGTGACAACTTGTCAATTTCAGCAGATTCGCCATAAAATAGTACTCATAACTTCAGTGTGCAATGTCCACTCTCCAATAAACTTCATATATTCTGAAGCAGTTTTGCCCTGAACACGTCCTCATAACTTCAGCGTATGTGGTCCAATCTCAATGAAACTTCACGTGTTTGATAACACTCTCGCCTTGAACACATCTATATGACAACATTCAGACATAGCGATAGTGCCACCTACTGGCAACAGGAAGTAAGCGCTGCGTGGCGATTTTGAGCTGAGTTACGTGAAATGACCGTGCCAATTCAATTCAGTTCAATTCAATTCAATTTTTATTTGTATAGCACCAATTCATAACAGAAGTTATCTCAGGACACTTTTCAAATAGAGCAGGTCTAGACCAAACTCTTTATAACATTAATTACAGAGACCCAACAGTACCACCATGAGCAAGCACTTGGTGACAAGGGCAAGGAAAAACTGCCTGTTAAAAGGCAGAAACCTAGGACAGGCACCTAGGCAATTTTGAGCTGATTTACGTGAAATTTCATGTTTTGGTCCGCACATGTTACGACGGCACACGATGCGGCCGTAGAACGCCCCGAGTTGCGTGGAGTGCGAGGTCCCGCCCAACGCTGCTTGCATCTTTAATTTTTTTTATTTTTCTTTAGTTGTTTCTTTGTTTTTTATAAATGATATTGCAATAAAGGGTAACATATGGCCACCTCTCAACCTAATTGATAAATGTATCCCCATTTTAATTTCTCTAGAAACTAGTAGTATGACCCCCCATGCTCCATCTATGTGGAAAATCAGGACTGATTGACGCTGCTGCAGAGGAAGTAAATTATAAAAGCCATAGTGAAAATGCTGAATCACAGGAACGAAACAGTCAATTATCAGGAAGAAAAAAAGTTTAAAGCTCTCTTCAATGTTAAGTGGTCCCGATATACATATATATGTTTTTTTTTTTAAATGTGTTTTACAGTGCACCTTTTGTATGTTTTTACATTCATATAAATATTCATACATAGATTTATTCTTCTAACTAGCTAGCTTTTAAACATTTTTTATTGGGGTTTTTTGCACCGATATACAGCACTTGTATCAATGAGAAATACAATTGCCTTTTATGTACATAAAACAAACAAAAAAAGGAACCTTCACAGTGCTACACCTTACCAGAATCTCCAGAATTAAAGCTACAGTAGGTAACTTTTATAAAAGTCCTAAGGCTCCTCCTAGTGCTCCTAATGGTATTTGCAAGAACCCACCGGGCCTGAATGAAAACAACCAATCAGAGCCGAGAAAGATAGTTGATTGTTGAGTCTCATTCCCAGGGGATCAAATACAGATGCTTTGTCTGTTGGATTTTTGCAAATGCCATTAGGAGCACTAGGAGGAGCCAGAGGAACCTGATTTTTTCCACAGATTATCTGTCTCGTGTACTACTGTCAGGATATAGGGAAAGTTTCAGAAATAATGACAAAAAGTTGTTTTTATCAAAGTTACCTACTGCAGCTTTAAATTATTAGTTAAGGATATCTGAAAACATATTCGTATTCATACCGTACTCAAGAAAGGGGCCCCAGACGTTGTCAGATGCATTGGACCTTCCTTGGAGAGACAGTAAAGCACGTCCCAAATGTGACGGGGGTGCAGGAGATTTCCGTTTTATCAGGAACAGTCTTGATCTGTGTTTTTTGGCATAATTGTCCTGTAGTCTTAACACAAACAATAAACACAAGAAGAAAAGCTGAATATGAGCATTAGTCCAGGCAGCATGTTTGGCTATCAGATGTGAACATCTGTCTTCTTATATCCGTAAAGGGATTTGAGGTTAGTTCCAGTCCACTGGGATTCCACTCTAACTTCTAATGAACCTCAGCATCATTCTACTGAGAAAAAACAAGTTTTTAGACATCTTGATGGATTTATATTTTTAGTCTTAGTTTCTGTTGATGATTGAAATTCACTTCATTCAGTTAGTAAATTATATTTGTTGTCACTTTATTATTCAAATAGATCATCTGATGAAGTAATTTAGTCCTCAGGACAAAACAATGATGTTGCCTTGTACTCTATACATACACTACATACAACCAACAGTCAACTCTCATACAGATTTTGTAGAACTCTAGATAGATAGATAACTCGTTGTCAGTTGTAAACATAGACTGTATAATTAAAAATGGCCATAGTCTTCTTGACGTCACTCATAGGTAAGAGCCATTATGAAGCTCAGTGTGGCCAATCCAAAACGAGCAAAGAAATGAAGTGTGGGTGGAGCTAAGACGGTCTGAATAATGCCTGGTTACTGAAAACAGCCACCTGTGGAAACCCGCATGTCATTCAAAGTGGTAACACCATTAATTATGCATAGGGGAGTTCTATACAAATTCACCCCCTGTACAGTTGTCATGAATGGGAAATTAGCTATAGAGACCAAAAGTGTTTTTGGTACCAGGCTGTAAACATGTTTATTTCTGCTGTAAAGTTGGACATTTTAATATAGGTCACTTCTGGAGTCAGCCTTAGGTGGAACTGTAGCTTGTGTTATTTCCATGTTTGCTTCATTTGCCAGCTTGGTTGTATTTGGAAAATCCTCAAGAGATAGTGTGGCAATGAAGTGAAACAAAATGGTAATACAGTCTGATATCAGCTTAATATCAAGCTTATAGCCCTTCTGTGTAGAATGTTTTATTTTTTTTTACTTTGGCAGTATGCTGCTACCTCCCCCACATTGATCCAACCCAAAAAGCAAAACATAGACTGCACAAAATTTAACCAGGATTGTTTCTCGACAAAACTTCATCCAGATAAAGTAGTTGGTAGATGCAATAATTACAAATTCTACACACGATGGCTGCCTTAAATGGTTTTTTAACAGGCTGTGCAGGGGATGGGTCAAGGACTCCAGTCATTTGACTTTATGTCAACATTCAAAATATACTCATCATGTGTATCAAAATCCAAAATGGCAGTATACGTGAACAAAAATGTTGTCTGTGAGGTAAACATTATGTTTCATGTTTAATATATTTTGGGTGGACTTGGTTTCAGACAATGATTTTATGATGTTCTTGTTGAAAAGTAATGAATGGAAACTAAAGGAAATATCACAAGGTAAACAAAATATCAGAATTCTTCAACTACTACTGCCACCTCACACTACTTCAACCTTTGCTTCTAAGAATGAACAAATCTTATTCTCATGGCCACAAAAGAGTGCTTGTCAGGGAAATCTTGTTTGAATAATCAACCAATGCTACCGGTATGGACAAGACAAATATAGTGAGTATTAAGCCATTCTCTGTGGCTTTTTTACATCAACTCTGTGTGTCATCTCCCTGGTTCTGCCATCTCTTTGACTTTGGTATCATTCCCTCTGGAGTATCTTGTCCTTATGAAGTTGCTCCCATCTTCCTCCTACTCCCTCCTACTTGTTAACATCAAATGGGAGAACCTCTAGCTTTGGCTCTCTCTGCCCTAGAGCAGGGCGACATTTCACTGGTGACAGGAGAATAACACTTGCTGTGTTGACGTGACGAATTAGTGTGAGCGTTTACTATATAACTGTAAGCCTGTTCAAAGCTTTGATTATAGCAATCTGTTTATGATCTACTACGGGAAGTCAGCTCATAAAAATACACAAGGGGTGCATGGTATCCGATTCTGAAGCATTTTCACGATTTGATTTGAGTTCAGCCGACACATTGAAGAGGCATGTTTAAGCAACAAATGGATGAAAGAAGCCAACACGTGTACACCATTAATAATATTGCAGGGTGTACATTTTGAGAGGCAGTCAAGAATCTGACATTTTTGAGAAAGCATGATGTACAGACCTTTTAAGGCGCAAGGTGCTCAGAGTGTCTCAGTAATAGCAAGTGTGGGGAGATAATTGACTCCACTAAGGGCATCTAAAAAGCACTCTGAGATGAGAGCTGTATTTAAGGAAAGTTTTATTATCTGCTTTTAAATGCCAAGCCATGCACCGTTTTTGCCTGTGGGGGGGGGGATGTTTTTTAAATGCCAGCATTAAGTGCAGAATATTACCTGATCGCTGCGACTGACTTTCAGCTGCTGGCAAAGATAGCTTGCGGTCAACTCCTCTGCCTGACCGCCTGCTACAAAGAATAGTACAGGAAGTGATTTGTCAAAGCTCCCTGCAGACACCGCTCTTATCTGAGAGGAAGATGTATGCCATCTAAGGGGAGTGGTACGCAGGAAGTGTCAGGGAGTATCTTACAGTATGCAATGCTGACCACAGTTTTAGTTAAATGTTTGAAAACTGGCCTGTTTGTGTGTTGCAAGATTTCAGAGTTTTCCTCGAAATAAGTAAAACGCAAGCAAGATACATCAAACATCAAGGTCTCGGTCATACCAAGTCTCATCTGTCCATGTCTGAAGATGAAAGCTGCAGTAGGTAACTTTTATTTAAAATAACTTTTTGTTATTTTTGCTGAAACTTTCACGATATCCTGACAGTAGTACACGAGACAGATAATCAGCGAAGTTCAGTTCCTCTGGCTCTTTCTAGAGCTCCTTATGGTATTTGCAAGAATCCACCAGGCCTGAATGAAAACAACCAATCAGAGCCAAGAAAAATAGAAAGATGCTAGACTAGACTGGACAGTTGATGTAGTTGGAAGCTTGAAGATAGCTGATTGTTGAGTCTCACTCAAGGGTCCCAAAGCTTCTGCGTTTGACGACCTGGGAAGGAGCCTCAACATTTTTTTTTTCGGCCCCAAGAGAGAAATACTGAAATTTCCCAACTTCTTTCTCAAAATACTAACTCCTTTTTTTCCACAAAGATCAATTTTAATCTGATTCTATAAAATTGTCTGCCATTACGGAGATGATCAATTTTACTTTTGATTAATGAAATAATTAATTTAGACAGACATTATGACTTATGTTCAGCTACAACTGATGTATCTGTCCTACAAAGAACACTTTCAGTCAACAAAGAAGCAGTGGTAGGAGTTTTTAGGAACAGTTTCACAGCGATCAAATAAATATGACGATTGGCCTGTACTGCTGCATCCATTTCATTCAAGCTTGTCGCGCTCTTTGGGCCACTTTGTTTTGCCATTAATTTTGATGGATCTATCTCAGTAGCTAGCTATATGTAGCAAAATGACATCCCCATTCTATATCTGGCTACACAAAGCTCTGCTTGGGTGATGTTTCCTCCAAAAAAACAGCCATCAGTGAGCAAAAAAGTTTTCAGTCACTTGACAAATCAGAGGTTTTGGTGGTGATTCAGTGGTCTTAAACCAGGCTATTATGGGATTGTTCTGTCATACATAGACTGCGTTTCTCTTATTATCTGGGATCTGTCTGTGCAGTCCTGATTAACAATATAATACCAGTACCTTTCTGATGATAATTTGTCCCTGCGATTTGCTTGCATTGTTGAGATGTTTGTAGGGGCGGTAGTCATTACAGAGGAGCTGCTGGTTTACAGTGTTGCAGGAGAATGCTGGAGCTGAGTGTTGGTGCTGTTGCAGACAGGTTTCTGTTGTGCAAAGGGGCAATAAAAGGCTTTATTAGACAGGCTTGAGTTCATTATAGACGCTGTGTTTCTCTCTGCCTGCTTGGCTTAGATAAACCTCGCTCTGACCAAGGCCACATCCCTCCCGCTGTCGCTGCAGGCCCTCACCGAATTGATTTCAGTAATAAAGTGACAGTCTTGCCGTAATATACGGATGGCCTTTAATTCAAGCCTGTTAGCGTGCCAAGGGGCGCTTGTTTCAGGCTTTATTTACACCCTTGCAGCGCTGCCTGGCATGCAGGGCTCCACGGTGAATCAGACCAGAAGATTTGGATAAAAGGTTTGAAATGCCAAAAGCTCTTAAAGTTGCTCAGGCAGTGTTTAAAGTACTCAACTGTGAACTTGTGTGGGATGCACTACTTTAGCTGCACTCAGACTTGTTGTCATCAAAAGGATTGCAACTGTTGAAATTAGAGTGTGTAAAAGTTTCATTTTCTTCACTTCCTCCACAGCCATAGGCCTACTCCTACTCAGCAAACTGTTTGCATTTGAAGTTCCTTTATGACCTCAGAGGATTCACTTCTGTTTATGTACATGTGACAGCTATGGGTTTAAGGATAGTGTTTGGATTTTGTCAGTACGGAGTGTTGAGACACATGTACGGAAATTGTTTGGATTTTTTATGGTTTGTACCGGCTAATATTAATTTTGATGTGGTTCTCCATTCAGAGGAAGATTACCTTTACAAGCTGCGCCATCAATCAGAAGCTCCGTTGCTTGACCTGTGAAAGACTGTAATTAAGTTAGCCTAATTAACTTAATGAAGTGTCACACTTGGCTGACTTTACTATATCAAGTAAATTGAAAGAAAAATAGGCATCATTACTCATCAGATGTTCTGGTATTTAGAGTGAAGTGGAGGGAATGCATTTTTCACCAACTCCTCATCCAGCGGGAGTGGAAAACGCTAACCTTTAGCCTGGTTTTATTCCCTCAGTGAGGCATTATTCATTAGCAGTCTGATTGGTTCAATCAGTATCATTGGTGCATTTATGGAATGAAGATAAATCCCTGAGTGTGATTTGAATTTGTTGGTCTCATTCTCTTATCTGTATTCGAGTTTAATCTTAATGCCGTAAGGACCACGCGATCAATAAGCCCAACAGTGAGGCGCTTAAAGCATGATAACCTCATCAATGATGGTTGTCTTTTAGATGTGGCTAAAGTTTAACCACTGTTTAATGTGATTTAAAGGCGAGCGGTGGCAGCTAAACAGGGGTGGCTAGCTAAAGCAGCCTGCAGGGAGCACAGGACATGGTCAAGGGTGGCCAGGCGGGACACCGAAGACAAAGAGAAAATCAATGGCTGGGAGTCACCTCAATCACTTTAACTAGGCGCTACAGACGCCCAATGCCCCTCTCAGGGGCCAATTTGTGGAGTAAACAGGAGTGTGTGATTGCTGCCGGGGTCCCCAGTGGCCCCAGCAGTCCATTTCTCTGGACCTGGTTCATTCTAATAACCCTCTTAGATAGAGTGTACATGAGGCCACTTTCCAGACCCCTCTCAGTATTTTATGGCCATAAACAGCATAGCAGACACTGAGCAGCAGCACTACCAGCCTTCGTTAAGATAACGTTCCCACAAGCCCCTGGCTCCTGCTGCGTGGGCAGAAAGCATGATATATTCTAATGGCATTCTGGGTAGGGACACAACTCCAATAAATATACATAATAAACTATAGTTTAACATTTCTTTTTATAAACCCACCTCAGTCAAACATAGGGGGGCATTGGATATACTTTGGCTTTAACTTGTGTTGAGGACACAGTGTAATCACTGTAATGCACAAACTTCAGGTTTACTAAACTTTGCGCATCCATGGGTTCAAAAACCATAGATAAGTCTAGTGTTGATAAAGCCTAACCCTTACTGAATGGAATTATGGTTCTATGATGATGCATGTTAACATAAAAGGGCATAACATGAAAACGAATGAGTGTAGGACTATTCAGTTCAGTTCATTTTTATTTGTATAGCGCCACTTCATAACAGAAGTTATCTCAGGACACTTTTCAAATAGAGCAGGTCTAGACCGAACTCCTTATAAAAAAATTTACAGAGACCCAACAGTTGCCACCACTAGTATCAAGAGACATGGGACTAGAGAGATGCTTTTTTTGTGTATACATTTCCGTCCCAAATGATCTTTGGCCAAGGGCAGACACTACCTTAACTCGACAACAGCCAAAAGCTTTAAATCTCTAGAGCAGCTCTAGACCAAATTCCTTATAACATTAATTACAGAGACCCAACAGTACCACCATGAGCAAGCACTTGGCGAGAAGGGCAAGGAAAAACTGCCTGTTAAAAGGCAGAAACCTAGGACAGATCCTCCGGCTCTAGGTGGGTGGTCGTCTGTCTCGACCAGTTGGGGTGAGAGAGAGAGAGAGAGAGAGAGAGAGAGAGAGAGAGAGAGAGAGAGAGACAGACAGACAGACAGACAGACAGACAGACAGACAGACAGACATTGATGCATGCTAGATGCTACTAAATCCTACACACTGGTCCTGTAACTTTCCCTACGTCTAATCATCTACAGCTGATGTTTGTCATTGTAACAGTTGGCAGCTAAAAATGCAAATTAGTAGTAATCATTTATATTGTGGCCACATAAGACTCCATCTAAGTACTACAAAATTTCCATTGAAAATACTTTAATGATAAGATTACTGAAATGTAACTTAAATTATTTTTAGTATTATTTTAATATTTTGTTCTATAACCTGCCTCGTTTATGAACATAGCGTGCATACATCCATGATTAGTTAGGAGCTAAAATGTGATGATCAGATAGTGAGTGCATGTCAGATGAATGGTTCAAATACACTTCAATTGTGGAACCAAACAGGAACTATTAGGAAGAGAAGTGTGGAATGGTGAATGGACCTGTACTTGTATAGCGCCATTCTAGTCTTCTGACCACTCAAAGCACTTTTACACTACGTGAGACATTGTGACCCTTTCACACACATTCACTCAGTGATGGCAAAGCCCATCAAACAGAAACTAACATTCATACACATTCACACACCGATGCACGGCATCGGGAGCAATTTGAGGTTTAGTATCTTGCTCGATACTTCGACATGTGGCACCAGGAGCCGGGGATTGAACCCACAACCTTGCGATTAAGGAACGACCCGCTCTGCCTCTGAGCCACAGCCTCCCAACAGGAGGACCCCTTTTCCACCAAATCAGCTCTGGTTCTTGAACTGGTTCTGTTCAGTATTCAACAACAGTCAACAATATATAATCTTATTGGAAATAAACCTGCCTCCTGAGTGAACTCTCTGTAGCTGAATAGGGTCGGCCTACGTCTGACATTTTCTCCTCGACATGTTGAGTGTTCCTAGGCTTTTTCAGAGATAAAGTAGAGATACACAATCAGTTTTCTAAGCACTCAAACCTATTTACGATTCCCTGCTTTATTCTAAATGCTTTAAACTGGAAACAGAGAGAGAAGCTCTACTTTTCCCGACCGTATATCCTCTTCCAGGATGCATGTGTAGTTACCTGACGATGCGATAAAAAGAAAAACCTGCTTGTGAATTTTACCTCTGATTAAATTAGGTGTTGCCTGGTAACTTCACCTCGGTATTAGTCATGCCTCACTAAAATGGAAATAAGTTTCTTAGGAAAAAAAGGACATTAAAGAATGCCCTTTGTAATAAATGAAATGGGAATTGCAAATATGCGCAGTCATGAAATTTAATTGTGCTCTCTGGTGACTGGTTTGTGGGTGCTGAGGAGCAGAGGTGCAGGAGAGGCGCTGGGGGCAGAGGTGGTTAAATGTAGCGCGTAACGCACTGCCTGAACAGGCTAATGAAGCCACTGTTTATGACCCGCTGCAATTGTGTCATCTCTTGAATGCCAACGCAATGCCAGTGTGCATGTGGAGCCGCGTCTGCGGCTCCAGGTGAATCCCCAGGATGTACATCTATCTTCCAAATGTAGTATTGTATTTAGCACATTTTAATGTCTTAATGTTGAGGCCACATACAGTACATACAGTGCAATACAACAATCTATAGCACAATAGTAAACAACATTAGAGGCACTTATAATAACTTTAGAATGTCAGTGTAAGAAAATATATAAATATAATATATTAATGAAAGCAATAAGAAAAATACAATGTAAGTAAATACAAAGGATAAAACAATGTTTTTTGCAAGTCGGTATAGTCCCTATAGTCAATGCAAGCTTATGTACTGAACACCAAAATGGCCAATATTAAATATATTTTTTGGGGGCTTTTATTATCATATGAAAACTAATTGACCACAGTGTATCGGCTAAGTTATAAATGCAATTGGAGGGATTGGTGGCTTTAAAGCTGCAGTAGGTAATTTTTCTAAAAAAATGTCTTGACATATTTCCTGAAACTTTAACTGTATCCTAACATCAGTACATATAATAATCTGTAAAACAAACAACAACAAGAAAGATAGTTGATTGTTGAGTCTCAAATATATGGGACCCTGGGAATGAGACTCAACAAACAACCACCTTCAAGCCAACCCAAAGCATCTGTCTATCTTTCTGAGCTCTGATTGGTTGTTTTCATTCAAGCACAGTGGATTCTTACAATGACCATTAAAAGCTCTAGCTAACAAGCCAGAGGAACCAGATTTTTTCACAGATTATCTGTCTTGTACTACTGTTAGAACACAGTTAAAATGTCAGCAATAATGACAAAAAGTTATTTTTATAAAAGTTACCTACTGCTGTTTGAACACATTTCTATAGTTGAATACATTATTGTATCATAAACTGTACATCAGCTGATCGCTGTGCAATACAGAGCATTTAGTCCTCACGTAAACGGCTGGTTACAGGTATATTCCCGACTCAGTCATACCATTTACGGATTTGCTTGTCCCACTACTTTGGTGTTACTTGACCCACTTTATCATGCTGCTTTGAGATATATTTCAATTTCAGGCTGCAGGACTCATCACTGCATATTGTAGACTCAGTAAACTGCAGTACTGGTATGTAAAAGGCCATTCTAGGCAGATTACCCATGTATATATACTCTAAATTTGTATTTGTAATACATACAATCTTAGATCTGACAATAGGCTTAAAGGTGCCACCGGTGAGTCTATTTTTTAATAGTCCTTGGTCTTGGAATGACCTGCATCAACCTTCCTCGTCTCCCTATCCAGTTTTACAAAAAACCAAAGTTTTTATTAGTGCTGTCAGTTAAACGCGTTATTAACGGTGTTAACGCAAACCCATAACGGCGTACAATTTTTTATTGCAAGATTAACGTTCTTTTTGGCCTAGCACACTTTGTAGTTTTTTTCACATGCTGTTGCAACAACTAGTAACGTTAGAAAAACTACAACACCACACCGGATCTAGCTAGACCGGAAACAAAACAACAGGCACGCCGCACACACTTGTTTAAGAGTAGTAGACATTACGTTTTGAGTGGATGGCGAGCGCGAGACGCCGAAATGGGTGCCAATAATATTCTGAATGGAAAGTTTACTTTTAAAAAGTTGCCAAATGGTTCCATTGACAAGACCAAAGTGATCTGTGTGTTTTGTCGTTGTGAACTGAGCTATAATCGCAGCACGTCCAGTCTGAAATACCACTTGATGGCCAAGCACACAGCTGATGCAAATTCTCCGCCCCCTCGACAAAGCCAGGCGACAATGGATGATGTTAGTGTGAAATTGAACACTACAGTATATGCCAATGTTGTTTTCAAAAAAAACATTTGCACAAAGCAAGCCGATCCACTTTTCCATGTTAATAAGAGCATTAAAATGAGAAAAAATTATGAGACAAAAAGAAATCAAGGGACATTTAGAATAGATAAAAATGTGCGATTAATTGCGAGTTAACTATGACATTAATGCGATTAATTGCGATTAAATATTTTAATCGTTTGACAGCACTAGTTTTTATTACAAAATGTTTTTGCTACAATGCATATAATTCATTTTGTCTTTCTGTGTTCATTTAGTCCCTGCTGTTGATGTGTTGATATTAGTTCTTATCCTGTACTGTTTGTAATGTACTTTGTATGAAAATTACATAATTATTTAAGTAAAACAAACTCATTTTTGTAAGTTAAAAAACATCCTTGATCAAGTAGCTTTTGTCATTTTAAGTGACAATTAATTTTGTAATTTTTATTTGTACTGTGAAAACAATCAGAAATGTTTCTTTAATTTACAGTTAAGTTAGTGCCCCTTAAAATTACTTGTAAAAGCCGCTACATGAAGAATCTTTTTAACTTACAAAATTGAGTTAATGTTGCTTAAAAATGTTGAGTTAATCATTACAGAGTATATCGTATGCCGTGCACCCGATGTAAAACATCTTGGTCAGGTCACCACTGAAAAGGAGATTTTATCTCAACTGGTTATAGTAATAAAAGTGCATAGCTGTGTGCATTACTGAGCATTTTGAAATATGAATCCAATTTGTACTGTATACATGACTGAGATATGAATTCAGCTGATGTGTATGGATTTGAGTTTTAAACAATAATTCAAAAACGAGCCCCTCTTGCACACACACATTGTGCAGTGTGTAAAACGCGCTCATAAATAAATAAATACAGTGAACGCAGAAAACATAACAAAACCAGTCACACTAATTAACTGCTAATTCTTTTGAGGACTGTATAGGCTTGATAAAGGAAGGCTTATTAAAGTACACGCTGTGTTGTACATTATGTTTCTTCTACAGTGTAAATTTTATCCTAGTTTATGAAGGTTGATTGCATTGTGTGTGTGTGTGTGTGTGCGTGCGTGCGTGCGTGCGTGCGTGCGTGCGTGCGTGCGTGCGTGCATTGTGTGCGTTCAGGGGTTGCAATTACTGATGCCAGCAGTCAGGATGTGAGACTGAGCATTGTGAGTGAGAGTTCGACTGGTCTTTGTTGCCACCTAGGGCCCAGCCTGAGCTCTCCTCTCCCTGCATCATGCGATAGAGACGACACTCCGCTCCTGCCCTTTAAAGCTCCGACCTCAACCAGAATGAAAAATGTGGCATTTCATTATCATATATGTATATGTTGGAGCCAGAGGGCCTGCCAGCCTATGGAAAGCAAACGGTGAAAAACAAAAACGCGGCCTCCTCCCCCCACTCATTTCCCCAGAGGGAATTGATGGAGATATCCCACAATGCCAGAGCCCGTCAGCTGCTGCAGGCTCGTCAGAGGGGGAGGGAAGGGGGGTGGACGTCTGGTTCTTCATTCTCCACAAAGCTAACGTCTTCTAGTGGGGGCCACTGATGCAAAACGCAGCTCCGTACCTGAACCTCTGTAGTCCACAGTGGGAGAACAGGAGGATGCTGCTTCCCCTCCGTCCTCCCTCTCTGGATCAGTGGCTGCAGCTAACGTGCTACAAATTTTAATACGGCAGCACACGTTTTCACAACACAGTTGTGTTCTGATGTTATCTTTTTATGTTGTCTAAAAGCAGGATTTAGACATGTTTATGTGATGGATTATGCATTTACTGTAGTGTTCACAGTTGAATTCAACATATTTTTTAAGTAAAAAATTCTATCTAAGTTTACACCTGTTCTCAGGTGGTTGTCTGCCAATATCTGTCTAACTGTATGAAATATTGCCAAAAGTATATATGAGGACTTCCTCCATGTCAGAGCAGTATATTTGTTTACAGCAATCAAGGCCATTTTAGTAAATTGCTTTTATCTTTATATCCCAGTAACCTTGCAAGGCAGCTGGACTATTTTTGAGTGTGAAGCAGAGTAATTTTAGTTTTGTATTTATTAGGTTTTAGGGCCTGAGCAGTGACCGCAATGTGCAAGGTGCCAGTACTTACCAATACTGAGTACTGGCACTTCTGATTTTGGTCCAAATAAGTACCCTTACTTTTGATTTAGTACTGCCAGCTCTGTTGAGCATGGCCAGACCAACCACTGAGGTCACCAAGGTATAGACCTCAGTATTTTTTTCCTTTTTTCCTTGCAAGTTTAGATTTTGGATCTGCATCTCCATGTAAACACAGCTAGCTTAACACTAAGAAAACAGCACTGAAAATGTCTGTTAAACAGGATAAAAAAAACAAAGAATTAGGGCTAGGATTTTGTTGTGTCTAGAGTTAGGGTTTTATTAGGTTATTAGGGTACTGGCAACTTGTTTGGTTCAATTTTCAATTCAATTCAATTCAATTCAATTCAATTTTATTTGTATAGCGCCAATTCATAACAGAAGTTATCTCAGGACACTTTTCAAATGGAGCAGGTCTAGACCGAACTCCTTATAACATTATTTACAGAGACCCAACAGTACCACCATGAGCAAGACCTTGGCGAGAAGGGCAAGGAAAAACTGCCTGTTAAAAGGCAGAAACCTAGGACAGATCCTTCGGCTCTAGGTGGGTGGTCGTCTGTCTCGACCAGTTGGGGTGAGAGAGAGAGAGAGAGAGAGACACAGAGAGCGAGAGACAGACAGACAGGTACACAGCAACAACAGTATTGGTAATAGCAATCTAGCAGGACCATTGCAGGAGGCTCCACCAGAATCGATAAGAACCTGCGAGACGAGAAAGCACAAGAACTCCGGGGAAGAAGTGAAGTTAGTAACATGCATTAATGGGACATGAATGAGTGCAGAAAGAGAGAGGAAGAGAGGAGCTCAGTGCACCATTGGAAATCCCCCGATAGTCTAGGCCTATAGCAGCATAACTAAGGGATGGTTCAGGACTCACCTGATCCAGCCCTAACTATAAGCTTTATCAAAGAGGAATGTCTTAAGCCTACTCTTGAATGTGGTGAGGGTGTCTGCCTCCCGAACCACAACTGGAAGCTGGTTCCACAGGAGAGGAGCTTGGTAACTGAAGGCTCTGGCTCCTGTTCTACTTTTAGAGACTATAGGAACCACAAGTAGCCCAGCATTCAGAGAACGTAGTGTTCTAGAGGGGTAATAGGGTACTATGAGCTCTTTAAGATATGAAGGGGCCTGACCATGAAGAGCTTTATAGGTGAGGAGGAGGATTTTAAATTCAATTCTACATTTTACAGGGAGCCAGTGCAGAGAAGCTAGTACAGGAGAGATGTGATCTCTTTTTCTAGTTCCTGTCAGTACTTGTGCTGCAGCGTTCTGAATTAATTGGAGAGTTTTAATGGACTTATTGGGGCAGCCTGATAATAAAGAGTTGCAGTAATCCAGCCTTGAAGTAACAAATGCATGGATTAGTTTTTCTGCATCTGTCTGTGACAGGATGTGTCTAATTTTTGTAATATTACGTAAATGAAAGAAGGCCGCCCTAGAGGTCTGCTTCATGTGGGAATTAAATGACAAATCCTGATCAAAGATAACTCCAAGATTCCTGACAGTGGTGCTAGAGGCCAAGGTAATGCTATCTAGAGTAACTATATCTTTAGACAGTGAGTCTCTGAGGTTTTTGGGGCCAAGTACAAGAATTTTTTCTGAGTTTAACATCAGAAAATTGCAGCTCATCCAGGATTTTATGTCCTTAAGACATGTTTGTAATTTAGATAATTGATTAATTTCATCGGGCTTGATTGATAGATACAACTGTGTATCATCTGCATAACAGGGAAAGTTAAAAGTTAAAAATTAGTTAGATTCCTAATAATTTTGCCTAAAGGGAGCATATATAAAGTAAATAGTATTGGTCCAAGTACAGAACCTTGTGGAACTCCATGACTAACTGTAGTATTTATTGAAGATTCATCATTAACATGTACAAACTGCGAAAGATCTGATAAATATGACTTAAAACAGCTTAGTGCAGTTCCTTTAATGCCAATTTGATGCTCAAGTCTCTGTAAAAGAATATTATGGTCGATGGTGTCAAATGCAGCACTAAGATCTAATAATACAAGTACAGAGACAAGTCCATTGTCTGAAGCAATCAAAAGGTCATTATTAACTTTAACCACAGCTGTCTCTGTGTTGTGATGAACTCTAAATCCTGACTGAAAATCCTCAAATAAACTATTGTTATGTAAAAAGTCACACAACTCTTTGGTGACTACTTTCTCCAGAATCTTAGAGAGGAAGGGGAGGTTAGAGATCGGTCTATAGTTGTCTAAAACCCCTGGGTCAAGAATGGGCTTTTTAAGAAGGGGTTTAATTCAGGCACAGATGCTACCCCTGCATAAGTCACTGACACTTGTGCCACCCCAATCAAAAAAGGTGGTCCCCACGTGCAGTACGAAGGCATTAATGACAAACATTCATTTTCAGTTTGACAGCCTCCAAATCACATACAAGGAGCTGGAAAAGTAGACCATAGTATCATCATATCATGAGTATAGACAAACTGGACAGAGCGACCTTAAATAAATAAAAAACTTTAATAACACATGTCTCACAAAATTAGTTTAGTTTGTATTAGTTCAGTTTATTTATTTATTTTTTGTCAAAATAGCAATTACAATGCAAAAACATTTACCAATTTTTTTCACACCTAGTTTTAGTTTTTAGTTCACTTTGTTAACTATAATAACCTTGGTGTGGATGTTACATAAATTGTAAATTGAGACAAACACAGACTTTTTGTATTGCTGATTCACAACAGGTCCCCAGACACTTCCTCCACGGCCTGAAAAGGGCAACTATAAGAAGCCACCACAAATGATGGGAATATAAAAAAAGGGAGAGGGCTTTGCATATTGGCCAATACCAAGAACTAATCTGATACGATAAGTACATTAACTGGCTAATGTTACGCTACCGGAAATTAACTCTTCTTCGTCACTCTGGAACAGTATTTGCCCGTGCCCACTGGTAGATGACCCACCCTGCTCTGACTCTCAGTGCTTGTTGCCTTTGTTGGTTTGGGTCTGAGTATATCACTGTAAGCCAGTCAGAGTCAGAGTAGAGTTCATGACTTTGCCATCTGGTGGAAAAAAATGGTGAACGCTTCTGGGGTGTAGCAGGGTCCTGTTTCAGAGCCAATAAATTACGTATCAGGGGCATTTCCGTTACTGGTATCGGTATGGACACAACTCTGGTAAATAGGGAACAATATGTCACAATATGTTGTGTTTACAGCTTGTTCTGATGCCCCAGAGTGGCCAAGAAGTCAATGAACGTGGCTTTAAATAATGCTCCACTTCTCAAAAAGGTGTAGATCATCGTTTAATTGCAGCGCAGATATTTCAGGGCAGCTCAATAATGCTATGACACTCCTTTACAGAATTATAATGACTGACTGTCTGATACAGGCTCTCCTCAAACAGCTCGTAAGATACTCCCCAGGTGATGTGTGCATTTCAAATATGATTAACAGCTTGTCTTCACCATCTCTCTGACGCTTTAAATTGCACGCCGCACAGGCAATTTCTGTAGACTCACTCCATAAGCCTGACTATAAGGGCAGATAAATGAGGAGTGGGCCCTAACGGAAGGCAATTTTAAGCTGTAGTATCACTTCCAGCACGGCATTTCACTGAAACTCAAAGAAACATGAAAACAGATGGAGATTCTCTCCCCGCTGCCGTCCTCCTACCCAGACCGGAGGAGGAGGCTCTGCGGGCACACAGACAGCAGGATAATACCAGCAACAGTGAAGGCGTGGAGCGCTGACACCCGTCTGCTTCCCCTCAGGCAGGCACAGGAGTGATAGGTGGCTGAGAGGTTGGAGTGGGGAGGATAAAGAGCACACAAGAAATTCTGTGAAGGCCCTGAGAGGCCAGGAGGACTGGTGTCACCCCTCACACAGTAAATCAGTGGAAGAGGAGGCATGGGAGGCACATTTCTGGCTTTATGAGATAGTTAGCATGCGCTGGCCCCTCCTCCCCTCTTGTTTCCCATTTAAGAGCTGACTGGCCCTCCGATAACGGATGGCGCCACAGGTAATTGGAAAATTGGCAGGCTTGTCAGGGAGATTTGGTGGATGGCACGAATGTATACGATGGCGGAGTTCATGAGGTGTCACCCCACAGCTAGATTTATATCAGACCTATGGACCGGCACCAGAAAGTATCCAGAGTTCAGGAAAAAGTAGCACATTTTTCTCCAGGGGAGACTGCATATCAAGACTGCTCCAGAGACACCGACAAGGTTCCTGTTAGTAAAGAGATGATACATGGGCCATCCTTTGCATTAACCCTAACCTTAATTTACTGTTTCTACACACGCCTTAACAACTGCTACAAATAGCCCCGCACATCCTCCACTCTGATTTATTTACGCTGAAACCAAGGAAATGCATGAGCTCATCTTCATCCCAGGTTATGTGACAGTTTAAATTTCAATCTGTATTATGTATTGTCATGTCCAACATGTGTTTTTACAAAAGCCTTGAATGAGATATTGCACAGGAATCTTCATTTCATCAGTACAGACTCTCTGGTGATTTAAAGAAAGTCGTCCACAGTTTGCTCATCACAGCGCATTAGCACAGGATAAGGGGGTCTGTGGGGGCCACAGCCCTCTGCAGTCAAGTTTAAACTAGGGATCGACTAATATGGCTTTTGCAGGGCCAATACAGATGTTGATTATTAGTAATCAAGGAAACCAATAGCCGATATTTCAGACCGATATATGTTTGCACTAAAAATTTTATTAGCAATGCGCAGTCAGGGCATTTCTACATTTATTTACGAATAATTGTGGGAGAGGAAAATAAGCTCGTGCAGAATCAGGCGTACCTACGGCTTTATAAATCTGACGAGCAGAATGCATATTTCTTTCAGTTTTGGTGGTGAATCTGAGTTGTATGCATCTGGTCCCTGGACTCATTAAACTTTCTTAACAGTTTAAAATGAAGAGCTATTGTTATACATTTGCAGATATTTACAACCCTAAAAAACATGAACATAAACATCTATGTGCTTATTGCATGACAGTCTAATATGAAATGAGCCAGCCAATGGAATTTCCCCATGCAATCTATTGTTAAAAGATGTATTCTGAAGCTCGTCTTTTCAAAGACAAAGAGATTTTTAATTAGCAATGCGCAGTCAGGACACACTGGAGTATTAACAGCTTCCCTGTGGATCGGCCTAACAAGACAACAATCACTCACAGTATGGGTTTTGTTTTTTGGATGCAGTTTTGAACATTTTTATGTTGGTGTGGACCAAACTGTGCGAGGATGAGTCTGTTGAAAAAAGTTTACAATATCTGTACATTGATGTGAGAACACAACAGTGAAAGCAGGCTTGATTGACAGAGAATTAGAACCTCACTAATATGTGCTCTCAGCTAGCTGGAGGGATGTGGATTCATGAGGTGCTGCGGGCTGCAGATCCTAACCCGGTGATCACACATTCTGGTGTGTAGATGTGTTCATTAACCTCTGGAGGGGGGATAATTGTATCTGTCAGAGTCGTTTAATCACCGCTGCAGCTCTCACCACTGTCACTTTCACTTTGTCTGCTTTACTAAATCAGCTGGCTCCTTGGTTGGCCCACCATGACTCCTGCTCTCTGTGTGTCACTTTCTTTTTGTCGGCTTTAAAACTCACATACACATTTGTTTTGTCATTTACAGAAAAGTGTATGTAACAACACTGGTTTAAATTTAAGGTGAGCAATACAGGTACAGCTACGGTTTTCTGTTCATGATTCATCTTTAAATAACATGCAGTGGGTCCAACACCATCTGCCTGATTAATGAAACTTAAAGCTGCAGTCAGTAATTTTTTTTTTTTAGTAGAACATGAGACAGATAATTTGTGAAAAAATCAGGTTCCTCTGTCTCCCCTTACTGCTCCTAATGGTATTTGCAAAATTCCACCGGAAACAGGCATGTTTCTACAGTAGCCCAGAAGGGACAAACCAAACACTGGTTCTAGATAAGGCATTTTACGATGCCACTAAATCCTACACACTGGACCTTTAGGCACGAATGAGCCAGAGCTATATGAGGTAAACTGAGAGTGTGTTGTCGACTGATGAAGGGTCAGTTTATTTTTTGTTCATTGCTAACACTGACTTGTTAAAATGTGACGTCATGTGTTTGCAGGAGGAAGAGGAGCAGCCGGAGGAAGATGACTCGGTCAAAGAGGAGGCAGCAGAGCAGGAGATTCCGAACTGAGCTATGAGAGGACACAAACACAACGCTGCTCTGTGGCTCCACCTCCATTCTTAGCATTTCCGTTCAGACTAATAGCACACGCAACTTTCTACTAGCCTCCCAAAGTTTCTAGGCAGCCAGCAGTTAGCCTCCACTCCCAATGGTTTAGCAAGCAGAGGAGAATTTTAGCAAACACAATTTGAACAGTGATATCTGTAGATTCACGTGATGAACGTGGCTGGACAGACAGACATATCTTCATGAAGCATCCAGCCACAGGAGCACACACGCACACACACGCCACCGTGCTCCTTCTACAGCAGAGATACTGTATGTGTCTGACTGCTGACACTCTGCCACATGATGTATTTATGACACTTTCCATGTAATCTATTTTCATACACTAATGATCACCAGACAGCGTGTCCACACAGAGTATCCTCAGTGTCCTGTTTACACAACGAAGCAAGCAGAGTGGCTGTGAGTCCACAGAACACTTCCTCTTCACTGCCGAATACGCTCACACCGGTCTGACGTCAGCAGTGAAGTTATTTCCACCGTCTTCACTTGACATTGGACTGGAGGATTTTATTTTTATAGCTCATGCATATCTTCTTACTCCCCCAATTTTAAATACCTACTTATTTTCTCACTTATGTGAAGTTTTGTTTTCTTTTTTAATCTTTGATTTATAGTACCTTTAAAGTTGCAGTAGGTAACTTTTATAAAAAAAAATTCTTTCACTATATCCTGACAGTAGAACATTAGACAGATAATCCATGAAAAAATCAGGTTCCTCTGACTATGGCTCTTAATGGTATTTGCAAGAGAAAACATATGTTTATATAAATTACCTACTGCAGCTTTAAGTGCTTACATACCAATCTATATTGTCATTGGATTTGTAATAAAACATTTTCCATGTTTAGGAGATGTGTCTTCTCAGAGATTGTATTTACATACTTTGTAAAGTAGAATTAGTTTTGGGTTCTCTTCTTTTTCTTAGCCAGATGGTTCTATGACCTGCTAGTAGTCTGTGGTCCAGGTCTCTAGGCTCTCTGGGAATTATCACTCACTTGTCTGCAAAAGTTTAGCATCTGAAAATTAATTGATGCCACATAGGCGATTCAAGTCTAATTATCTAAAAAATCAAATTATACGTGTAGTTTGACACTAAACATGTGTGATTTTACCCATCATAAGAAGGAATGGAAAGTTGATTTGAAGTGATGATCATATTTAGTTGATATGACTGTTATCGCAGAGCTAACAGACCATTAGATGTGACCAGAGACTGCTGTCAGGCCAACGCACTCAGACTCTCACAGTAAATCTGGAATTATCCCTTAAAGTGCCAATAAATCTGAACTGCAAACAACTTTTGTTTCTCTATTGCTGATACTTAATGCACATTAAATGTTTTCATCAGTGTGCTGACTGTAGAGACACAACGATAGCAGTTAATGATTGTTATATAACTGCAAAAAGTTTAATTTATATTTTATATAAAGCCATAGGCTGCAACTGAGGTGACCTTCATGCTTCAATCCTGTCTGGAGCACATTCCAATAATAGTTACTGTTACTCAGTGAACATGTTGGTTGGTTAATTACATATAAAGCTATAATGTGTAACATTTCCACATTAAACTGTGTATAAATACTATAGCTATGTTCTATATGTAGTTGAGTTGTGTACTTCCATTATCCCAATTGTTTCCAACAATGTTCAAACTCTCTGAAATCTGTCATTTTTTTCAGGTAACATGATATATATAACATATACAGTTGTGTAGTGGTTGCTGGAGAAGTAGGTATACTGCTTATTGATGCCGCAAATGTGTTTTTAAGTGGCCTTTCTAGTAAAGGATAAATGCTCTATTGCATACTTAGTTCACCCAATAATGGGGCAGCAGTATTTGCATTGTCAATTAAAGCTGCAAAAGGTAACGTTTATAAAATAACTTTTTATCACATAACGCTTCTGAATGATGCAGAGGGGGTTTAGAAGTAGGTACCCAGTGCTGACTAAAAAATAAGTGGGCATACTCTGTGTAAACCCTGTACTACACCACTGGTCATATCCCCTTTGTGCCTGCGTCAGTGTTGTGGTTGTCTGCCAGAAGCTGTCATATATTGACTGTTTATCCAGTTTGAGATGGTTTAGATCTTGGTGGCTTTCAAGGATTTTCTGGGATTATTTTTTGAACTAAAAATATGGCTAATCAAGCCATAAACTTAACCTTAATCTTTAACCTAAGCATAAAATATGTCCCTTCCCTAAGAATTTAGGAACTACAGTGACGTCTCACCAAGAAAACTCAGATCAGAGAGAAAAAAAGCAACAACAGTATGCTGAATAGTATTAATCAAACTCAATAAAAAACAAGACATTTAGAGATCAGTCTCATGGTGTTTGACGGGGCTGAAGGGTTTCCCTCTCAATGCCGAGGATTAAACACTTCCATTCACACACAGTACTGTACCGGTCCATGCTGAGCAGGGAGAGGGGGGTATGTGTGTGTGAGGGGGGGGTGGTCCTGCATATCTTAACACCCCCTCACACTGTCCTCCTCTCCAGCATGTCCCTCATATCTTCATATTAAAACAGCAGTCAGACCCGGGACATCAACACGCTTGCATTCTGACATTTAGGCATCGAGGGGTGTAATTCCAATTTGTTTTAAAGGAACTATTAATTTGCCCATTTCAAGGCCAGGCAGGAGGGAAGCCCTGTAAGACTGCTGAACCGTGAAAGACATTATCTGGAGGCCCCAGATTTTTGGTGAAGAGACATGTAGAATTGATGGCGGGAGGCGTCGGCGCCTGCAGACGTTTGAGCCGGGCTCCCTGCGGTCGAGCTCCCAGCATGCCATCTGAGAGCGATGTCATTAGGCGTATGATAACAGCGATGGGCACATTAATGACAGAGTGGCCCGCTCTGCCACCCAGTGCCCTGCCAATCTCCCATTTACACCCGCAGCATACTAAACAGCTTCTGATGGAGAGAATAATACGGAGAGCGACGGAGGAAACGCTGCTCGCTGCATCGTTACATCCTCCCCATCGCAGAACACACTCCTGATGCTGATACTGCCAGTGCAGTGCAAACACATCAGTCTGTTACAATCACAGCAGTTTTACAGAATCTGTACTTAAGCTGCACATTTACAAGTCTTTAACATGTAGAACATGTGACTTGGGTTTTGTATCATACTTCCATATTTGTTCCATTTTTATGTCTCATCTCCACTGTGCAGTATCATTATCATCTTTGTATTTACTGTTACATCACTGACTGTATCTTAATCAGAACATCCACTGGACTTCAGTGTAGAAGTGTTAGTAATAATAGTGAAATATTCAATTCAGTTTAAATGAAAAGGCATTCCGGAGATATCGAGAGTGGGACGGACAGACAACCTGAAAACCGAATGCTATCACCGGGGTGGAGACGTAAAAATTAAGGTATGAAGGCTCACTAGAAGCTGCTGACCCCACAGCACAAAAGTGTCCATCGGAAAAAACAACATATTGGTTGAGGCAGACGGCAACCCACCTACAGTCTGTGTCTGTCTGAGGTTTCTGCCTCAAAAGGAAGTTTGTCCTTGCCGCCATTGCCAAGTGCTTGCTCATGGTGGTACTGTTGGGTCTCTGTAAATAATGTTATAAAGAGTTCGGTCTAGACCTGCTCTATTTGAAAAGTGTCCTGAGATAACTTCTGTTATGAATTGGCGCTATACAAATAACATCTTTTTTGATTAAATATTGTCAATGTTGCTAATCTATTAGCATGAATGTGTTGAGTTTGTTAGATGAAAATCATTGGGTTAAAACAAGAGGGTCACACATTTATGTGCTCAGAAAACATATTGCAACTTGTTTTAGACATGTCCATGGCAACCCAATTCATAGTGAGAAAGGCAAAATTGGGCATAAATAATTGTTCCTGACCATTTTTACTGCTGTTTCTGCATTACCTCTTATTTTCATGAAGAGATATATGTTTGAGAAATCACAACTTCATCATAAGTAAAACAACGTACACATTATAAATACTTAATAAATGAGACTAAATACCATACCATTGGTTTTGTGCGCTCGCTAGAATATACTGTATGCATTAAGGAAAAGTTGAGTCTCTTGAGTCATTTTAAATACTTTATAAATGAGAAGAAAGATGCATTTAGCAGGAGGGAGAAATTCTGCACATTTATTTGCAACCCAAATAAGATCTCCTGCGACCCACATGAATGAATGCTGTAGCAATCTGCCCGTACTCGTGGCGATATCTTGCTCTAGAACAAAGTGAACTGGCATCACTGTCCAAAACTGCATGCACCTTACTAATCGGGATTTGAGCTGTTAACTTGTATCTCTCTCAAAAGGTGATTTGGACCCTTAAGGGCTCGGTATGGGGATGGCTAGTGTGACATAAGGAATCGTTAGGAATCACTTCCGTGTCCATTAGCATTTTTAGGTCACGTAAACAACAATGGCTACAGCACAGGAACTGGTCACCTATTATACAGTGACAGCCTACTTTACTGACATCCCAAAGTCTGTTCAAAAACTCCTATAATTCAAATAGGGTAATAACAGTTAGTTCAATGTCAGGTGGAAGTCTAACAAAAGTGTGGAAGAGGGCCCCGGCACCCAAAACAAACCATCTCTTCTAATCTTTTTTGTTGAGGGGAAATCGGCAATAAGAGATTGTTTTGTTCACGTCGTTTCTGTTATTGCAACACGGGATACAGCACTGCACTACTTTTTTGGGAAATTACGAGAATAAAGTCATAATATTACGAGAATAAAGTCGCAATATTACGAGAATAATGTAATAATAATACAAGAAAAAAAGTTGTTTTATTAAGGCTTCGATAGAGTTATCAAGATCTGATGTGAGCAGCTCAACCAATCAGCAGCCTCAGTCTGAGCCCAGCAGCCGCTGTTTGTCTCAGTCGTACCGTACAGTCGACAGGTAAGCTAACGTATTCATCATTTTGTCGTTAAACAGTTATGACTTTATTCTCGTAATATTATGACTTTATTCTCATAATTTCCACCAAAAAGAATTATTTTTTTCTCTTAGCATGGCCTTATACTCCATCGTACTGCACCATTTTACTGTTACTGAACCGTATTAGCGAATGGACACGGACGTGGCTTTTTGGATATGATGACGTAGCACCTAGCCATGCCCATAAGCGCCTGGTATACTCGCCGCAGTCGACCTGTCGCGCGACAACGTGACGTCAAAATGACGTAGATCTCGCTGGCGCGCCAGGATTTTGGCCTGGTCGCGCGACGTTGCGCACCACTCTTTTTTTTTCAGCTGTGCGCGACAAACCGGGAACAGGAAGATGGACGGTCTGTACGATCCTTCAATGAAGGAACACAGATGCCCAGAGGTGCCAGAATTCATGGCGAGAAATCGCCATTAATGTTGGAATAGAGGAGGACATATGCTGGAAAATTTTGTGTCTGATTTGGGAAAAACCCCCAAAACCCCCCAACTTTTTCTTTTTCTAGTGCGTAGAAATAGCAAAGTCGGTAGCCTTTCCTCACTAGCGACACCTCTGTTCAGGAGAAGACTGCAACTAGTGCTGCGACCACCACGCGCAATCTATATAGTCACGGCGCTCCGTGACGTCACGTTGTCGCGCGACAGTTGGTATACCATATATTAAGTGGTGTGTTATATTACATAATACTACTGTATATTTAGGTGTTTTGTTTCTGTTGCATGTTAAGTGGTGGTATTCTTGTGATGTAATCATGCTGTTTTTAAATGTATTTTTATTATGTTTTTATATACTTTCACTTTTGTAAAATGTATAAAACACTTTTAAATTAAAAAAGATAAAAATTATGACCGTGACAGATGGTCATGTGACCCAGACGCAGCCTAATGGGCACACCTGTGAGAACTAATGTAATTCTGCTGAGCTAACCTGAGGAAGCTACAGGTGAAACACGTTGTTCGCTCCTAAATGAATCGTCCTAAACCAAACTGAACTGGTACTGACTTAGTGTCAGATGTTTTTGAAGCACTCATCAGGTGTCCTGATGTCTTCACCCCAGTTAAGTCTGCACCAGGGGCGCACGCAGCCTGCGAGTTACATCGGCAGCAAAGTAAGATTTGCTTTCACAGTGACATTTACCAGAAGATTTGAGTACGTTCTGATTCTGTGTTTCTCCACTTTAATTGCTGATGATAATTCCTGAGATAACATCTCCTCTATGTGGTGAAGATATTTGGATGACCTTTTCAAGTTTTTACTTTAATGACGAACTCTGTTGCTTCACTGTGTGTACGAGTGCGCGTGCACATCAGTGTGTGAGTCAAGTCATGTATCTGCTGTTTATTCTAACGTATATTGTCTTTGTAGGAACTTCTATTAGCCTGCCTGTCTGCATACACATACATTAAGGATCGGATCAAACCACTACAGAGCAGTTAGAACTATGACCTCAAATTCATAAGAAAATTACGTTATGATGTGATAAAACTGACCAAAAAGTGATAAGTAAATGTTGCAATTGTCAGCAAGTGTCTGAGTAGTCAGTAAGGCATTGCTATTGATTAGTGATCAATGATTGATTTATTGTAACCCACAGACTAAATAACTTAAGTCATCTTGCTGCCTGTACTGTTTTGAGTCCAGTCCTGATTATCTTGTTGTGATGACCAGCGTCCGTGTAAGCCATTGGTTTCCTTTGGAACAAGGCAATGGAGCGGCTGTGTACTGGTAGAATTTTACCTATCAAGTTTCATTCGGTTTTAATTTTCCATTTTTTTTGTTGGGGACCTTTCAACACAATAAGAGGTTAAATTGTTGCAGTTTCAGTATGTGGTTATGAGTGGACTAGTCTAACAACATGACCCCAGTGACCCCCGTGGCCAGTACTTCAACAATAATGTGATGTTTTTTACCTTTATCCCGGTCGTACAGTAGGTCCTCCATGGAGTAAGGACTGCCGTTGTGTGATCCTTTGATGAAGACCTTCTCCAGCCCGTGGTTGATGCCCTACATGCTGCATGGAGGGCAGCATGGAGATGAGGGGCTTTGGCACTGTGATGTTGGACAGTGGCATCTGGGCCGACTTTGACGTGGAAAACTGCTGCAGAATGAACACACACACACACACACACACACACACAGAGAGAGAGAGAGAGAGAGAGAGAGAAAGAGAGAGAATTAAAGCTGCAGTTAAAATTACTTTTTGTTATATTTGTTGAAACTTTCACTACATCCTGACAGTAGAACATGAGAAAGATAATCTGTGAACAAATCAGGTTCCTCTGGCTCCTCCTAGTGCTCCTAATGGCATTTGGAAGAATCCACCGAGCCTGAACGAAAACAACCAATCAGAGCCGAGATTGTTGATTGTTAAGCCTCATTCCCAGGGTGTCAAATACAGACAACATCAACTATCTTCAAGCTTACAACCCAAAGCGACTTTATATCTTTCTTGGCTCTGATTGGTTGTTTTTGTTCAGGCCTGTTGGATTCTTGCAAATGCCATTATTATTATTTTTTTTATAAAAGTTACCTACAGCAGCTTTAACTGAATGTGTTGCTTCATTGAATTGTATACTGTCTTGGTATAATTGGAGCCAGTTCACAAAGGTTTTACACACCATTACTTGCACACGGAATATTTCACAGCTTGGTATTTTAGAAATGATGTACACTTAAGACTGCTCACTGCCTCAGTCAGTGATTGATTTGCAGGTCATCTCTCAGAGGTCAAGCCCCCAAAAATAATGTAAATAAGCTAATAGCACCAGAAACTGCATGCAAATATTTCACAAATTTAATTCAAGTTTTTAAAAAACTAGAGCTCCTTGTCCACGTGTCCACCATGTGTTGGATAGGACCCATAAACAATCATCCATCTCTGTTCTTTCTCTCATCAGACCAACAACCCATAATTCAATCTGTTCCTGTACCTGCAGCTGTTGACAGATCCAACAAACAGCAATCAGAGCCCTGATTCAGCCGACAGCTTTATACTTATGATACATTTATTCAGTCGATTTTGCCTTACATGCTTCACAGCTGGCAGTTCAAGCTCAAGGAGAAGCCCAGTGGTTTAATTATATAATAAGACTCCTTCCTTCCTTTGCATGTTTAATGGCTGTGATTCCCTTTTAATTGTGTGGATTTGGTGGTGCAATAAAATATCTATTTATGTCCAGGTCAGATTCTGCCATAGATATGATGTTCAAAATCTATAAATACGACCATTGGGTTTGCCCATGAAACAGCATCAGACTATCACTGATGACCCCAACCCGAGATTTTTGTGTTTATTCTGGTGTGGCTATGTGTTTTGTGACCCTATGAGCTGATACAAAAAGGAACGACATCTGGAAAGAGGCTTGTCCTTGGCGCATGTCAAATTTACACCCACATAAAAAGGTAAATACCCTGCAAGGCTGCACAGATACAAGCTGCTGATTGTCCTTCCTATTACTGCTTTATGGAAGGTGTAATTCATACAGACATCACCCACCACTGAGCTTTAGCCGAGAATTGTCTCCCTTCTGAAAATTATCAGCCCATATACAGTACCTCCAAAATACCTCAACCAGTAAAAGACCCCATAAAGGAATGGATAAGATGATGGAGAATTATATGCTGCTCACGTTATCTGCTGCTGCAAGTGGAGGTTTCTTCTATCTTTAGTTCTGCTTTATGGGGGAAAACACTGTGGTTAGTCTGATGTGTTCGGCCCCATTCTTATTTTCAATGAAACATGTTTAATCATGCCTGTAAATTCAGTGTCTGAAGAGCACGTACCAGCAGTAAACTGTCTCACACACACTGTGGGTCTGACTGATGAATGTGTAGTTGAGTGTGTGGTAGGGCAGAGGCTCATGGCTGGGGGTCAGCCACACAGTTTCCTTCTGTCCCATAAAACATCTCAGAGGACACTGCTGCTGAGCACTGCAGACCACCCCCTGCCATTCTTCTCAATCCTCCAAGGACACACACATCACTTATGTCGCCTTTCCCTCCCGTATGTTGTCCAAACACTTTGCTGTTCATTAACAAACACTCATATCCAGTACAGTAGGGTTACACTGATATATTTGTTCGGAGGGACTTAGACTAAGGGTTAATAAAAAATAAATATCATTCCGTCAGTGTGGCCCACTGCTGATATGATGAAAGTAGAGCTGTAGCAGTGTTAGAGACTGTGCTGAAAGCTGCTTTACCTGGCCATAAAGAACTGCTAACCTACCTGAAAGAACTCCATTTCAATGTACAGAATGTGCAGCCAAACTCAACTGAAACCTGTAAGGAAATAGACATCGCTTCAAAGACAAATAGTCCTGACCCTGCTATACTGGAGAACATGGAGACTTAGTCCTATCTGATGAATCAAAAGAACAATTAAATGTGTAAATCATATAGTGAGTTTTATTTAAATGGTTGGTAAATTAAAATCCAGGGGAAAATATTTTCTTTATCTAGATAGATATAGATATACGTTATTAACACACACACACACACACACACACACACACACACACACACACACACACACACAGGCTGAAATGCACACTTCATGCACTTGTGGACATGCAAACAGGGAGAGAGATGGTGGAGTGATGGGCTGCCATGTTAGCAGCGCCCCATGAGCAGTTTCTTGTGGTTAGGTTGCCTTGCTCAAGGGCACCTCGGCAGTGCAAGCCAAGTCCCTACACACTGAGCTACTGCCGTCCTTCTATTACTCTATCAATATTTTTATAAATCTATTAATATAATCATTTATTTGGAAAATTGTGGCTTAAAATGTCTTGTTTTATCAACACTTAAAAAGCCAAACATGATTTACATTTTTGTAAACTGGACATTTTTGCTTGAAATGGACTTAAACGATTCATCAATTGCCTAATTTGTTAGCAGTCCTTTTTCTGTTGATCAGCTGTTAACAGATATTTCTTCACTGTCTTTCCAAGATAGAGGTGAGAAATTTACACAGATTTGATCTGGTCTGAAATTATACAAGTCTTGACTTTCAACTGCAGACTGGTCTGGAATTACCTGAGACTGAACATGAGACTGGTCTGTAATGGCTTGAGACCTGCTTTTGGTTTGTATGTAAAGACTTTAAACTTGACTGCAGATTGGTCCTAAATTACTGGAAACTTGACTGAGACTTGACATGGACTTGCTGAAAACTGTTCTGTGGGTGTAAACTATCAATACTTTGTAGTTTTGTAGCCTTCAGAGAGTACATTGTATCATGTAAAAGCCCCTTTGTGCTTATAAATGTGAATGTATTTAATATATATGTATATTCATATATATATATATATAATGTTATTATTACTCTTTTACATATTTTTGTACATATGCACACTACTCTGCACTTTAATGCTTTGCACTGGTTAGATGCTAACTGCATTTCGTTGCCTAGAATCTGTACTTGTGCAATGACAATAAAGTTGAATCTAATCTAATCTAATCTAATAATGTAACTGAGATCAAGGTGTTCCAGCCTGATTAATGTTTCTATGCCAATGCTCCAACACAAGTCCTTGTGGTACCTGTGAACCTGAAATAAAGGTTTAGGTTGATAAAGTGTACATTTAATGGTTCCCCTCTCTCCAGGTAAAGGCTTTTAAACTCATGTGGACATGGATTTTTCTTATTCTAAACAAATAAATGTCTGGTGATTATATTTCCAAAACATTAGCTGTCCATCATCAGTTTCAGTTTGAAGACAGCATCTTTCTTGTATCTTTGCTCTTTGAAAATATAAAAGGCTATAGAGTTTTTCAATCCACCTTGTGCGTTCAAACATGCACAATTTGCCAGAGTAAACAAGTCGGTGGCTTCAGGGCTTGTTTCAGAGTCATGCTGAGGTTACTTTCTCTCACTTAAGTCTTGTCCTGCCAGAGTTTGTTTGAGCACTCTTATTAAATCGCCATACTGTTGTAGCTCTCTCCATGACCTGCCAAGGATAAAAAATCTGTTTACTGTAAATTGCACCCCACTCCCTCTCAAATACCATCTGCTGCCCGAACTGCGCTGCGCTCATAGCCTCTAAAAATAGACCTCCTGATTGGCTCCTGAGGAGACGGGGGGTCCACATCAGCCTGAAACCCCTCAATGCTTGTTTATGAGTCTGTTTTTGACTTATGGCTGTTTTCATCTCCTCCAGTCCAACATTATACACAAGGTAGTTTACCAGTCTGCTTAATGTCTGATGAAACTGGTGTGTTTGGATTTAGGTTGGACTGACTGGGTTTTCAGGCCAAATACTAATATGGCACAGGTATTTGCTAATATAAAGTACATATTAAAGATACAAATTAAGTTCAACATGAATGAAGGGATCTTTGGATTTGGATTCATCATCTGGGGACTTTGAATATGAAAGCCCATATAACCATCCAGATATTTTGGACAACTAGCAACAAAACAAGGATACAGATGTCAAAGGAATAGAACTGGGGTGGTCTGATCCCTTTTTATAGAAATATCTCTTTTCATCATCATAACCCCTCTCTCCCTTGACACTCTATTAAATGCAGGGTCAACTCTAAATGATAAAAATCATCTCATCTTTTGATAAGGTTAAAAGGATTTCAGAAATATGTGTGATTTATATGTAACTGCTTGAATTTTTTAAAGTCCTCCCAAATTCTAACACGGTTGCCCTTAACCCTCTCTCTGTTCAGAGGGTGGGGTGCACTGTTAAAAATGACAGATACTAGAAAATGCCCTCTGAAGTGCAGGACTTTTCCACCACTGCAGATAACACAGCTTGTAGAAAAAGAGAAAGCTGAGGAATCTATAATAATCTTCCAGAGGCAGAGCCCGTAACTCCAGCTCTGCACATATTTAAAGGTCATCGCTGGTTTTACAAGTGGAGGTAATGGCATTCCTATATTTCCATGAATTGGCTGATCTGTCACTGAAAGCTTGTTTATGAGCGGTTTGTTCCTCTCTGCGCTCCTCTCCAACCGCAGTGCTCATTTCAGCCGCCATAAAATACACAATTGCTCCGATTCATCACTGAATTAGCGGGATGCTGACAGTTCCCACCATACTGCTCTTTGAACACTGATCCAGGTGCAGCCACCAGCTATTGTTGTATCAGCTGATTAGCAGAGACATCTTAGGCTGATTGCAGGGATAAAGGAATATCCCACTGCCTCTACGAACACAGCTACAGTACTGAAGGCCAGATGATGAGGTGTTAAAGCTGCAGTAGGTGACTTTTATAAAAATAGCTTTTTGTCTTTATTGCTGAAATAAGATAAGATATTCCTTAATTGTCCCACAATGGGGAAATTCCAATGTCACAGCAGCAAAGTGGATAGAGAAAAAACAATATAAAAAAACAGTAAGAGTAGAAAAAATAATAAATAAAAAATAAAAACACTATTTACAAGAGAAAAAACAGTAAGAATCCACAAACAACAGATAACACAAATAGTAGCAGCAGCAGTTGCACATGGGCAATAGATTGCACAGTGAATATGGAATGGTATTGCACAGTAATTATTGCACATTGTTATTATATATAAATATTGTACATATTATATATAAACATTAATTATTATTATTGATGCTGAGATGGGGAGGGGGGTCTACTGGGAGCAGTGCTGGTTGTTATATAGTCTGACAGCAGCAGGAAGGAAGGACCTACGATATCTCTCCTTCACACATTTGGGGTGAAGGAGTCTGTCGCTCAAGGAGATGCTCAGCGTAGTGATGGTGTCCTGCATGGGGTGGGAGACATTGTCCATCAGTGATGATAGCTTTGCTATTATCCTGTTCACTATATCTTGACAGTAGAACATGAGACAGATAATCTGTGAAAAAATCAGGTTCTTCTGGCTCCTGCTGGTGCTCCTTATGGTGTTTGTAAGAATCCACTGGGCCTGAACGAAAATCTGACTCTACTAAATTTGAGCTATACAAATAAAATTGAATTGAATTGAATTGATTGTTTAGTCTCATTCCTAGCTTTTAAGGTTGAAAAAATATACCCTTAGAAGTAAATGTAAACTAATCCACTTCATCAAGACTGTGTGGATGGGTTAGATCACATTTGATGGACAGTGTTGTGGAAGTTGTGGATATAGTTGTTTTATTGGTACTTGACAGGAAGTTGCGGACGTTGCATATTTACTGCTATGGGTTGTGATAATTCTCTTTGGATGAGTCATTGTGAGCAACCCTTTCACATTACATGATGTGTAATTTAAGAAATGCTAATACTTAAAATGTAGATTAATCCAACTTTCAAAGGGGCTGTAATCAATATTGTTTGTTATAATAACAATGTATCAACCAGTTATGTGAAAGGAGTCGCTCATAGTGATGAGCCTACAAAGAATTATCCGCTGAATCTGCAGTTCCCCTCAGCTTTAAAGAGATTTGTAGTGAGTTTCAGCTCATTTTTTTTGCTGTCCGGCTGAAACTTTATGGTTTTGGTTCTCGCCCACTGTACACTCCCTACTCAGCACCAAACAGCAGACATCGAAGTCAGGTAGTATAAAGAGCAAGTCTGCATATGGAGGTGGTGGGATGGATGGATTGCTCAGACACAGGACTTGAACTCATGTCCGTGTAAAACCAAAAGAATAAAATGAATCAACGTAAGTTAACTTAAGTAGCGTACTTAAGTTATGTCAGGTATCTTTTGCAGAAAGTGCATATTTATTATTGGTAACTTGACAGGAAATTGCAGATATTGCAAGTTGTGGACATTGCATATTTTTTATTTGTAACTTGAGCCCGGTGTGTCCACAAATGACGAGAGAGGGAAACTTGTTGCTGTGTTGACAACATGTTTCTGCTGCCCCCAAGTGGCCAAAAAATAAATAATCAGCTATTGCAGTTTTAAGACTTGCAGTGTTTCTATTTATGCTTTAAAAATCAAATGTGGTATTCAGGCCCCTTAAATGCCACCGGAGAAAAAAAGAAATCTCGCCCTCCTCAACATGATGGCTTTAATAATATTCAAGGCAGCTGCGCTAACACTGATTTTTATTTTTGTGGCGTCTTTACAGCAAAACTCACTGAGCTGACATTGAGGGAAAACAGCCATTTGAGCAAAGCGCGGTGCCGAGGACAGATACTGATGCTCAGCTTGCTGCCTGTGTATAATATTGTGAAAGGTCGTTCTTCTTTGCCCAGCGTTTTTAGTACAGTTCTATCTCTCACCTCCAGCTCTGCCGGGGGTGATAGCACCAAGGTGTGCTGTAATTTTCCTGCGTTTTCTCATCTTTATCTTCTCAGCTGGTTTGGCTCTGTGTGAGCGGAGCGTGTCCTACACACACCCCGGAGTGTAATCTCACATTGTGTAGCAGCTTCATTTAAATGAGGCCCTTCTCAGGGTCGTCACCCCACTCTCTCACTCAAACACTCTGTGTGACTGAGGGCTGCAACCTACACTGGCCCTCACACACAGCACACCCTGCCAGTGGAGGAAATGTACTGGCTATAGTCATACACTGCTGGCCGTGGGGCAGTCTTGTTTCCCCAGTTCAACAGTGTTGACACACATTTGGCATTTGACTGATGGCTGATCGAATTTGTACACGGGGGGGACCAGACTCAACGAATGAAAAAGTCCTTGTTGCTGCTTTAAATTGCATTTTGGCAATCAAATTTTTATTCAGAATTGTGCAGCATTTTGACATACAGCATTATATGTTTTAAAATCAATGTATTTGAATTTTTCACTAGAGGCAGCTTGTGTACCACTGGTTGTACCATAGTTTGAGTACCAGTAGAATAAAACACAATAATGTTCTAACTCTTGGAATGAAACTGATGCGTGTGAAGTTGTTAGTATTATTTATTTAGGTGCTGTAGGTAGGAGCTGTGCAGGGTTTGAGAACAGCAGAAGAAGAGGAAGCAGCACTTGAGTATTAGAATGTGCTGGAGCTCCGTCAGCTGGCTGCAGGCCTCAGCTCGCAGCAGGGAGCCTCGACTGGACGGCTCCACGCCACTGGAAGGCAAATCACATCACACCCACCGTCTGAACCGCGCACGATAAGGCTTCATTACCATAAGTTTATTTTCTCCTGTTGAAACGGCTGCTAAAACAAAAGGGCAGTTGATTATTTTTCCTTGATCAGTGTAGCATTCAAGGCGTCTGATTTGAAAAGGTGGTGGTGGGGGGGACAATGAAATCCCTCCCAGGGAAAAGGGGAAGGCTGACATGCATACAAGGCAGAAAAGGACGGTTCGATTCTCGTGGTGGGATCAGCCTGTCCAGCCTCCACAATGGACCCACGAGACGAGACGGACGCACAAAAGAGCTGAATCTGACAGTCCGTCCACTCTGCCGGCCACCGTCTCCAGAGATGACGAGTTGGCCGCCAGCTCCTCCACCTTCACAAAAGCCTCCTTCAGCATTGTACTGAATATTTGACAGATTTGACACATTAGACTCAGTTCACAGAGCTACGGCCACACAGGGAATACACTCATTTAAATAGGGGGATGAAACTTTATAGTATGTCTGGCTGGGTTTCCATATGGAGACCATGTCTGAGCCTGTATGCTTTGTTTTTAACGGCAGATGGTTGATGTAGTTGGACAGCTCTTCCAGCAGATTTACCTGGGCTACAAGTATCTTCCTATAGTGGCAGCCTTTATCCATGTTATACCAATAATCCAATTCTGAAGAATCCTGCATAGATGAGGTGAAGGGACACACTGTAGATGCTTTTATTGTCTGCTGAGATGCAGATGGCAGGTTGCAGTAGGGGAGGCTGGGGTAAATTGAGTCTCTTTAATTCGAGGCATCTTCATGTGAGACAGTCCAGGAAGAAATCAGCACTATAATCCCATTCTTCAGTGTTGATTGGTGTAATTGTTTGAAACATACTGAACATACAGGTCAACAGCAGATATTAAAATGGACCTCCTCATTTATGTGAATAAAGGTCAAATGTATGTGTCAACTGAACTGAACAATATAAGGGCTGTAGCTACCACTGACCACCAGGGTTGGGTAGTAAACTTCCAAATGATTAATCAGTTAATTAATTAATGAACCAATGGTTTCAGCTGTACTTGTGTAAACTGTTTAATTTATAACAAAACATCACATTTCATGCAAACATTTTATTTGTAATAGTAGGGATGTCTTACTAAAATGTTTACTATATCCTGACAGTAGTACATGAGAAAGAGTCTCATTCCCAGGGCGTCAAATACAGACGCTTTGGAATCCTGGGAATGAGACTTACCTTACCTTACCTATGGCAGCAGTTTTGGGCCCTAACCCGGAGGGTCGTGTCGGGTCCCATCAGATTGGGGCAGAGAATCGAAGCTCTACACAAACTGCATTGGTGTTAATGGTTTTGATAGTTATTATCACAATAACCTCTTTATCACAGGACACGCCTCCCACCAAGTGTTGAGGCGGTACGTGTGATTTAAAGTGAGATCCTATTGGATAAATGGTTGCAATGTCCAGCCCCTGCCACCCCACCTCTGAGAGGACTATAGGGGTACTACTAGTGTCTCCCCAGCTTTGCCATGTACAAATGATCTGCCTGCTGAAACCTTCAACTATAAAACTATTTCCACCTCCAAGGTAGTTTGTACGTCTGTGTTTTCTTTAGCGTGTGAATCAGAGCAGCAGGTAACAACAACAGCAAAGATCTCCCATTCAGATTCAGTTTGAGGAGTGCTGTGGAAGTGTATGTTTAACCTCCGAGCTCTGCGTTGATGTCAGCAGGACTGATTGGCTGGATGAGAGGGCTCTGATTGGGGACAACTCTCACTAACTAGCCGCTAATTTTAAAGTCTTGATTAGCTGCAGCGTGAACTGGGAGTGAAGGGCAAACCGACCTGTATTCGACGACACGGTTGAACTTGAAATGAGCTGCCACATACCACATGTGTGTGTTTGAGCAGTCGGAAGCAGACTGGATGTGTTCCATTATCTTTTTCTCTTTGATAAATAGGGATTAGCATTTTGCATGAAGCTGCGTCTGAATGAAGAGACAGTAGCATTGCTAAGACGGCTCGAAAACAGAGGATTACAAGAGGCTTTTTGCTTCGTAATTTGATTTTAAAAGAGTCTTACCTTTGTTCTGTGTGCCCAGTTAGGATGTGCTGGGAGGTTGAGATTAGCACAGAGAATCGAGTTTGTGACAAAGCCGATTAGCAGCTGAAACGGGGCCAACAATGCTTTTCTTGTTCCAGAATCTGCATTTTAGAGTAACATTTCTCCTGTCACGCAATCGAATGTTTCTATTTCCTGTTCCAATTTTATGCCAAAGTGTGAATGTATAGTATTGTGTTTTACTATAATGCACTGCAGCTGTGTTACTGTAGCACTTAGACTGGACAGGTAGAGCTTTAGACAGGGCTTAATAGGAGACAAACCAGTTATTTCACCCATTTACACATTTCACAAAAAACAGTGAGGACATTTTAGTTTCATCAGAAGGAATTCTGCTTCAGTTCAGCTGTGCAGTGGTTATCTACTGCCATCTGCTGGATGATAACGCCCCTACATGTCAGATGATTACCAGTCCATACCTTCACTGCAGGGCATATCTGCAAGTTTTATAAAGAAACATATTTTCGTTCTTATTTTTATTTAGCTGCCTACAATGAAATGCTTGAAACAAGCTGTATGAAAAGAGCTGTTAAAAACAGAAGTTATAAATAGTAAATGGTAAATGGACCTGTACTTGTATAGCACCTTTCTAGTCTTCCAACCACTCAAAGCGCTTTTACACTACATGCCACATTCACCCTTTCACACACATTCACTCAGTGATGGCAAAGGCCTTCCTACTCATTCACACACCGATGCACAGCATTGGGAGCAATTCGGGGTTCAGTATCTTGCTCGAACCAACAACCTTCCAATTAGTGGATGACCCGCTCTTCCTCTGAGCCACAGCCAAAATGGCCAGAGAAAGAGAAAATGTTGTAGATTGTACCACAAAGATTGTTTAGTCAGGACCACTTTTGTCAAAATAGCTTTTATTCCAACGTAGAATATTACATTTGGCGGTATGGCTCTGTTCTGGGACCTCCTTGTCCTTCCACGTGCCCATGTGGAAAACCTTAAGGAAGGGAGAGCACACCTCCCTGCCCTTCCATGTGCATACATGGAAAAGTTAAAGACAAGGAGAGCGGCAGCAGAGACCCCCCGGGGTACAGAACAGAGCAAGCATCAATGGCAATCAGAAAATGACACTGATCAATTACATAAAACATAAAAAGGAGGAGCTGGGGTGGAGGTGGGTTGAAAACGGCTTGTAGAGGAAGCAGCAAAGATAGGCAGGCTAAAGCAGCTTAAATAAGGCGCCATGAATGATATTTGCCAATTGGATGCTTGAAGGAATCAGCTGAGCTGTCAGCTGACTGTGTATGGTTTCCAACAGGAAGCTTAGGAGGAATCAGCTGAGCCATCAGCTGATATGTGTTTACGACTAGCTGTGATCATATGATGTAGCTGGAATTGAGAGCTGAGCCTGACTTCGTGGCCTGCCTGAACTAACGCTATGCTCAATTTCTGTAAAAGGAAAATTAACAATAACATAATAACCTCAGTACACACATTCTCTACTCAAGCAGAAGTACAGATACTTGTGTAGAAAAGACACCAGTAAAAATAGAAGTACTGATTTTTTACTCAAGTAAAAGCAGAACAGTACAGGCTTTGAAATGTACTCAAGTACATTTATAAAAGTAAAAAGTACTAAGTAAATGGTTAGGACATTTCTACTGGCTGTTTTTGTGCTCATTTATGGCAGCTATAGGCTATTCTTGAAGCCAGGTGAGGTCATAGAATGCCTAAAAATCTGTACAATGCTTGGGAAAAACATGATAGTGAAACCTAAAGGGTTCAGGGCTTTTGAGTCTGTTTCGTCTCATTACATCGTTACGTCTTTACATTGCTTTCTTATGTTATGTCTACCATGCATTAATATGACTTGATGTAGGGAAGATATGGTGCAAAAGATAATAATTGCCCTCAAATGCATTAGAACTGAAGTAACAAGCCTGTTTTGAAAATGTAAGGAGTAGAAATAACAAATAGTTGTGTAAAAATGTGGGGGGTAAAATAAAAAAAATTGGATACTCAAACATTAAATACCCCGGCAGTTGCTGTTGTGTGTATTTGATAGCCTCTTGTATAATATTATAAGTAACTGAAGAACTGTGGCTTTAAGGAAAATTAAACAGATGATACATTCAGAAGTAACATGTAAACGCCTCAGTATGCTTCAAATAAACCAGGTTATACAACATTGTCTGCAAATGCTTGGGACGAACTTGAAGACAAGCTGAAATCTATAAAACCGGACAATCATACAAAAAGACAGTCAGGAAGGAGCATAAAGGTTATTACAGAGTAACTATACCATAGTTATACAACACACTAAATGACTGCTCAGTAACCACTGAAGATCTGCCAAGGCTGAGTCCTTACTGCAGCATCCATGGATTCAAGTCCAACCTGTGGCCCTTTGCTGCATTTTATCGTCTCTCTCTGCCCCCCTCTTTCCTGTCAATCTTCAGTTGCCACTTTCGAATAAAGGAAAGAAAAGCCACCAAAATATACATAAAAAATGTGTTATATAATAAAGTAAGACTACCTTTAATGCATCTTGTTTACAAAAACGTTACCATTTAAACTGAATTTACTCAGTTTTCTTCCACTAAAGCATAGTATTAGATTATCTGTCAAAACAGCTGACGATACAAAAACCTACTCACAATCCATTTTCAAAATGGTAGCCAATTCTGGGGCTTGCATTTTTTGGTAAAGGTATAAAGTCAACTTAAAGAAAATGAGTTAATGGAACAAACTGGAATATCACTATGGCACAAATTTAAGTTCACTCAAAACAACTGAGTTATTAGTTTAACAATTCCTTTCCAAGTTGGCTTTAATTCATGGGAATGATTGACTGAAAATGTTTTGGAAGTTATGTTAGCTTACTTCTTTTATTAAGATATTTGGTCAGGATTTACAGTGACATGCATTGCCGTCGTCATCATCTTCTTCATGTTCATCATCATCAGTCACTACTATTAATTCAATTCAATTCAATTTTATTTGTATAGCGCCAATTCATAACAGAAGTTATCTCAGGACACTTTTTAAATAGAGCAGGTCTAGATCGAACTCCTTATAACATTTATATTAGTGTAGTTGTTGCTACTGTTGTTGCTGTGCAACTGTCTGTCTGTCCCCCTCTCTCTCACCCTAACTGGTCGAGACAGACGACCACCCACCTAGAGCCGAAGGATCTGTCCTAGGTTTCTGCCTTTTAACAGGCAGTTTTTCCTTGCCCCCATCGCCAAGGTCTTGCTCATGGTGGTACTGTTGGGTCTCTGTAATTAATGTTATAAAGAGTTCGGTCTAGACCTGCTCTATTTGAAAAGTGTCCTGAGATAACTTCTGTTATAATTGGCGCTATACAAATAAAACTGAATTGAATTGAAATGTCTTGTATTTCATACATTGTCCCACAACTCATATTTGGCATTTTAGGAAACTTTAAAATCTTCTCTTGGATAATAATGAAATTCTGTGGTGGTAGACCAGCTTGTATTTTTAAAAAATGACATGCTGTACTCTACTAGAAGTGCCAGGTTAGGTGTGATTGGCCAGAATGGATTTTAGTAATTTAGCAGTTGCAGACTGTCACCAGTGGAGGGCACACTCCACTCAACCAGACAAAATAATTATTCTGATTTCAGATCAGCCCTAATCCTGAGCTCCCAGTGTTCCAGAGGGGTTCCTTTTGGTTCTTCTAATATCTTTATTTAAATGAGACCAAGATCTCTATGTTAAAAATAGTCAGCCACATACAGCCTTGTATAGACAATAAATCTGAATGTGGTGTCTGGTCCATGAGTATGTCTGTACAATTGAAGCTGAGTCTCATATGGTACAGCAGCTGTTAATATGTAGGTATTTCTATGGTACCAGTAATAATGCTGACAGACTATCCCTTCACTGACAAACACACACTAAAAAGTGGACAAAACAACCAATAGTTTTTTTTATTGCCATTGTGCATGAACTTTGACACTGCAGGTTACACAAGGAGTATCATGTAGTGAGTTGATGAACACTCTGACCTGCCAGTGATGTGCTCTGGTCACTCTCAGTGCTGGTTTTGTATCAGTTGATGGCTTTAGCAACAAACTGCTTGCTGATCCAGCCCCCATGCTCAAAACCAAAGTAATGCAAGATGAGATGCTTGTGTCAAAGAACGGACAACACCTTTTTTTTTTCTATTATTGCACACAACTAGTTTACCAATGCCAAAGTATATGTGGGACATTGGGAAAGCCATAGCTCTTGGTAAGGTGCTGAAATGTCTTAAGAAACCACAACATTGCATTGAGCCTCTTTAAAAGCCACGTATATACAAAATATGAATGGAGCGTCAATGCAGGAATTCCACAAGCACACCAGATATCAAAACAAATGTGGGTTATATTTCACTCTTGCAAATGAAAGTTGTGGATCATTTACACTTGGGCAGGGTGATGCTCATTTAATAGCCTAGAAAGGATGGTGTTTCGCACAGAATACATGAGATGTTCAGAAGGTTTTGTTGCTTGGTGGTAGCATCAGGGTGCCTACAACACTCAGTAATAACAGACAGACAGTGAGAGGGAGGCAGGCCAGTGTGATCCTTTTATCTGTGCATCAAACAGATGAAGGCGCTACTGCAACCAAACAACTCTTAGTACTGTAGCTAGTCTCTTACAGCGATCAAATCAAAAGGCTAAGAGATATTTTTAGGAATGAATCTTGTGAGTCTATTTATGTCGTGGATTCTAAAACCTAATGGAATGCATTTAATGGAATAGCAATTATCTGGATTATCAGAACAGTCTAAGTTTAGATATGCAGGTTGGAGGTAAGAGTTCTACAAACATTCATCTTGTATGGCTAGGCCTTTATTTTTAGCTTGTGCAAACCATGTGGTTACATCCGCTGTTGCCTATGGCTGGGTACCGAACGATACTTCCCTGGTGCTGAATTAAAGGTCCTACTGTGTAATGCTCTTCACCTTTTGTGATTTATAAGTGTATTAATTGATTTTTGGCATCTTGCAGCAGCACAAGCTGAAAACGTTAAAGCTGCAGTAGGTAATTTAAAATCGGATTTAATCTTTCACTATATCCTGACAGTAGTACATGAGACAGATAATCTGTGAAAACTAAATCAGGTTCCTCTCCACTGGGCCTGAACAAACACAACCAATCAGACACAAGAAAGGTAGTTGATTGGTTGGTGAGTCTCATTCCCAAGCTGGCACATATCGATGCTGGGAATGAGACTAAACAATCAACTATCTTCAAGCTTCCAACCCAAAGTGTCCTCCTAGGTTTCTCAGATCCGATTGGTTGTTTTCGTTCAGGCCCGGTGGATTCTTGTAAATGCCATCAGGAGCACTAGGAGGAGCCAGAGGAACCTGATTTTTTAATTTTATCTGTCTCATGTACTACTGTCAGAACACATTGAAAATATCAGAAATAATAACAAAAAATTATTTAAAAAAATCCAACTGCAGCTTTAACATATTATTTACCTTACTAAAGTTGTTACTGCTAACTTGTAACATATTTACAAATACAGCAGACACAGAGCAAAGTTAGCATTCATTCATCAGTTGTTTGTCCAATATTCACTTTCCCTTTCGCTCTGGTTTGGTCTCCACCAACTTTTTTTTAGCTACTAAACATTCCACTTTCTTTGTCCGCTAGCCGTTAAATTAGTCTGTATACTGGTTGCTGGAGGGTTGTGCCTTTTGTTAAAATGCAATCTGTTGCCCTGTTGTCCTCAGTAAACTGGCTATTGCTGTTCTCTTCAGTAACGGAAAACAGGCAACCGGCGAGTTGTGCTGAACAGATAATCATGACAACAAACCATGTGTAAAGTAATGTGAGGGAAGATTTGGGGATTTACACTGTAGACGGGGAAAGAATGAATGACAGTAGGGTCGTTTGCCTTTCCTTAGCATTTTTTTTAAAGAAATTTTTTAAGTGGGAAATGTCCCTCTTGTCATACTCTTTAGGGATGCATGATAATTATCATGACAGATAAATTATTGGCTGATAAGGCAAAATTTACATTATAAATTATCAGGTTAATTCAATCAGTTGATAAATTATCGGTTTATTTCGATTTGGTATGCAAAATTATTGATAGGCTTTATATTATGAAAGCCAAAGTATGTTTTTTTTAAGTTTTTAATGAACTTCACTAGAAAAAAATAAATGAGCTCTGATCCAACTAAAGGTTATGATTTTTTTTTACGTTACTGGTTTGGCAATGAGAAGGTAATTAAGGAATTATGTATTATTATTATTATTATATTAATCATATCGGCAGAAAAAAATCCATATCGTACATTCCTAATACTCTTGATCAGAATTCTTCCATAATCCAATTTAAAGGGATTCCTGTCCATAATGTTTGTGTTTGTGCTAAAAACTGATCATCAGCCAATATATATGCTTTTGTTTTCCAGCTCACAAATATAGCTAAATATGGATGGTGGGAAATAAAGTATCGCTCAGGCTCTAGTCTGGATCAGGTAAAGCTGCACAGTAAAACTGCTTCTTTGGCTAAGAAAACTGAGGTTTAACTTATCAAATAAGATCATTTCTAGCTCAGAAAAATGTTTGCGCAACTACAGCTCCAACCTGCACCCATTCAGAACCAAATACTTCAGTTTGATTGTATCTTCACGTAGCGGTTCTGCAGTCCACTTGTGGTCCGCTGTCAACAGGCTCAGGAGAGCCAATCACAAATTGTCTTCAGGCTTAAATAAGGGACGACCACTGAATGTCGTCCAAGTCTCTGTCTGGCATTCTTCCATCAACACACACATTAATTGCCATTAATGCCATCGGTCACAGTGTGTGTGGTCCGTACAGTATTCCACCAGCAGTCAGAGAAGGCAACCACGAGGGGATGCCTGCTATTTCCACCCTTTACCCTCTGCAGCTAGCTATCGTCTGAGTCTAGTCTCAGACCGGACTCTGGAACAGAAAGGAATGATTCGCTTGGGAATGAGAAAAAAAAAACTGGAATAACTGACAGTGAATCTGTTCTGCTTTGTCAAGCTGCAGATATTTGTATGGACATACATTCCAATTACCTGAGTATAGACTCTGATTGTGAAATACCTGAAGCGAGGCCAGATGCAGACACTGTGCAACCAATTTGAGGCCATTTTTTTTTTCTCTTTGCCGAATTGTTCTCTCATTGCATTTGTTTTTTAGAGAGGGTTTAACAATGTGACCTGGATAGTGTAAACATAATCCTGAATAGTACAGCTGTTTTTCCTGTCCAGTACATAACACAGCAATACACAGTTTGGGATTTTTTTTTTTTTTTTTTTTAACACAAGCATTTTTCTTTTTCATAGAGATATATGTGTATATATATATATGTTTAGAGAGCTTATTCATACTGTGAATGTTGAAACAGAACACAACACATAATTTAATCAGAAATATACTACCAGTTTAAAATGCATGCCCCTCCCCCCATCCTTCCCTCCAATGCCTGCATATGATAACCTTTAACCATCAGGTCCTTCCCTGCCAACAACAGCTCAGACATTACGCAGGACAGAACATTAAGGTGGCGAGTCTTTGTGGTGGCGGTGGTGGTTATTCGGGACATTGTTGCTACGTCATGCAGAAATAGGGTGGGGTGGAGGGGGTCAGCACAGAGAGACGGAGGCTCCCCTGGCAGAGCAGAGGGAGGTGTTGGTGGGACAGTCAGTGGTGATGGTCGGTGGTCGCTAGCGTGGAATCCGGAGCCAGAGGCCAGCTCTGCTCAGGTCTAGCTGATGGCGGGGCTGTCTGTCTGGGGGTCTGCAGTCTCTGAGGGTGAGTCAGGCTCCTCCGGGGGGTCTTCTGTGCTGGTGCTCGTGGAGACCTGAGTGGGGGCGCCATAGAGTGATGTGGCCCCCTGGGGCTCTGAGACGGAGCCCACCTCTGCGATATCCTCATCCTCCTCAGGCTCCAAGGCCGGGGTGAGGTGCAGGGAGCCGGGGAGTTTGACAGGGCAGAAGGCCGAGCCCGTCGGGATGAAGTTGACCTTGTTTTTGTCGGGGCAGGAGAAGAGGGGGACCGACGCCGACGTGGACTGCCTGGAGCTGCAAAGAAACATACATCAGTGTCAGTAAAAGTCACACATTCCTGAGGTGCTTCACTTTAACAGTCTATACCTCATCTCCTCAAAAGCTTTAATCTTCTCACAGCCCTCTGGCGGCTCTCGCTTGAACATGTAACTGTTGTTGGGTTTGGGCGAGGAGGCAAACTTGGGCAGGGGTGAGCTGCTTCCGCTGTCTGTGAACACAGAGATATAGGGTAAGATACAGGCTTAATAAACACCGGTTTTCGTTAAGCGTTTCTGGAGCATTTGTCTACCACTACCACTACCACTTGTAGACATCTCTGAGTAGATGCACTGTTACAATCCACGCTGATCAGGGACAGACTAATATATTTATATAAGCCCCTAAATTTGGTGGCTAAAGTACATTTGTGGTGGCGCAAATGTAAACTTCAGTAAAAACAACAGGATATATGCGATATAAATCTCAATATATATAAAGTCATGGAAAAAATCATTAGACCACCCTTGTTTTCTTCAATTTCTTGTTCATTTTAATGCCCGGTACCACTAAAGGTATATTAAAATGCAGCTGATTCCATAATACTTTATGTCCTATTTGTCCTATTTGCTTAATTGTATTCCCAGGGTATATAAGAGGCCATTTCATGTCATAAGCAGCACTGCACATGTAAAGGCCTAGAGTTTCCTGCTTACATTCAAGCCGTAGCACAACTCAGAAGTTGTCAGCTCTCACATAATGCCCTAAAAAAAAGAATTATGTGAAGCCACAAAGGCAGCCATCTTGGCACTGCTGGAAAATGGCATGAGTGAGAGACAGGTAGCCAAAAAACTGAAGATCTCCAAGACAGCCGTTCATTACGCCAAGAAAAAGCAAGCTGAACATGGTACTACCAAATTGCTAGCTGGTTGAGGCAGGAAACGTCTTTCTACCCCACGAGATGACCGTGCACTCATCCGTTCTTGTGTCAGGAATCTTCGTCAGACCTCCAGGGACCTTAAAAATGAGTGGGAACTACCGAAAAATGTGACTTGTTCAGCGAGGACAGTTCGAAACCGACTTCTTGAAGCTGATCTGAAGTCACACAGGGCACGAAAGAAGCCCTTCATCAACGAAAGGCAGAGGAACACCCGGTTACCATTGCTAGGGATCACAAGGATTGGACTGTTGATGGTTGGGCTAAGGTTCTCTTCAGTGATGAATCCAATTTTGAGTTGATGCCCACTCCAGCCAACTTACTGGTTAGGAGGAAGCCTGGACAAGCCTACAAACCAGACTGTCTTGCCCCTACAGTAAAACATGGGGGTGGATCGGTGATGATCTGGGGTTGTTTCAGTATGGGTGGAACAGGGCAAATGCAATTGTGTGAAGGGCAAAGGAACCTGGTCACGTACAGGGCTATTTTCAATTCAATTAAATTTTATTTGTATAGCGCCAACAGAAGTTATCTCAGGACACTTTTCAAAGAGAGCAGGTCCAGACCAAACTCCTTATAACATTATTTACAGAGACCCAACAGTATCACCATGAGCAAGCACTTGGCGACAAGGGCAAGGAAAAACTGCCTGTTAAAAGGCAGAAACCTCTTGAAAACAGTCTTCTTCCATCACCTGATAAACTCTTACCTGCCTTGAATGACTGGATTTTCCAACAAGACAATGCCCCTTGCCACACGGCAAGGTCAGTTAAAGCCTGGATGGAGAACCAGAACATTCGAACCATGCCTTGGCCTGCTCAATCACCAGATCTAAATCCAATTGAAAACCTGTGGAACATCATCAAACTCAAAATGGAGAACCATAAGCCCAAAAACAAAGCAAATTTGTTTGAATTTTTGCAACAGGAATGGGCTGCTGTGACAGCAGAACAATGTCAGAAGCTGGTGGAGAGCATGCCAAGACGCATGGCTGCAGTCACCAAAAACAATGGTTATGCAATCAAGTACTAACTCCTGTGTGTATCATGTGACTAAAACAGAGAAAAGAAAACATGGAATGCCTAACAGAACTGTTTTTGGCAGTACAATGCCCTAGCTATTGATGTAAGAACTTAAGTGATTTTGGTTATTATCAAGGAAACCATAGAACATGGCTAGATATCAGCTCTTAAATTAAACTCTTATGAGCTAGTTTTGTTGGTATCATTATATTTGTCCAAACAAATGTACCTTTAGTTGTACCAGGCATTAAAATGAACAAGAAACTGAAGAAATATATATATTATTTTGTCTAAAACATCATACTGTAAATTCTCAAGTAGTACAAATATATGATGATCTAACAGAATATGATGCATTGCTGAAGATTAAACTACTCAACAGTAGTAGATGGTAGATAGCATAAGTTCAGACTGTAGCTGGCCACCTCGACCAGTTAGGGTTAGAGAGAGAATGGAAGAGAGAGGAGCATTAGCTAGTTAGCAGCTAGCATTACAAGTCAGGCTAAAAACAATTACAATAACCTAAACCAAAGTTTTGGATCTGTAGAGCTGGAAGCCACAGGTAGAATAAGCGATCAGACTAAGGATTGCATCTTATCTGCGAAAAGAAAATCACAATGACTCGCAGCGTTAGCTGCTAACTAGCTAGCTGTTCACAGTCTAGATGAACTCGGCTAGGAAGAGTAGAAGCTGCCCTTCAGTAACTATTACACTGAAACATGAGCTCACACTCAAACTTTGTGTCCATGTCCGTATTTGGTGGTCAGAGTAAGTTTCTGTGGCCAGGGGTCATGGGTCATGTCGAACCCCGCTGATTCCTGACATTTTTAACGTCCAGTTTTTTATTCTCTGGGTTACTTGGTGTAGAATCTCCACAGGCAGATGTTCAAATCACACAAATCTACTGTCTACATACTCAGAATGTTTTCTACAATGATGTATCAAGGCCCACAGTGTCACTATGGACATACAGAACTATGTGGAAAATATTCAATACTATTCATTGAATTGAGTACAGTTTACTACAGTTTTCCTCTAACTATAACATGAATTTGGCCAACAGTTCAATTTAAGTAGAATTAATTTTATTTTACATCAAATTCCTCTTCTCATCTATTGGCCTATTAAAAGAAGAAATAGAAAGTGTTTGTTGCACATACAGTTAACATTGCTCTGCATATATTTATAAACCCCGACAACAAGAACATTTTTCACTAGAGTTTGGTGAGAATTCTGCTTGTGGCTCCAGAAAAAATAGACGCAATGCTGTCTGGTCACATGGGCCAGGTTCAAGATCTGAGTGAAAGCAATTAAAATTTTCCAGAACAAAACATGGATTATTTACAGGATAAGGTGTAATTTTAATCCATGATTGGAAAACTAAAATGGATGGTAAATGGACCTGTACTTGTATAGCGCCTTTCTAGTCTTCCAACCATTCAAAGCACTTTTACACTACGTGCCACATTCACCCTTTCACACACATTCACTCAGTGATGGCCCATCAAACAGAAACTAATATATTCATACACATTCACAAACTTTGTGTCCAAAGGACAATTCGGGGTTCAGTATCTTGCTCAAGAATACTTCTTGAGACATGTGGTGGGAGGAACTGGGGATCGAACCAAACTGCATTTGCATCACCCAACTTATCCTTTAAATATTGAGCAATATTCTGTGCGCGTTAGCTACAATAATATGCCACAGCTAATAAAACATATATGGCAAGTGTCTTCATAGTGGGAGCACTTTTCTTTATTTAAATGAGAATCCAGAGCTTTTCAGCCCACTTTCCTAAATCTCAATGGATTGTGCCACATTGCTTCTCATAATATAAAGTCCATATTTTAAGCAGTCAAAAGAGGCATGCTAATTAAAGTTAGCGTGCCTTCAGCACTGTTGTTGGAAACATAATTCTCCTTATTCTTTTCTTGAAATGTAGCTAACAATGCAATAAAAGTAAAAATAACAAAGCCAGTGGAAATCACTGCTGTGGGACATAAAACTGGTAAAAGTAGACATACACGTACCAATTCAGTCTGCCTTGGATTTAATTTAATGCATTGGTTTCTAAAATTACAAAGTCTCCATAGATCCACCAGAAATATGTGGTTATGAGTGGACTAGTCTAACAACATGACCCCAGTGACCCCCGTGGCCAGTACTTCAACAATAATGTGATGTCTTTTACCTTTATCCCGGTCGTACAGTAGGTCCTCCGTGGAGTAAGGACTGCCGTCGTGTGATCCTGGTGGGCAGGCGGGGGATGGGCAGGGTGACAGGCTGGAGCAGCTGCTGGACCGACCGGGGGCTGAGGGAGTCTGGGTGTCCACGCTGCGGGTGCTGCTGCTGCGCTGCTGGGGAGGGAAGGGTGCCCGCCGCCCATCGGGAACCTCCAGGGACTGCAGAGTCAAAACAGGAGAAAGACAGAGGGGAAGAGAAACTAGTCAGAGCTGAAACAAGATGAGTCCAAACTTACAAGAATTAGAACCGAAATGGAACGGAGCCCCACTTTAAGCTCCTCCTTCTCTCCGTTGTCTTTGATGAAGACCTTCTCCAGCTCGTGGTTGATGCCCTCCATGCTGCTGGGCACCCTGGAGATGGAGGGCTTTGGCACTGTGATGTTGGACAGCGGCATCTGGGCCGACTTCGACATGGAAAACCGCTGCAGAACGAACACACACACAGAATTAAAGCTGCAGTTAAAAAAATTTTTTTGTCATATTTGCTGAAACTTTCACTATATCCTGACTGTAGTACATGAGACAGATAATCTGTTACGGAATCTGATTACTCTGGTTCGCTCTAGTGCTCTAAATGGCATTTGCAAAAATCCACCGGGCCTGAGCGCAAACAATCAATCAGAGATGAGAAAGATAGAAAGATGCGGTGGGTTGGAAGCTTGAATATAGTTGATTGTTGAGTCTTATTTCCAGGATCCCACAGCGTCTGGGAATGAGACTCAACTATCAACTATCAACTATCTTTCTTGGCTCTGACTGATTGTTTGCATCGAGGCCCGATGGACCTACTGCACGTTTAAGAAAAAGCATGTCTGCCTGTCCTTTTACTAACAGTTTTCAACGCCGACTTCCAGATAGTTCTTCGTGTTCATATTTTACTGTTTACTTCAGCTGTATGGAGAGGTGTAAAGTTACTGTTTTTCATCCTGTTGCTGTTATACATTAAAAGCTTTTCATCTTACAGGAAATACAATGTATTTGTCACCCAGTTAGCACAGCCTGGGACTGAGACTCAACAATCTGCTATTTTCAAGCTTCCAACCCAAAGAGTCTTTATATCTTTCTCAGCTCTGATTGGTTGTTTTACCTTGATGTGACACTGTTGTGAATTTTTCAGGCAGAGCGTTTACCTGAACGTGGCTGGTTGTCGAAGTGTGGTTGGTGGTGCTGGTGAAGGCGGTGTAGGTGATGGGGTTGTATTGGAGGGGGGACAGCCGGTCCTTGTCTTTACTGTGCCGTCCTCCTTGTTTACTGCGCTGGAGCTGCTGCCGGAGCTTCGCGATCTGCTGGAGTCAAATAGGAGAGGAGGAGAACACATAGGAGACATGAGACAGAGGAAGGACATACACATTTGACAGGCAGGCGGACCAGGAAGTTATAAAAATGAATTCATTCGTAAATTATAAATAAATAGAGCCAAGAAAGTCTCAATCCCATGGCGTCAAATACAGATGTTTTGGGACCCTTGGAATGAGACTTAACAATCAACTATCTTCAAGCTTCCAACCCAAAGCATCTTTTTATCTTTCTCTACTCTGATTGGTTGTTTTTGTTCAGGCCTGGTGGATTCTTGCAAATACCATTAGGAGCACTAGGAGGAACCAGAGGAACCAGATTGTTTCACAGATTATCTGTCTCATGTACTACTGTCAGGATATAGAGAAAGTTTCAGCTAATATGGCATATTTGGTGGAAATATGACATGACAACTGAGCAAACACCATCCGCTGATGAAAACAGTGATGTGTTAGTAAGCGGTGGTAAGATTAGTTTTATAAAAGACAAAAAAAAAACCATCCTGCCAACTGAATCTTCCGAGTCTTATCAAAAGCGACTATAATGTTGTGTGCAAGTAGATTACATACAAAGTCAATACAAAGGCCCAGATAAACAGCAATTTTGTGCGAGTTGAAAATATTGAACTTCTAAACTAAAAATCTGGGCAAGTGGGGGTTTTTGTATGGGAAGGAGCAGAGAGACAGAGCTTGGAACCCAGGGAGCTCTGCAGAAGAGAGCCAGGGGTCAGAACCGGAGCTTCTGGAGAAATAAACAGCCGTAGTCACACCAGATTCTACTCTGATCTGGAGATGTTTACTGGCAAGAGAGCTCTGGGTTTATTTTTTAAACTTTTGGGATAAAAAATGTATCTGCGCTCTCTCTAATCAACCTGCCTGCTGCGGGTCACAGAGGCGCCACCCCCACTTGTATTCATCTGTGTGCACCCAGCGCTCTGATACTACTTCATATTTATACAGAGACTAGAGAAAAGTAAAAAAGGAAAGTGGACTACCTGTTAGTATAGCCCTGATCAATCCGAACTCGGTTAAAAAAAAACCAAGCATTTTAAAAGTTGTTTGCTCGTCATCTTGTGCACAGACCCGACAAAGTATAAATTCGGACATTTTACAAATTGCCATCATGATGTTATCATCTCAGCATCATTTTGATCCGTTTATTGACATTAATTTATTTTAGGCTCATACCACTGTTGGGAGCCAGATTAAAGGGTGAATATTTTCCTCATGTTACACCCTTCAGTTACACGAGTAAATATAAATGATCCCGCGAGTGATGCAAGGCAAATACTTCCTAGCTTTTGGTGGGAACATACCATTACAGCATATCCCCTTTGTACATGCATCAGCATTGTGGTTGTCTGTCATACATTGACTGTTTATCCAGTTTGAAGTGGCGTGTGTGTGTGTATGTGTCAGACACAGTCCTGACCTCTTTACTGTAGAAACACAACACATGCAGTACTATTCAATGCAGGCTATGTGTAAAACGGCTGTTATGCGATCCCAATATTTGGGCCACTGAACCAGTTAAACAGTACAGTCCTGCAAGTTTTTGTTTGCCTCTCGTGCCATGCACTTCTCAGGTTCTGACATTTAACTGCATTGAGCGGTCAACAGTGTCTACACTGCAAAACATTTATTTCAAGAAGGTAAAAAATCCTTTTCTGGGAAATGCGTCTCATTTGCTGTCTAAAAGAAAAATAATCTTGTGTTTTGCATTAGAAACATCTGGGTCTAAGAAAATATATCTAACTAAAGTAAGATATTACAGGTAATTTTGAGCTAGATTAAGCAAGTAACAAGTTATAAAAATAGTTTGCATAATATCCCAGCAGAGGAACAACAGCATTATATTTTAAGAGTAAGACCACCGGGACAATGTCTCAGTTTAAGAGAAAGTAGTCTTGTCCCAGTGTTGTAAATGAAGCAGCTGTTTAATTTTTCATTGTTTCAATAAAAGTGATAAAAATAAGAATGCTTCTGGTGCCTTCATTTAAGACAGAGTCAAGACAAAGTTTGGAGAAAATATGAATCTTAGATTAATAAGATCATAAAATAATGTGAACAAAATACTTATTTTTTGTTATATTAAGATATGTTTATCTTAAATAACTGAGTTTTCATTGCTTGTGATAAGCACAACTTGCTAATTTTTTTTTTTTTTAACTTTTTTTTCCTAGTTTTAGTCCAAAAGTCTTTCAATGGCTGGCAAAATTGTCTTACCCCACTGGCAGTTTTTGCTCAATACAAGAAAATGTGATTATATTTAAGAATATTTGGCTTAAACGGCAGTTTTTGAAGTGTACAGTCTCAGCTAAATGTTGTCCCTTTCATAGCAATTACATATATCAGTTAAACACACAAATAAGTATCCAAAGGAATAAAATCAAACAGATGCAACTGGTGCAAAAATACAGGAAGCACAGAGCTTCTGACAAAACGAGGAATTTGAAGATTGCCTTGTTCATAAGAACTTGCGATGGGAAATTGTCAGTTTTCAAGTTACACATTAAAGCTGCAGTAGGTATCTTTTATAAAAATAACGTTTTGTCACATTTGCTGAAACTTTCACCCTCACATCAGTACATGAGACAGATAATCTGTGCAACAATCTGGTTCCTCTGGCTCCTCCTAGTGCTGGACAAAAACAACCAATCAGAGCTGAGAAACTCTGAATTTTGACTTTTATACTCAGAACTCAAATAAAATGTTCTAATGTGGCCCTAATCCTCTTCCTAAGCTGTGTTTTGTGATGGCATGTGCACCCGCTTCCTGGTTCTAGACAGGAAGTCAAAGATAATTTCCTAGTGCTTAGACTTATGGTGCTATCCATTTGTCTTGTAAATCCCCCGCCCGAGTTGCTCTGCCGCGAGAATGTGACGTCATTGCCTGGCTTGTACCACTTATAGTGTTCCATTTGTCTTTGGGCATTACGAGTCGGAAAGAACATGGACGCCACCAGTGCAGCAGCTGTCTTATTATTGCTTGTGGCTCATCTAAACAAGCTCAATGTGAAATAATAATAATGTTTTTCTACAGAAACACATTTCAAGTAATTCCGTTATTGCAAGTCTTATATTTCAATAATATTTTGCCATTTTCGCCTATTTCAATTTCAACAAGTGTTTGTCTCGAGCCACCAGCGGCCACCAGGGGCCACCAGGAGCCACCAGGAGCCACCAGGGGCCTCCAGGGACCACCAGGGGCAGTGGCAGGCTAGTGTTATTGTTAGCTACATTAGCCTATTTAGCAAACCAGCTCGAAAACAAAACTTTACATTGTATTGCACGCACAGCAACAACGTGCAATGCATAAATTGGTGACCGGACTAAAGCAGCAATGTAAACAAGTGTGTAAGAGCATTTAAAATCGACATTAAAACGACCAACTTGCGGGTCGTATGTTCGTCCTCGTTTAGCTCGATGTACTGTGAGGTACCCCGAGCTGGACGGCTGAAATTACGAACAAAAGGGGGTGTTGTCTCGGTGAAATGTCACAAGATAGCTGCGAAATTTAAACTTTCCAACTCAGGCTGGGGGTTTACGAGACAAATGGATAGCACTGTTACATCAGCATACGAGTCACTTTTTTAAAAACTATGACAAGAGCCAAGACAAGGTTTACTTTGACTAAAAAAACATAATAAATGATGAAGCAGCAGCAGCAGCGCCCCCCCGTCTCCTCTTGCTCCTTGTTGGTTATCTATTGACATCAGTAGAATGGGTGCCAGCACTGCTCCTCCTCTGCAGCCCTGTAACTCAGTAACGTGGCTGTGCACACATTAGTGAGGGCTGAGCTGTCATCTGGCCAGCCCTTATTGTTCACTCCGCTGCTGGAGTGCAGGAGGCGGAGAGGAGCCAGATTGGGCTTGGCTGACCATAAATTGCAGCGGGTTATGGCCGTTTCAAAGAGGGGAAGTGAGTAGTTAAGAGTGAGATAGCGTTATCTGCCACCTCCCTGCTGCTGCTGAGTATCAGCAGGGTGGAGCTGAGAGGGGCCGATAGTGCCGTGCTGGGTACAGCTCCTCATCATTTCACATGGAAAGCGTGTAGGTTTGATAGGTCAAAGAATTCACCATGTTTCATCATGTCATCATCAACAGTGCCACCGAGAGATGAGAACATAGGTAAGAAACAGGTATCGCTACAAATGCAGAGGCCTAGTGATTGTGTGTACACAGTGTAAGGGGAATTTCAAAGGCGTAAAAGTACAGTTGTGACCAAAATTATTAGCCCCCCCCCATATGAAATTAGACAAAACTCTTGATTTCTCCATGGAAATGGCCATTAACAACACGTGTTTGTTATTTTGGAAACAAATACACTACAAAGACAAAAGTTGTCAAGTTTGATTAGGATATTTTATTGATACAATGAGTTGAAACAAAAAAGCGCAAAATGAGAAATCCAAAATTATTAGCCCCCTGGCCATTAATAGTCAATAGTGTACCCTTTCTGAGCCACAACTGACAACAACCTCTTAGAGTAGTTCTTCACTAGGCTGGCACAGGTCTCCTGAGGGATTTCGGCCCATTCTTCCATTGCAAATTGTTCCAGCTGGTCCAAATTGTGTGGTTTCCGAGCATGGACATTCACTTTGAGCACCCGCCACAGATTCTCAATAGGATTGAGGTCTGGGCTCTGTGCGGGCCACTCCAGGACCTTGGTTTTGGTATCCTTCAGGAACTGTTGGACCAATTTCGATGTGTGCTTTGGGTCATTGTCTTGTTGGAAGGCCCAGCGACGACCTGAGGATAGACTACGAGCAGATTGTCAACATCATTTTCTTTTTTCATGATGCCATGCACCCGAACAAGGCTCCCTGTGCCTGAGGCTACAAAACAGCCCCACAGCATGATGCTCCCACCACCATGTTTAACTGTGGGAACTGTGTTCTTAGGGTTCAAGGCCTCTCCCTTTCTTCGCCAAACATAAGCAACATCCATGTGCCCAAACAATTCCAGTTTAGTCACATCAGACCAAAACACAGACTTCCAAAACTCATCGTTACCTTTCAAATGTTCATGGGCAAACCTCAGTCTGGCTTTGAAGTGCTGCTCTTTGAGTAAATGGGTTCTTCTTGGACGATGGCCCTGAAGCCCACCACGATGGAGAGCCCTCACAACTGTGCTCCTTGAAACATCAACTCCAGAAGAGGCCAGGTCAGCAACAATCATCTTGGCAGATGTCCGGGGATTCTTGCCGACATCTCTGACAATTTTCCTCTCTAGAGTTCTTGAAATCTTGAGCTTACGACCACGCCCAGGTTTGTTTCTTACAGAATTTGTCTCCTTGTACTTGCCAATGATGCAATGTACAGCGGTTCTAGACACTGTGAAACGCTTGGAAATGGCAGTATAGCCTTCCCCCTTATCATAAGCCTCCATTATCTTCTTTCTGAGCTCAAGACTGATTTCCTTTGTCTTTGGCATGGTGAGTAAAAGTAGTCCCTCTCAATAATGTGTGCAAGTGCCCTGTTCCTTGGAGTCCTTTTATGCTGATTGAATGATCAGGTGTTGTTAGGAAGCCAATTGACTGCACAGGTGTGGTTTGAAAGCTGATTGGTTAATTAGGTGTGTTTTTGAAGGCAAGAATTCACATGGGGGGAAATATTATTGACCACCCCATCATGGGGGCTAATATTTTTCACATCCCCATTTTTCTCTATATTTGATATAAAGCAACCCTAAAATGTTATTTTATATTCCAAAATGTACCAAAAGCAACCAAAAAGCACTGGTGAATGTTTGATTATATCGAGTTTTATCAATGCTACAAACATTGGGAAGAATTTTAGGAGAATGTTCCATAATTCCTGGGGGGCTAATAATTTTGGTCACAACTGTAAGGTTAGTAATAATACCTTTCAGTATGAGTAAGTAACACTTTAAAGGGTTGGGGGTTTTCAAAGTCTGAAGCTATACATTTTGAAACTACAGTTCCCATAATGCTTTAGAGGATGTAAATGGGATGTATAATGTGGCCATGGATTCAGTAGGCCTTTGTCATTCCCCAGTTTGTACATCCTCAATCCCTCTCTAGTCCCTCCCACCAGAGATGAGAGTGGAGGAGTCGAGGAGACAGGAGTTTAACAAAATGAGATGTTCTTGCTTCTTAGTCAACATAGGCACTGCATCATCTGTCCATTGTTAGAAAATACTGCTGTATTATTTCTGTCAGATGAGTGCCCATTACAATTATTATACATTTACTTTTAATTCAATTCACAACGTGGCATAATGTGACAATAATGTACAGATGTCACATTTTTTCTGTTTTGATCATGACCAGTGTAGATGCTCTTTCATTATAAATCTAAGTTTATTGCACTAATGTACCGTAATTTCCGGACTATAAGCCGCTACTTTTTCCACACGCTTTGAACCCTGCGGCTTAAACAATGATGTGGCTAATCTATAGATTTTTACGGGCTAACGTCCTCCAGGGGGCGCTCTAGCAGGAAGCGCAAGAGCGAGACAGACAGGTGGAAGAGGAAGAGGAATAATGAGAGGAAGACGCTAGTTTGATTGTGTTTTGAATTCATTCAGTTTGAATTAATTCAATTCATTCAGTCATTTTGCGCATCATGCACACACCCTCATCATGGCAAACACAAGAAGAAATGCACATGATGCAGCTTTTAAGTTAAAGGCAATCGATCTGGCTGTCGAAGAAGAGCTGCTGCACGTAAGCTTGGCATCAATGAATCAATGGTGAGACGTTGGAGACGGCAGCATTTATTTAATTAAATTTTTTTTTTTTAAATCTGTGTAAATATCTCGTTACAACGTGGACACCTGGGGCTTATAGACCAGTGCGGCCTATATATGTACAATTTTTTTTTTTTTTTTAAATTTAGTTGGTGTGGCTTATATTCAGGTGCGCTCAATAGTCTGGAAATTACGGTACATAAAAATATGAGTTTTTCCTTGTGTTCTGCACGTCCAGGGAAAATGTTACGCCAAACTCCCTCTAAGAAATAAGACATTTTAACAATACCTTACATGTCCGTAACTAATCTACAAACACATACTTAAGGGTGTGCCTTCCTGTCCATACAGCATCAATATAATCCATAAACATAAACTTTTTGTTGCCTCAACTCACTACAACCTCTGTTGTAAGTGGGAGAAGAGTGTGGGAATGTGAGGCGGGCCGTTTCATAAATTATTATTTATCACTGAAGTAAGTGCTGGTAGATGGATTAAATATGTGCCGAATTAAACCCAGACTCAAGACACTGTTAATTTACGGTCTGTGTGCGATTGGATTTGAGAATGTGGTTAGAATAGCACCTCATACGAGGCATTCCACAACCGGTGAAGGGCAGAAAGTTTAATCATCTTAATCAACCAATACAATTTATCAATTCATGCTTCTGCCATAGCAGGAAATTTCCATGGAAGCAACACAAACAAACATGAAAGACAGCGAACGTGACACAGAACGGGCACATTATGAAAAGGAGGACTCCAACCAGCCAAGACAGAAAGAGGAGCTCGTACCTAAAAAAAAAAACTACTTCTGTCTCATAGACGTAGCTGAAAATTGTTGAAAAGATTTTATGCATTCATTTTTGTATATTTTGTTACATGCTTGAATAAACATTTTCACATTGAGCAGTGTTTCCTCTATGTTGATTTTGGAGCACCGGCCGGCCGCTGTTAAATTTCTGCCGCCACGGTATCAGAAATGGGGCAGACGCACAATGTAGTCACGGTTGCCTTTTAAATTATCCTGCCGACATAATGCACCCCCGTTGGCTGCCGCTCACATTGCAATTTAACCACAAGTAGAACTATTCAGAGGTTATTGGGGCTGTCCAGTTTAACTCCACATACTGTTGTGTTGATGTAGCTTATTGTCAATGTTCGCTTTCTTCCAAGTCGACTATTAAACTAACAGCTCCACCAAAAACGTCAGCGCGGTGGGTCCGTTTTAATTGGACAACGTTTAACTTGTCAGTTCTCAGCTCAACGTCCTGATAGCAAACATCTGGAAACATTAAAACGGTAAATATATTTGTTTGTGTCGCAGCGAAGTGTCAGTTCTGTTTCATACTAAAAACGTTTGCCAGCGTGACGGGACGGGGGGTGGTGTTCGGACGGGCCTGCTCCCACTGCTAAAAGAGGAAACACTGTTGAGTATTCAAAGGTAATAATAAACAGGCCTTTCCTTATGGTAATTTTAAATATAAACCTTTTTTTTTTTTAAATTTACAAAAAATGTGCTGTATTGTGATATGTATCGTTAACTTATAGGTTATGAAATTACTAGTGGTGTCAGTTTAACGCGTTATTAACGGCGTTAACGCAAACCAATTTTAATGGCGTAAATTTTTTTATCGCAAGATTAACGCCTAGCACAATTTGTAGTTTTTTTCACATGCTGTTTCAACAATTAGTAACGTTAAAAAAACTACAACACCACACCGGATCTAGCTAGACCGGAAACAAAACAACAGGCACGCCGCACACACTTGTTTAAGAGTGGTAGACGTTACGTTTTGAGTAGATGGCGAGTGCGAGACGCCGAAATGGATGGATTCCTTGTTGTCTGAAAATGTCAACAGGCTTGTCTGTTTGAGTAACTGGCTCAAAGCAAAGAAGTAGTAGGCTTACCTTTTATTGGTAACCATTACTGTTCATTCTTTCTGAAATAAGAGGCTGGGTTGATGAGCCTCTGGTGAATAAAGAGCAGTAGTCTGACTGCTATGTTCAAAGCAAACTTGAGAAAAGTATTAAGCCATGGTTTAACTGCACTATAGGCTGAGTCCTAGTTTACCTTACATGTGCACTTTGTAATTTTATTTTGTATCGCCCTGTTTTGATCCCTTAGAAAGGGCTGTTAAAGGGGCTGTTGTGTTTTTTTTTTTTTCCACCCTTTTATTGATGGACAGTGTTACATTGTGTGAGAGATTATTTGCTCCAAGTGAGAATGTTAGTGTGAAACTGAACACTACAGTATATGCCAATGTTGTTTTCAATAAAAACAACATTTGCACAAAGCAAGCCGATCCACTTTTCCATGTTGATAAGAGCATTAAAATGAGAAAAAAATAAAGGGACAAAAAGAAATCAAGGGACATTCAGAATAGATAAAAATGTGCGATTAATTGCGAGTTAACTATGACCTTAATGCGATTAATCGGACTAGGACTAGAAATTACCTATATCGGGATATAAAATTTTGATCATATCACACAGCCCTACTGTTACCAATAGGATTTATGTGCAAAATGATATGCAAGCACACGCGGTCCATTGGTAGGAGCATATGTTTTACCTTATAGTATAATGTTTACTGGTGGTTTGTGATCATTTTCGAATTCATCAAATCAAACTTGTGATTGGCCTAGTTTGGCCTAAATGTGTTTGTATTTGCATTCATGCCTCTTTGAGCTGGTCGGCGCTGCCCCAGGATGCAGAACGCTGGTGGGTGCTCCTCTTCTCTCCTGTTTCCTCACTCCAACATCCAGGAGTCTGAAAAGAACATCACAGCTACATATTACTATCAGCACACTCAGATCTCAACTTGTTAAACTATCACTCTGCAGTAGGTAACTGCAAAAACATTTTGTCAATATTGCTGAAACTTTCACTATATCCTGACAGTAGAACATGACACAGATAATCTGTGGGGAAAAAAAAAAAGAATCCACTGGTCATGAACAAAAACAATTAATCAGAGCCAAGAAAGATAAAAAGACACTTTGGGTTGGTAGCTCGAAGATAGTTAATTATTGAGTCTTATTCCCAGAGTCCCAAAGCGCCCTCTGAATGAGACTCAACAATGAACTATCTTCGAGCCACCAACCCAAAGTGTCTTTTTATCTTTCTCGACTTTGATTGGTTGTTTTCATTCAGGCCTGTTGGATTCTTACAAATGCCATCAGGAGCCAGAGGAACCTGATTTTTTTTCACAGATTATCTGTCTTACATTTTTACAGTGTAAAATTCTCTACTGCAGCTTTAAAGGACCATTCTGGTTAACTACAATTTGAAACTTCTCTTTATAGTTATGATTACACTGTACTCACTTATAGTCTGTCAAAGAGATTACAAAAAGCTTTGATTGTTCCAGCAATGGATGATCAATGTGACAAATTCATAGAGTCAGCATGGACATACATGTATTTTCACACAAACTCCTCAGTGAAAGCTGAGCTTGGCGCTCACAGTTAGAACACTACGGTGAACTCTGTCTCTCATCCAAGCATACGCACGCACACACTCACACACACACACACACAGGGCGCAGCACAACACGCACACACACACACACACACACACACACACACACACACACACACACACACACACACACACACACACACACACACACACACACACACACACACACACACACACACACACACACACACACACACACACACACACACACACACACACACACACACACACACTCAATACAACCTCCCCGTCCAACATCCAGAGAAAACTGAACTGCTGTCTTGCTCATCTTAATGTGTCCAACTCAAAGGGCCATTTGTGTACTCTGAGCAGTGAGTCAGTCACTAAAGACTTCCCCCTTATCCGGTCTTTCACTTCTCTGCCTTGGGGAGGACAAAGCCACCCAGAGCTGACAGGACAGAGCTATGTTATTTTTCCGCTTAAATGTGAGAAAATATAGGCAAACAAGAAGTATTCCACAGGTAGCACACAGTAGGGCAGATCCACTTTAACTACAGAGCACAAAACTCACGGTTCAGATCGTATCACGGTTTGTCACGGATCAGATCAGCAAAACAACAACAAAAAACTATACATACTACATTATCATATACTATCTTTATGCTGTCACAGACACAAGAAGCTCTCCAGTACAGAGAATCCAGAGATCAGGGAAGTGGCGTCCAGGTTCGAACAGGCAGGAAATGGAGTGCAGGCAAATCACTGGAAGGGGCTGAGTCACAGCTGAGACAGAAGGCACCGATGGGGTCCGTAGCAACAGGGTGTGAGGGCATAGGCTACTTCCTGGCAACCAGGGTTGAGAGCATCCAGGGCAAAGAGCAGCAACATCTTGTTCAGGAGGAAGTACGAGCCGGCAAGGAGCATGGACTAGATAGGAAAGTGCAATGCAATGAAAGATCAGCTGACATCTGGTGAGCAGACTTCCATCGCACCAGATTTTTTGTCTAAGCTGTCAACTAGGTCCAGCAAATCTTCACATATGGGGCAAAACTGAAACCCCTTCCTGCCCTTGTTGTTCTGACAGAAACAGTATATCTAACTGTGGGCATGCGCGAAAGCTGCTTGCTGCCTGTACGGTTGCTCCAACCTTTGAGTCTGCTTTTTAACTTTCTTAACTTTTATTCTCTTTTTGTTCGTTCTTGTTTTTTCACTCTAACTCTGTGAAGTTCTGCTCTCTCTAACAAGGTTTTTTTTAGAGAGTTTTCATGTTGATTTTATCAATGCCACTTCCACCGGGACACGCTGCCTTTGTTTACTCCGGAGAAAAGCTGATCGCGCTAATGCCGGCCAGCGTAGAGGCCAGACCAGCTGATATACCACCTGAACTCTGGAGAAAAACACACCGGGGATGCAGAGGAGGGAAGCAACGTCGGGGGAATATAGGAGGGTCGAGACGGGACAGGCTTATGGAGAGGATGGACAGGTTTGATACTGCGGCCCCTCCCCCACAAGACTCTGCTGCTGGCTGCCCAACAACAACTGCCACTTTACCTCCCCCTACTCCTCCTCCTTATAGACCCCTTGTCTGCCTCTCACCACCTCAATTCAATTCAATTTTATTTGTATAGCGCCAATTCATAACAGAAGTTATCTCAGGACACAACAGTACCACCATGAGCAAGCACTTGGCGACAAGGGCAAGGAAAAACTGCCTGTTAAAAGGCAGAAACCTAGGACAGATCCTCCGGCTCTAGGTAGGTGGTCGTCTGTCTCGACCAGTTGGGTCCCCCCCTGCTCTACATCATGTCCTCCACAACCTGAGGACCTCACCCCTCCCCCAACTGTCACCTCTACAGTGTCCTTCACGCCTGACCTGGTGAGAAGACAGCTGACGAGACTCCACTCCGGCAAAGCTGCAGGCCCTGACTGTGTATTTCCCAGGGTGCTTAAAGCCTGTGCCCCCCAGCTGTGTGGAGTACTCAGTCAAGTCTTCAGCCTGAGCCTGCACCTCCAGAGGGTCCCTGTGCTGTGGAAGACGTCCTGCCTCGTTCCTGTGCCAAAGAAGCCGCATCCCAGCGGCCCTCAGGACTGCAGACTCTCTCGGCTCTGACTTCCCACATCATGAAGACCCTGGAGAGGCTCGTCCTGGAGCAGCTAAGGCCTATGGTCAGGCCCTTCACTGATCCACTACAGTTCGCCTACCAGCCCCGCCTGGGAGTTGAGGACGGCATCATCTACCTGCTGAACAGAGTCTACACTCATCTGGACAAGCCGGCGAGCACTGAGAGTCATGTTCTTTGACTTCTCCAGTGCTTTCAACACCATCCGTTCGGCTCCACTGGGTGAGAAGATGGCTGCGATGCAGGTGGAGGCCCCCATCATGTCCTGGATTGTTGATTACCTGACGGGCAGACCACAGTACGTATGCCTACAGAACTGTGTGTCTGACAGGGTGGTCAGCAACACTGGGGCCCCACAGGGGACTCTCTCCCTTCCTCTTCACCCTCTTCACCTCAGACTTCAACTATTGCACCGAGTCCTGCCACCTTCAGAAGTTTTCTGATGACTCAGCAATAGTTGGCTGCATTGAAAAGGGTGATGACAGTGAATACAGGACTGTGGTGGGCAACTTTGTCACTTGGAGTTAGCTGAATCATCTGCAGCTCAATGTGACAAAGACAAAGGAGCTCATAGTGGATCTGAGGAGGGCAAAAACACCTGTGACCCCTGTCTCCATCCAGGGGGTCCCTGTGGACACTGTAGAGGAGTATAAGTACCTGGGGGTGTACTTTAATAATAAGTTGGACTGGACCAGAAACACAGAGGCGGTCTACAAGAAGGGCCAAAGCCGACTCTTTTTCCTAAGGAGGCTGAGGTCCTTCAACATCTGCCGGATGATGCTGAGGACGTTTTATGAGTCTGTTGTGGCCAGTGCGATCTTCTTCGCTGTCACATGCTGGGGCAGTGGGATGAAGGTCGCAGTTACCAACAGACTAAATAAACTGATCAGGAGGGCCGGTGATGTCGTGGGGGAGGAGCTGGACACCCTGACGACCGTGGCAGAGAGGAGGATGCTGTCTAGGCTTCAGTCCATCTTAGACAATGTCTCACACCCTCTCTATGAGACACTGGCCCAGCAGAGGAGCACCTTCAGCAGAAGACTCCTCTCACCCAGATGCACCACAGAGCGCCACAGGAAATCATTCCTGCCTGTGGTCATTAAACTCTATAACGCCTCCCTCAGAGAGTCAGACACCCCCTCTCTGTAATCTGACCTCAAACACGGACAACCATTTCTGCACTTTCTTCTTTCTTGCACATTTTCAAAACTGTACTGTACCTTGTGTGTATATATATATATATATATATATATATATATATATATATATGTGTATGTATATATGTATATATGTTGTATGTAGATTTGGAGTTGTAACAAAAGTAATTTCCCCCTGGGATTATTAAAGTATTTCTGATTCTGATTCTGATTCACACTATTACGGTTAAATTTAGTCCATGGTTCACGGGGGGCAAACTGTGTGGAGGGGTCCATTCAGATTATAAATCAGCTCAATCAGCACCTTTAACAGATCATAATCCTACACATCTCTACCAAGCTTCTGTTATTGATTTAAGTTAACAGATTGACAGAAACACTGGACTGAAACTAGTGATTTAACACACTGCTAATGTCGCAAATGTTGCTAAGGCCTAGTGAAACCTGTTAACAGCAATAAACCGAACATTTACCACAAACATTCTGCATTTCTCACCAACCAAATTGAAGTCAGGTTGGTTATGTTCCTAAATGTCAGTGGTATGAATTTCAGGTTATATCATCCAACCGTAGGTTTACATCTCTAAATAGTTTTGTGTCATGTAATACATTATCCAAACCTCGGAACCATTGTCCCAACTGGTGTTCACTAAAAGCTGGTTCACCTGGTAGGAGAGACAATCAACCAGTATTCAGAGTATTGTAGATGGGACTAAAAATGTGCATGTCATCTTCCTCGTATGTCCATTGTGTTCAGGAAAAAGGCGGCCTGTGTGCACCTGATGCAGAGCAAACACTGACTGTCTGTATTCTTTGGAACTAGAACTTTTGAGGTGTTCTTCCTATTTGTATATACTCAGATAAACTGTATTTGAGAACACTCAAAGTCCTCCTCCACGCTGTTCTGTCAATGAATAAAGAGCTTTGGGGATATCCAGGTTTTCTGTTGCTGAGTTTGGCATATAAACAATCTCCATATGGAGTGAGAAGAAATTGGAGGGCTGAGCATACTGTAATCTGTTCCGCACCCACACGCCTCCACACCCACACGCCTCCACATGAACACACACACACACACACACACACACACACACACTTAAAGCTGCAGTTAAAACATTTTTTTTGTCGTATTTGCTGAAACTTTCACTATATCCTGACTGTAGTACATGAGACAGATAATCTGTAAAGGAATCTGGTTACTCTGGTTCGTTCTAGTGCTCTAAATGACATTTGCAAAAATCCACCAGGTATAGTAAAGTATTTGGATGGAAAAGACTCTTTGGTTTTATATTTGACTGTTTGTCTCCCTAAGAGGTTTTTTGTCGTGTTAATAAAGTTGAAATAATAAAGAGATATTAAGGCAATAAAAATTATTGATAGCACAGCTAAGCTAACTAGCTAAAAGCAGCTACATTTGGAAGCAGTAACTTTACTGTCCATCAGGAAACTCTGTAAACAGGGCTCCAGACTAACTTTTTGCATTGGTTGCACTGGTGCGCCTAACTTTTTTTTTTTTGGTGCACCAGCACAAAATGTAGGTGCACCCAAATTTTTCATTGCGTCGCCTTTAACGCCATAAGGTCACCTTTTTATCACTCTCCATAACTTTCACATAATGTGAATGATTTTTAAACAAGAATAAGGTGTAGAGAAATGCTTGTCTTTATTTGATGCACAATTATATATAAAAAGAAAATAAAGTGTTTAAAGTGCTTCACTGAGCTGAAATTGAACATTTCAAACTAAAACATTAAGCAAAATAAAACATTTCCAAATAAAAGTTCGATACGAAACGTTGTTGACCCGCTCATGAATGCACTATTTCCGGCCATATTCTGACCGCACTCCTCACAGTACACGCAGTGCATTGCGTTACGTCCTTTGTTGTACCTCAGCCAGGGAAATTGTTTCAGACAGTCCTGTCTGAAGGAATATATTTTGGCCTTTTTAATTTGGGTCTCTATCCCAGACTCGGTTGTTTCCTCCTCTGGTTCCGAGTCTGATGCTGTCGCCGACTGGGGCTCGGCAATTTTTAAACACACACAATTGAGTGCGGTGAACAGGACCACAGCCAATCAGAGGCAAAGACCCGCCCGAGCTCTGTCTCTTATTGGTTTAGAACACGATATGATCCTACCATGAGTGTGTGAGTTCGGTCTCAGGAGAACACAGAGAGATGATGCGCTTGCGAAATAAATTCCTGTTTTCACCTGGGCAACGTCAGGTGCACCAGTGCGACCTAGAAAAATTATTAGTCGCACTCTCAAAATGTTTGGCCGCACATGGTCACACTCTGGAGCCCTGGTAAATCACAGAGAGTTGAGGCGGAGCAGCCGGAGGACATCATAGGGAAAACCAGAAGACATTTTCTCCTTGAATATGATCTAGTTTCACCAAAATCAGTTGCATAGCTGGCGGCGTGTGGCTTAAAGTATCACTTGCTCCACCCCGTAGCCAAAAGTGACAAAAAACAGCTGTACGAGGCGCAGAGTGGGAATGATAGGGGAACCATTCACCCTGAGGCATAATATTGCTATAAGGCTTATTAGATGTAGCATTACTCAGACATTGGGCTCTGTCATTAATCACAATAGTCTGAGAAAAAAAAGATTTGATCCTAATCCTTCTCGGTCACCACGGCACATCCGTACATATTACAACAGTAATGTGGTCACCTTATTCATTGTGTTAGAGCGTTGGCTGGTTTAAAGTTGCCCCTTCAGGCAGGTTGATGACTGATGGACTGTAAAACTAAGCAGGCAGGAGTAAGAGGAGAAGGATATCCCTGCATATACAAACATCTGTCAAACAGTAGCACCACACATGCAGACTCCCACAATCATACCTTTGAGTTGCTTTAAGAGTTAATAATGAACTGTAAGCTAAGAGCAAAGAGGTCACTGGGCCTTTGAAGCTGCAGAGACGCGTAGGCGGTAAATGTCACACAACCGGAAGACATGGGATGTATAGACTAGTGTGTGCGGGGACATCTGAGGTTAAACAGCATGAGAGGATCACTGGGCAGGAAGGTGTGGGCACAAATTAAGGTCAAGGATGACACACAACATTACCACTATGGCATAGGAAATAAAATGGAACCAACATTTTACAGTCAGAACGAACACGCCCTGGACACACAGTGGATACAGCGTGTCCAGAGACAGAGACAACGTCCAGTGTGGCCTGTGGACAGTAAGATAAACTGATATCTTTATCCTCAAACATAAATCCTTTATAAGTCCAGTGCTGCTGCATATGTGACCAATAAAGGCTGATAGTAGTGACTCATACAGTCCACGCTCAGACTAAGACTGCAGATGGTCAAACGGAAGATGATGACGATGATCATTCACTTATGGCAAACCCCTGGGGTGCAGCTCCCCAGTCTTTGGAAAGGTCTTTTGCAAATGAAAAACAAAAACAAGACATTTGAAGACAGCAAATCAGGCTTTAGAAAGACATTTCCCACTATTTTTGACATTTTATAGACAAATTGATAAGACGTCCTGGTGTCACGTTCACTGTTGTCATTTACTGTATTATCTTTGATGTTTCTAGTTTTATTGTTTTTATATTGTTATTTATTTAATACTTTGTGTAGTTTTTTTTATTGTTTTAAATTGATATTCCTGTTCCAATTTTCTATTATTATAATTATTATTATTAATTATTATTATTATTATTAGGAGCTGACCTGTCACTGCTTCCTGCAGCTGCAGCCTAGATACTTTTATTCCCAGAAAAAAAGCTGTATTAAGTTACTGTTAACGTACGTTACTGCTGCAGCATCACATTGAAAGCATTTAACTGGCGTCTGAAGTAAGCTTGTCACCGGAAGTGCAATGTGTTTGCCAGGAAGCTCGACAGTGGCTGCCATCATTCAATAAAATAGTAATTTGTTGATTCGTTTTTGCCAGCGGATTAGTTTGAAATACCAGAAATGTCTAAAAAAAGCAGAGTCCTAAATATATGCAGGCCTGCTTTACTACCCTTGTGTGGCTACACGTTTTGATAAATAAAGGCAGGTCTCCATTAGAGGCCTGGTCTGGATTTTATAGAAAGTCTTTGGATGTATAAAACATCTTAAATCCCACTGGGTGGAAATTTTGCTCTCAATACTGCTAAAAATAATCTTGATGATTAGGGATGCTCGATATTGGCTTTTCTGCCGATATCCGATTCCGATATTGTCCAACTCTCAATTTCCGATACCGATATCACCCGATACCGATATATGCAGGCTTTTTACACCAAAACTGTTAGTTAACAACATAACATATCTCCTATTGTGGAATTAACACATTATGCCTCATTTTATTGTGATGCCCCACTGGATGCATACATAAATGCAACATGGCTTTCCAAATGTAAACACTGTCTGTGCAAAATAAGAGAACAACTTCAGCTTCCATTGTATTAATACTGAAAAGAGCGCTAACGCTAATCGCTAGCTAAGCGCTAATTGCTAGCTAAGCGCTAATCGCTAGCTAAGTGCTAGCTTTGGTTAATGTGTTTGTGTTAATATTAAAATCATTCAGCTTTAAATTGTTTGCTTGTTAGCCACGGTTAGCAACCAACCAGTCTAGCGTAGTTGTTGTTGTTATACGTCATCTAGCGCGTGCCGGTAAACGTCCCATGCTGCGTTCATGCAGGCTCGGAAACAGAACAAACATCGGTTATGAAAACCCGATACCGATAATTCCTGATATTACATTTTTTAGTGAATATCGGCAGGCCGACATTATCGGACATCTCTAGTGATGATCTGTTTTTCAATGACAGTAATAACTGACTTTCATTAGGTTAGCACATCCACAGCCTAAAGCCTGATTTATAATTCTGCATCGAATCAGCACTAGGGATGGGCTGATATACGATAATATTGTGTATCGCGATAAAAACATAACACAAACATTTATCATGGTGAATTTCCATTATAATCGGGTTAACCGTGAATATCCTCACATGAAAAAGCTGTGTAGCTCTCCAGCATACATGCCTATATTGAGTTCCTGATTTATTTTGAACAAGGGGACAAGGGGGAGACCACATCAGTGCAATTTCAAGGGAAATTTAGTTTATTTTACAGAAAATCGTTATCTTCTCACCTATTAAAGCCAATTAAAAGAAGAGGCAAAAAAGGAAGGTGTTGCAATCTGTATGCATGTTTATATGACAGTCTATAGTGTTGTATAGCTCTTTACTGACTTGTCAGCAGAAATGAAAAGGGTGTGTTTTTCTCTTGCGCTTTGCATTTGGGAAACCTGCTCTCAAGTGTCACACCAGCTTATCCTAGCAGCAGTAGAGTTTTAAACAAAAGGTAGGCGATTGGTTTGAGGAACCCACCAACTGTCTGATTAGTGGACGAGCCACTCTACCTCCTGAGCCACTTTGGATCAGGATAAAGAATAAAGGTAAGGTTGAGTTTCTTGTAGCTTGTGGAAATCCCATATGTGTTGTGTTTATGCCTGCTTCTCAGAGGCAGTGATCCTTGTTCAGCAGAACACATAACTTAATTCTGTTACCATTTTCTTTTCTGCTTTAGTGCTTATACAGCAGGACACATGAAGGGAGTGTGGGGGTTGCGCTCACCTGTGTGGATTTATCTTTCATACAAGATGGGTAGCGCACATGGGGGTCACGAGGCCACTGCCCGGTGAGGTAGGGCCCAGTGATAGTGCCCAAGGATGAAGTCTGCCAAATAGCCCCTGAGCCCCACACCTGCTGGGGTTTTGTCCTTTCAACTGCACAGATAGAAAGAAAAGAGCAACATTAGCTCAGAGTAACAGGAACACTGGTAGCGAAAGAGAATTATCACCTAGATCTTTGCAGCTTTTTGCTTGGTTTTCACTCTCTCTATTTAAGCGTTAGCTAGGCATGACATTATTTTCAGCAGAAGTCAATATATGATCAGAGATGAAAACGCCAATGACTTAAAAGTAACATTACCATTTGTTGACTGTTGCACTCATATGGAATTCTGCTACTTATGCTCAAACCCAATTGGCTCTCAGAAGGGTCAGGAGTGAGGACAGCAGTTGGACCCTTCTCAAAGCCAGCGGCCCCCCGATCGCTGTTGCTGGCAGATCTTTTCAGCTATGAGTAGCTAGCTAATTAAGCTAATGTTAGCTCCACATGCAAGTGAAGTGAGTGACACAGATTCAATAAACTCCAACAATTGCTTCGACCCTTCCATCAAAATAAATATGTACATTTCTAGGCTTTGTATTGGTAATCTGGTGATGATGATCTGGCGATACATGGTTCAGTCACAGACAGCATCAGTCACAGACAGCATCATCCTCAGAGACAAGTTACAACAACCATATTGTCACACTCTAAAGGGTAAATAAGGGTAAAGAATAATGACCACATCTACCATTCATATGTGTGCTCAAACATGATGCCTCATCGGGCCAGTGTTCCTGTTGTAATCTGGTGATATGACTTCTGGTCCAACAATAGAGAATCCTCTTAAACGAGGTAGAGGTGCAGGTCACTTGCTATAAATCCACAGGATTACAAGTACACTCGAGAGACTAAATTAGACTTGGCCGTGATCTTCTAATTATGTAAAGCAGCTGGACACGGTACCACAGAGTTCAGTTCCTGCAGTCCTTCCTGTGTTACTGTATCTCCCCTTTAGAAGGACCAGTACTTTAGTAAATATACTAAAACTATCTAGCACAGAGCACCCGGGCCTCCATAGACATGATACTGTCTTAAACAATTACGCAAATTAACTGTCATGTAGAACAAGCTGAGTATCTGAGGCTACAATTTTTTTCCCCTTCTCCTTCACATGTATATATGGATATGTATATACAGAGGAAGCAATTAAAGCTGCAGTGGGTAATTTGTATATTATATTTTTCATATTTACTGAAACTTTCACTATATCCTGACAGTAAAAAAAAAAAGAAATTGGCACAGATTATCTGTCTCATGTACTACTGTCAGGATTTAGTGAGAATTTCAGCAATAACAATAAACTTTTTATTTTTATAAAAGTTACCTACTGCAGCTTTAATGTGTTGACAACCTGTCTGAGCATGTGACCATATGTGTTTCTTGCCCCATTGAACTTCTTTTTAGCAAATCACCATGTTCCCAGGTCTTAGCAATTCACTTGGTATGAATTGGTATTAGCAATAATGGCATAACCTAATAAGACACAATAAACCAGATCTAACCTTTGATTTAAATGGACAGTCAGCTACTGTAGTTCATGACGTACCAATTAAACCAACCACAACTATACTGCTAGACTTGGCTACACAGCATGTCAGCATTGTGTCGGTTGAATAAGGTCTACAATACATACCAAATATGGACACCTAATTACTAATACTATTGCAAATTAAATTGTTTTGAATATTTCATGAAGGACTGTGATGCTGCTGGCTCAGATAAATAGCTCAAACTGAAACAGGCCTACTACTTCCTGTCATTTGATGTGTTCTTACGTGACCCCAGTGTGCAAAGAGAGCTACAGTATGCAGCTATCATCACACCACTGAAGAAAAACAGACACTCCAGCTCTGGAGTATTGTCCTAAAAACGACATTTCATCAGGCATTTAAACAATGTTTGGCATATCAAAGAATTTGCTTTTTATGTACAGGCCATAGACACTGCACAATTTGACAGTAGTGACTGAAAAAAAGTAATTCTGCACCTTTACATTCACCCTTCAGACTAATGGTTTTTGTTTGGTTTTTATTGCTTTTTATAGGTTTTTGCATGGTCATGGCTTAGCTAAGCTGAATAACCCTCAATTTGCATGAGAGTGCTACTATTCATGTTTTAGGACACTTCTTATTTTAAATAATGTTTTATGCAAATTGTTTCTTTGCCTCTATACATGTCCAGTAGATGGAAAATATCTGTATATGAATGGATAAAAGAGTGTTTCAGTGTTCCATGAATATAAGAACCATTATGATGTAGAGTTGGGCAATGTGGCCTAAAAATAAAGTCTCTCCCCTAAATTCTGCTAGTTCCCTCCCTCCCAGCAAATTTAAAAAATGCGGCAGAGACAATCACTTGGGGGCATGGCCATGTGGCTTCAGAGTGTGTAATGCTGCGACAGACTGACCACTTGGAGCAACAGGAGTACAGCTGCCAGTTGTCAGAGCAAACAGAGCTAACCCACCATGAGCAGCTGCTTTCAGTCTATCCAACACAGACAGTTCACTGGAGCTTTCACAGTCACTAGAAGCACAATCATGGCCGTTTGTAAAAGTGTCTGTATGGTAACTGTGTGTAACTTAGTTTTGACATATATCACTGTGACATGTAGTCATTGTTATAACCCTGCAGTAACATCTGTGGTCACAGGTCATATTAAAGACAAAACTGAACAAGCTCAAGGACAAATTCCTGACCTGACAGTGGTCAAAGTGGCAATCCACAAACATCCGTGGCCTTAGACAAACCCTGTTTTGTGCACAAACCACAGACAAACTTAGTTGGACAATAACAAGTGCTACTGTGGGTTTAGCTGTCATATGAATTGTGTATTCATCAAAACCATAGCCTTTGTTTTACATGTTGTAACCACTGTGGTCATTATCACAATAAAACACTGTACACAATGAATATGACGAGTACAGCTGTGTTGTTCTGCAATAAGCCAAAAAAAAATAAGCAGCACACTCCACCCATAATATTTGTGAAACAGAATCACACAGACAGATAAACTGCCATGTTCCAGTTATTTCTTATGTTATATTTTCTGGGGGCTTTTGCCTTTCCTATCAATAGTGACAGCTGTAGAGTGACAGGAATGGGGGGTCCCATGTAAATGTAAGTAGTTTATTGAATGTAATGGACAGGTTCTATGATCACTCTGCAGCTGTGGAGCACCACCTCAGTTTCAGCCGAGCAGTTTAGACCCAAAGGTTCAGACATCAGAGTGAAAACAGGAAACTAAGGTATAGAAAGTAGGCTATGGTAAGCATACAGGGGAAATCCCAGTGTTTGCCTAAAAGGTGCGCAACCGGTGCAGATGTAGTTGACAACTCGATTGGGGGACGCGGGTTGGCAGACCTCAGAGTCACCAATGCGGCTGTAGACTCTAAAAAGGTCCAGAGTGTAAGAGTTAGTGGCATGCTCGAGAGTGTCCTTTACTGATATTTCATTGATGTAGACTTTATCGCCACCTACTGGCATGCTTGTTTGAGGATTTGGGATATTTGGATATTTTGGAAAACAAAAGGATGCCGGGACAGAATTTGTTTTGTCCACCGTTCTTTGCTTTTCTTCAATGAAGAAATACTGTCCAGTTCTGATATATCGGATGCTTACAAGATCTACCCTAATCTCTTTTAGCAGCCGCCACTGTTGTTTTCGAGCACCTAGCGTTAAACCTAGCTCATGCCGTGGCTGGCAGTAGTTCCTCAAAGGACACTTACTGGTCCAAACCACTGTGGTTGGACACAAGCACGTAGCTTAAAGCCCGGCAAGATTCTCACGTGAGCTCATAATTCTGTGATCTTGCGAATCTAGCTGCCTCGCAAAGTTAACACCACCCAACTAAACCCCTTGTTCCCAGGATAATTGAAATGCTCACTTGTGCTTTAGCTCATAAAGTTCGTCTTTAATCACCACCATTTAATCGTGGGGCTACTGGGCAATCCCCATTGTTGAGCCCTGCCAGCACAAGCAAGTTCGCTTGGAGACAAGAAATGACCTAATAGTTGCAAAAAAGCAAAAGAATTTACAAATTGAAATATAACCTTTAAAGGGGAACTTGGGAACTCTAGCCATTTCTTCGCTGGTTTTCACTTTTGTCGTCGCATGTTTTCTCAACGAGCTCCCCCTACAGCTCGGGGATGTATATTTCAAAACACTGTCGTAAAAAAACTCACTTGCGGCACCCTCCTCCCCCTTTCTACCGCTGCTGATGTGCATTTGTCGCCGGGCAACTTTTTTCGCGTGGAGCAATGTCTACCGAGGTGGGTAATACATTCATCATCGCTTGTTCTTATAGCCGGCATGGCTAACCGGTATTGAGGGGGGCGCGTGCGTTTATGTAGAATTGCCGTAAAACAGTTTGTGTTTCTCGCTCGTTCTCGCTTCTCACGATACTTTCTATTTCCAACTTAATGGGACGGTAGTCCCAAAGTTGCAAGGTTGGTTTTCTGCCTGGGGACGCTATGGGGAGCGGGGACAGTCACCATTCTTACAAATGCCATTAGGAGCAGTAGAAGCAAGAGAAACCTGATTTTTTTCACAGATCATGAGCCACGGGCCTTGTATGATTTATGCAAACAGTGTGTAAGTGTTGTGGTTTTAGTCACAGTTGGTCAAAGCCTCTCCAGGCTCTGTGAGTTCATTCTTACATTTGGTTGATGCTGAAAACCTTTGTGGGATAACAAGGTCATCCACTATGACTTTTAGTCATATGACTACCTCAAACCGCAGAGAGCAAGCATTTCACAGGTTTTGCATCTCTTTTCTATGTACAGAATGTGTCACTGTATAAATTATTACACTGTCTCGTTTTCTCACCCCTACACAATGACTGGAAGTGAAAGGTTTACAATAAAGTGGCTGGTGCCCAGGTGGTCATAATGTTATGGCTGATTGGTGTATATCCAGAGAAAATGATAAAAAAGTTTGGGATTATTTCGAGCTGAAACAAAAATCTGCACAATGCGTCAGTTGTAAAATTGAACAAGCCTAGCTCAAAAGCACGCTAGCTTTTATTTAGCCGCCACAAGTCATTGTTTTTCTGCCGGAAAAAAAAAAACGAGAAAAAAAGGGAAAACGCGATCATTTGAACGTGTGGCTTCCAGTTCCAGCCCTATACCAACAAACTGCTACAGTAGCTCTTCTGTTGGATCGGACCACACGGGTCAGCCTTCGCTCCCCACGTGCATCAATGAGCCTTGGCCCCCATGACCCTTGTTGCCGGTTCACAATTCCTTCCTTGGAGCACTTTTGATAGGTACTGACCACTGCAGACCAGGAACACCCCACAAGAGCTGCTGTTTTGGAGATGCTCTGACTTAGCCGTCTTGTGTGGAATAATGTAGGCCTACACAGATTTTAAGCTTCAACGCAACTATTTGAATATCCCTGAGTCTGAACACAGTATAGAAAAAAGGCACGCATGTTTAATTTGGAACCGTGTCTCAACTGGAACCGGTTCTTGATTCCAATCCCTCCAACTAAGAGAATATTTGTACAGTATTTATTTTCATTTAGGTTTTCTTAGTTTAGTAAGCCTGCCGGCGTGGCGCTGATGTTATTAGAGCAGGATATTTACCCTCGGTAACGGAAATGCTGCTTGGTTGGGAAGCACTCATGCATAAAGTGTCAAATATATGATATCCCTGGAATTTATGACTGTTTGGGGGAAAAAAATCACTTCAGTAGGTTGCTGGTATAAAATATGCTCAGTATAAAATAATATATATTTGAACCCCAAAAAATCCAAGAAAAAAAACTAAAGTCCAAACTGAGTCAAAGTTTGAAATGTAGGAATACAATACTGATAGTAGTTGAGGGCCAGATTTCTTGATTTTTCTTAAAAACATGTCTATGGCAGAAGGATGTTCAGAAGAACATGAACCTGGTCTCAGAAAAGGGTCTATTTAAAAAAAAAAAAGGAGTGAGCATTAGACTAAAAACTCTAAAGCTCTGTGGTCCATTTTGCACGGACTTATGAGTAGCATAAAGGGAACTACAGCCTGAATTTCATTATGCAACCCTGCATTGTAAAATGACAAATAACTGTGTATCCTTTAAAATGCCATGCTTCAAAATCAGATCACCTGTCCAACAAATCTGATAACTGGTGAGCTTATTCAAAGACGATGATGTTGATGTTTAACCTGACAAAGTGTCTGAACATTGAACTTAACACCATTTACTCTGTGTTTAAGCCTATATTTGTTTATATTGTGACAACTGCAGTTCCTGTTCGTGCTGTAAGCATTAATGAACACACAGCATTCACTCGATTACTTTTGATACTGAGAAAAGCAACTAAAAATGGTGATTAGGAGGCTGGATCTGTTCATTAGTTATTACTTTGTCATAAGTTTCTTTCATCTGATTTATTGATGTCAGATACATGGACATTTAAGATATTACAATCATGACTGATTCTTGCACCGTGCGTATGATGTATGTTTCAGATTCAGGGTGACAGGTCAACTTATGGAGAAAAAAAAGAAATATTACTGCACAAAATTGGATGCTGTTTGCGTCTGAACAGAATGCATTATCTGCTTATATCCAAATGTTGTTTAAATCCCTAACCACGTACCAAAGAAGTGAAGGGAATTCACTCCAACCTACACTACAGAAGGTACTTTCCCTGATTAGTTCCTCTCTAGCTAAAGGAGTGCTAATTAGAGAAATCACAATCACCTGCTATGGTCTCTGGCTGGAACGAAAACTTGCAAACACTCTTCAATAGCCTTATGTCACAGTCTTCCTTTGCACTTTACCTGCTGTTTTAATCACCGTTAGGCCATGACACTTTATACAGGATATATATTTAGTAGCCTCTTCGCAATTCCTGTGTTATGCTAAAATATAATACTGTGTCTATTGGTGGACTATAAGTGGTTTTTGATCTTAAAGCTGCAGTAAGTAAGTTTTCAAAAATATATTTTTGTTTGTTGAAAACAATCACTGGTGAGAAAAATAGCTGATTGTTAAGTCTTATACCCAGGTCATCTAATACAGATGTTTTGGGACCCTGGGAATGAGATTGAACAATCAACTATCTTTCTTGGCTCTGATTGGTTGTTTTCACTCAGGCCCGGTGGATTCTTGCAAATACCATTATGAGCACTAGGAGGAGCCAGAGGAAGCAGATTGTTTCACAGATTATCTGTCTTGTGTGCTACTGTCAGGATATAGTGATACGTTCAGCAATATTGACAAAAAGTTATTTTTTATAAAAATGACCTACTGCAGCAGAGCAACCGTAGCATTTATTTGGAGCATTGTTTCCGTCCACCTAATGAAAGTAAGTCCAATATTCACTCTCAGTTTAGCTTTTCTGGTCTCCACCAACTCCTGAGAAAAATATCAGATTCTTTAGCTGCTTAATTCTCCACTATGTTCACCAGTAACTTTCCATCCGTCTGCTGTGTTGGTAGTGTACAGTTGGTTTATGAAAACTGCAGCCATGATAGCATAGCTTATGAGCTGTAAAACCAAAACAGTAAGCTAAAAGATGCCAAAATGCTCCATAGAGGTGAGGGAACTGCATTTGTGACTGTCTGAGGTACATTACACACTGGCTGTACTGGAAACTGCCTACTATACAAAAGCAAAATCTGCCAAATCTGTAAGTACGCCAAAAATACCCGGAGGGAAAAAAATCCCCTGCATTCATCAGACCACTCTACCTAGCCTACTGTATCCCACAGTGCAAAGCGCTAGAACAATCACAATCATCAACAACCAGTCAGGCAAACAAGTTAGTTTTTTGAGAATTTCTTATGCTATAATCAGGTTCCTCTGGCTCCTAATGGCATTTGTAAGAATCCACCGGGCCTGAATGAAAACAACCGATTAGAAGAAAGTTGGGTGACTGTTGAGTCTCATTCATAGGGTGTCAAATACAGACACTTTGGAACCCTGGGAATGAGAATCAACCATCAACTATCTACAAGCTTCCAACCCAAAGCATCTTTATATCTTATATATTATTTATATATCTCGGCTCTGATTGGTTGTTTTTGTTCAGGCGCGGTGGATTCTTACAAATGCCATTAGGAGCACTAGGAGGAGCCGGAGGAACCTGATTTGTTCACAGAGTATCTGTCTCATGTTCTACTATCAGAACACACTGAACATTTCAGCAATAATGAAAAAGGTTATTTCTATAAACTGGGGGACACAGGACCCTAGGGACATGAGATATGCTCCCATTTGATCCATTGTAAGTATTTATTTATGTATTTATGTATGACCACCACAATCTCTAAATAGACTACAATGTCGATAGCAGCATGACCATGGCAATAAAATTACGTAAGAAGTCTATCAATCTATCTCTCTATCTGTCCATCTATCAGTGATGGCAGTTCCATCAGGTTCACATAGCCAGTGTCACTGTTTAGCAAAGGTCATCAGAATGAAAGTTGTCTGTGTGTTTATTGGTCTTTGGCAAGGGTCAAACACACAATGCTCAGTGCCACCCTGGCTTGATGCATGCCATCCCGATCAAAATGCCCTGGACACGCCACTGCTACCAGCAGGGATATCTAAGAGAATAAAGTGCATAAAATAGCCTGTAATATTTGAATCCAGAACACATGTAAAACATTAGAGCTAACAGCTCCCCACAAATACATGCAGTAAGCACGGAGTAGCCATGGCACATGCTGAATGCTGGCTTGGCTGCACAGATAATTTACTGTACTTGCAAGGAAACTGTATACCTTTCTGCAGACAGTATATACTCGCGTTTGCAAAATAGTATTTTAATGTGTATGCATGTAGTTGCAGAGGCTGGCCTGCCTGCACAGAAGGCTCTGTTTATGTCTCAGACGGCTAGGCCCCAATGTTGCCATAGGAGCCACAGACCTACCAGCTGACGACATATTTCCCTGTTTCAATGAAGGTAAACAACCCCAATGTAACGAATTAATAACAAGCTTTCACAGCAGATCCTGCAAATCTGGCTAATCATCCGTATCATGTAGATCAGTGAGTCCTGTTTATCTCCGACAGAGTAGCTGCATCATCCCTACACAGGCATCCGTACCCTGACATATTTACCTCATCACAGCGAGCAGAACGCCAGTGTACTGTAATAACAACTGCTCCGGCTAATGGCACATTATTGCGTTTAAATCGACACTGGAATAACATACATTAACAGCCCTTGATGTGCTGTGCTAAAACTATGACTGATATTATGATGGAAATTGGAACATGGTAGCAGGAGCTATTGTGGAAATATAGCAGTTATAAGCGTCCCCTCGGTGTTTTTAGCGTCAAGCATCACATCCCTAACGTATTATGACCCAATTAGAAAGCTAGCTTAGCCTACTATCTTAGCATCTCAGTTCACTCGCAGTTACAGAGGACGGCTCGCTACAATAAATCTTGCAATGGAAAACTTGGTAGTTTTAGGTGGTCTGGTATATTGACAAACTTATATAGGCTTTAAAATAACCCAACAACTTGTGTCTGAATAATGACAACCCGATTTACAATTCGGCGTAAGTCCAATTTACTAAACTTCCCTCATTTGCATTAAAATAGAATATTTTGAGCCGCTTCACCCTCATTTCCACTAGCTTCTCTTACCAAAACAACGTGGCGCCTCATGGCGAGGGAAATTATTACATTTGAGATTTTATTCAAGTTAAATGTTAAATGGTGGTCTATACGTGCGCCGAACATAAGAGCACCATGTAGTTGTGCAGAAAAAAGCTTGGTTGTCATTTTTCAATACACGTATCGTGTTCATTCGTCGCCGAAACCCTTCAATTGTCAGATTGTTTAAGCTAGTTTGGCGTGACGATCGTGACAGAACGAGTCTTAGCATAAGTTAGCACCAAGCTATCAGAGCGATGACGGGTGCATTAAAGGTAAACTTCATTGACTTTAAAGGGCGGAATTACCTTTGGATAGAGGCGAGAGTGGTGGGCGTTCTGGTGAGCTCCTGCTGTCCGGCGGTGAAAGCCTCTGCCTGGGGACCAGCCTACCGTCCGAGCCGCTTCCACCCGGGTTGGCGGGACTGGAGCAACGGGACGTCGTTGGACCTGTGTTGCTCCCGGCTACTGAGAAGGAGGAGGAAACGGAGCGGGTTGGGCTGTGCTGATTTCCACGCAGAAGCTGGTACGGCACCGTGGCGCGGATAGGCTGCAACCGGACCGCGGCGGTGTTGTTGCTACAGGAGGGGCAGGGGGCTGTCGGGGAGCCGCTTTGTTTAACCCGCTGCTGGGATGAGCTAGCCTCGGCTGTTGATGCTGACATAATCCACCACGTTCACTTTATAATGTTGTTTATGCAACAATATGAGTTGTAAAAGTTCCCCCGAGTCTAACTTTAACTTGTTTTTCGACAGACGACCAATACGCCACCATAACAAGGTTTCCACCAAAGTTTCTTAAGTTAATTCCCGACGTCCAGTCAGTCCCAACCTGTCTGCACTTTACATTTCTGCGATGCTACATTTCTACTGCGTGTCTCGTACAAACAGTGTCCTGTTCACGGTCTGCATAGTTCAATCACTGTGTCCGCGTTACTTTGTCCAATTGGTCAAGTTGTCGTTTTCGCAAATCCCTTACCACAGTTTCCAGTAGTCACTTTAACAACTACTGACAGCAGAGTTTGGACCATGGGTGGGGCCAAATCACTACGGCTACTTTCGGATTGGTGCAGGACTACTTCCTGGATGTCAATGGGTTGCTTATTGGATGTATTGAAACCTTAACCAATGTAAATGAGCAGTGTCTTTCTGGGTCTGCTATTGGTTGTTGACCACTGTATAGAGATAGGCCTATTGGCATTATGTGCATATGATTGATACATATTTAAACAGAATATAACATTATAACTGCAGTTAATAATATATTAGTACACATCATACACACAGTGCAAGAATCAATCCCTCCTTCCAGTGATTGTAATATCTTAAATGTCCATGTATCTGACACCAATAAATCAGATGAAAGAGACTTATGACAGTTAAAGCTGCAGTAGGTAACTTTTATAAAAATTTCTTTTTGTTATATTTGCTGAAACTTTCGCTATATCCCGACCGGGCCTGAAGGAAAACAACCAATCAGAGGTGAGAAAGATAGTTGTAGAGTCTCATTCCCAGGCCATTACATATTGATGCTGGGAATGAGACTTAACAATCAACCATCTTCAAGCCACCAGCCCAACACATCTTTACACGTTTCTTGGCTGATTGATTGTTGGCTCTGATTGGTTGTTTTCTTTCATTCTTGCTAATGCCATTAGGAGCACTAGGAGGAACCAGAAGAACCTGATTGTTTCACAGATTATCTGTCTCATGTTCTACTGTCAGGATATAGTTAAAGTTTCAGCAAATATGACAAAAAGTAATTTTTATAAAAGTTACCTACTGCAGCTTTAACTGTCAAAAGTTTCTTTCATCTGATTTATTGGTGTCAGATACATGGACATTTAAGATATTACAATCACTGGAAAGAATGAATTCTTGCACAGTGTGTATGATATGTATTAATATATTACTAACTGCAGTTATAATGTTATATTCTGTTTAAATATGTATCAATGATATGCACATAATGCATATACATTTTTATAAAAAAAAAAGCCTACTACAGCTCAAACTCAGGGAATAAGATGGTTTATGAAGATTTTAGTGGTAACACATGGCTAATTTGCTTATAAAATAGAATGTGAAAGGTATATTGAATGTATGTTAAATGCACACCAGGTTTGAAGAAACCAAATTTGATCATGTATAAACAATCAAAGGTACATATACAGTGTTTAATACATTTCTGGGTAGATTCATGACTCTATGCATACATATTTTCTCTTCTCAGTCAAAATGCTATCAATATATTAAAAGCTTCTATTTACAAAATAACTCAAAGGAAAATTACCCTGGTAGTGATATCAATTCAGCCAACTTCATGTAATCTGTTTAGAACATAATTCAAACCTGTCATTTGACTGTTCTTGATTAGACTGATGTGTGTGTTAGTAAAAAACATTGAGGAGCTGGAATGACCTTCACTATCACAGCTCTCGTAAATTCAGCATATTGCACTCTTAAAGGTAAGATATATATACACAAGATTTAAAACATTAAAATAGCAGCAAACAACTATTAGCTATTTAAAGATATAGTGGAGTCATGGTGTCCTGAGCAGAGAATGAAGTCACACTCCTGCCTTAATTTAAGTGCTCATACAAATTAAAGCTGCAATAGGACATTTTTTTTATAAAAATAACTTTTTGTCATATTTGCTGAAACTTTCACCATATCCTGACAGTAGTACATGAGACAGATAATCTGTGAAACAATCCAGTGGCTCCTCCTAGTGCTCCTATAACACCTGCAAGAATCCACTGGGCCTAAATGAAAACAACCAATCAGAGGCCAGAAAGATGGATGATTGTTGAGTCTCATTCCCAGGTCATCAAATACAGACACTTTGGGACCCTGGGATTGAGACTCAACAATCAACAATCTTTAAACTTCCAACCCAAAGCACTTTCCAACTCTCTAAGCTCTGATTGGCTGCTTTTGTCCATGCCCAGTAGATTCTTGCAAATGCCATTAGGAGCACTAGAATGAGCTACAGAAAACAGATTTTTTCACAGATTATCTGTCTCATGTAGCACTACTGTCAGGACACAGTGAAGATTTCTGTAGTAATGGAAAAAATATATTTTTATAAAAGTTACCTACTGCAGCTTTAATCTCTAATAAAATATATGTTCTTCTTCTAATCTCTTTATCGGTACACTACAGTACAGGACATGCTGTCATGGCTTGAAAAAATGTCTTGAGAAGTAAAAAGTACACATACTTAAACTTGGCAAAGTCATCACTAATGGCATGTATATTTGAATACATTCTAAGGAAAAAGGTATCCCATAAACACAAGAAAGCAAAGACAGAATACATTTTACAATAAATTAATGGTGGCAGGAAAATATCAAAAAGGCCACATTCAGGGAACACAAATCTAGCCTAGTGATTATCGGTGGGGAATAACAGTTTTAAAATAGTCAAATATGGGAGAGAGTGTTTTTGCTAAATATTATGTCCAATATATAAATCACATCATATCCAATTATTACATGAGTTGTAGATAGTAAAAATAGTCTTACCGTACATTTTTACTTCATCATTCAAACAATTTTAACATTCTGCGGTTTGTACATTAATAGGTGATTCTACTTAAGACTTGGGTTTAACTCAATGGGAGGTAGGGCATTTCCTTTCCAAGTACTAAGCTTTGTTCAAAGTTAATGCTTCATCTTTTGGTGCCACATCCTCAAATGGGCTGAAAAAAAAAAAATCTCCTTCAAAAGACCTATTCCAAACAATAGACAGTTCACAGCACAAGGACTATGGAATCCTATACAGTAATATATCAACTTCAGTTTAGGGCTATCGCCATATCAGACTTTAACTGCACAATTATTCATGATAACAATATTATTAAAATTAGAATAAAAAATAATAATACTATCAGTCAAATTAATTTTTTTATTGCGTGTTATGTCTATTTTTTGGCAAATTAATTACACTCAACTGTAACGCTGGCAACCAGCATTAAGGTGCATTAGTGTGAACCACAAAACAGGAACAGAAATAAACAAAAATGATTTAAAGCTGCAGTAGGTAATTTTATGAAAATATTTTTTGATTGGTTGTTTTTGTTCAGGCTCAGTGGATTCTTGCAAATGCCATTAGGTGCACGGGGAAGAGCCAGAGGAACCAGATTTTGTTTTACAGACTATCTGTCTCATGTACTACTGTTAGGATAAAGTGAAAGTTTCAGCAAATATGACAAAAAGTTTTTTTTTTTTTTTTTTTATAAAAGTTACCTACTGCAGTTCTAACTAGCTCAACATGGCATTTTTTACTTGTCCCAGGCAAGGGGGCAGTCCAAATTGTCGAGCCCTGTTTCAAAACAACCTAACACATATTTAATCTGAACCTTTTAGGTTCGGTGCTAGTAGCAGAATTCAAGTAATCAAATGATCATTTTTGACTTCACGCCTCTGGACTTTTTTACAGCAATGTTCCCATATCTCAGCAAATGTCTTGCAAAGTTATCAGAACTGACAGAAACCCAAGTTTTAATAAACTGTAATTCACAACATCCATATAACGCACTGTGCATCACTGTATCTGCAGTGTGCCTAAGGACTTCACAGTCATGATGTCTTAATCAATCACAACCAGGCCCATATCTGTAATAACTGTGCTCACGTTGAGAGCAACTCAACAGGAGTCCATTAAGTTCCATAAAGCTTTTCAACATCATCATTTGTACAGTCAGTGAGATGGCCCTGGTGGCCCAACGTTATGTCATTTAATTTCAACGCCTCTACATTGAAAGTAGAAAATGGATAAGGAGTTCATAAATTTGATGCTTGTCAATTCTACAACTTATTTGATGTTTTATGTCATTTTAGTGGACTTTCACTTGCTCATAATGCTACATAATCTTGCTTGTGAACTATATTGTAGGCCTGAAACCTCTCACATAACCAACAATCTGCCAAGCTCCCTACAGTGTGAACTCCTGATAACAAATTTAAACAGACTAGGCATTCTGAAGCACAGAGTTCTCTAAAGTGAAGTCGTACTGAAAACTAGCCAGGTTGTAGTTTAAGTCCCGGGACAGCAGCATGTCAGGGATTAGGGGGAACCCCGCCTGCATGGCCAGAACATGAGGAGCCAGGGTGAAGGGGACATCCCCCAGAAGATCCGGGACATTCGGTGCAGCTTCCACCACTAAGGTCCCTGCTAACGGCGATGTAGTAGGTAGAGCTGTAGGGTGCTTTGTGTCGGGTTGAGCTGGAACTGTACAAAATGGCTGTGAGGAAAGAGCAGATTTAATGTCAGTGTTGAGATATTACTTTTAGATACACATTTGGTCATCTAATCTCTTTTCACAGTGGTCTTCTACCCCACAAGCAGCAGAGGGGAGAGCTTTAAACCTTGGTCAAACATAAGGTTCCTCCTAGTGCTCCTGGTGGAGTCTTGCAAATGCCATTAGGAACACTAAGGGAGCCAGAGGAAGCTGATTTGTTCATAGATTATCTGTCTCATGTACTACTGTCAGGATATAGTGAAAGTTTCAGTAAATATGACTAAAACAACTTGTATAAAAATCACCTATATTAAAATATATTATATATTAAAATCCCAATTTGAGTATCTTGAGAGTGAAGACACCAGCCTTCACTTCTTTAACATACTAAGGGAGGAAGTTGCAAAGTTGTAGTCCCCACCATTACAGTTGACAGGTGTGACGGCTGTGGCTCAGAGGCTAATCCAAAGGTTGTTGGTTCGATCCCCGGCTCCTCCTGCTACATGTTGAAGTATCCTTGAGCAAGATACTGAACCCCAAGTGAATGTGGCATGTAGTGTAAAAGTGCTTTGAGTGGTCGGAAGACTAGAAAGGTGCTATACAAGTACAGGTCCATTTACCATTTAAACCATGTGCTGAACGTACACTATGCATTAGTGACTTCAGGGGGATAGTGCTGTAAGAGTGAGGGTGTATATGCACGAAAACCAAAAGTAAAATTGAAACAATCTTGGCAAAGCTCATTGGTTAGAGGGAAAACACAGCGTTGTCACAACCTTTTAAGAGAGAAATGTTCCTCTGCTTGTTGTTTGTCTAATTTACAAATTTACACATGCATGCTTCAAAGTAGTGCAGGCCTGGATATAGAATTCATCCAGAGTGGCAGATTTGACACTTGTGCTTTAACATAAAATTGAAGGCAAATGTGACACTAAACGCATGTTACAGGAAATAGTTATTCCTCTGCAATTGAGAGGCAGAAGTTTGCTGTGGGACTGGAGCAACAGGGTCCCAGGTCTTGTTTTCTGTTCTGCTATATTATATTTCTATAAGCCAAAGCACAAAACAAAGATCCTACACCTGGAGCTGATTGTGATGCTGGTAGCATTGTCAGTGTTGTCGCTGTACATAGCCACAGTCACTATGAGCCTGTTTCCACCTAATTTAACATGCATCTTGGGTGATCCGATCACAAGACAGTTCTGAATACAGTGTAAACCACTGAGATTGCACTGTTATCCGATCACTCAAACCACTTGCTGAGGTGGTCTGAGAGGCATCTGAGCACATATCTTTTGTAGTATAAACGCTAATGCATCCTGGGCCACATTGAAGCATTTGGCTGGTATTGTTTTCACCTTGTGAGTCTGTGGGTCTGTATCATCATGGCAAAATGTGGTCCTGGAGTCCCCAACTGTAGCAGGAACTACCACTGAGGTGATTTACAGTACTTTGCTAGATGTTTAAGTCTGTATGTGTCCCACATTTTGTCAGCGTAATAGCTTCACAACCGTGCAAGATCCAGTCACTACACTTCATAGGTATGGAGCTGAGATCAAAATGAAGATTGAGTTTGCAAATGGGTTTGGACCAACCGTTGACAGTACTTATAATGGACAGCGCTTCCAGGTCTGTGAAGTGAAGCTGAACATTCTATGTAATGGCCAGCAGGGGGAGCTCTATTGGCTGCAATAAAACCAATACCATGCAGTCTTATGGAGAAATGACTCTACTTCTGACTTGATTTATGAGCTCAGTAAACAGTTTCCTAATTAGTTTAAGCTCTCAATCTCTAGTTTCAGTCTTACTCCATACAGCATGATATGCTTTATGGCGTGGCTACCTTATGATTGACAGGTCATTCTCAGTGAGTCTGTCCAGCTCAACGCACCAAACTCAGATCAAACTGTCAAACTAGGCAGTGCTGGTCAGATATGAATCCAGATTCTGTTACTGTGTTGGCTATTTCTCAACTAAAATCGTTTCCCAAATATATTTTGGTGTACTGTTTATCTGTAATCACAGTACGTCACCTCCGCTGGCTCAGACACACTGTCATGGTGACGGCTATAATGCCAAACTTGAGGATTCAAAACAGTACTCCACAAACCAATGGGTGACGTCACGATAGGTTCACGCTGCTCATGTAACAACGTAGTAATGAGTAGTCAGGGGTTGGAACAGCAAGATGTTGACAGGCATCGCAGCTCGTGTAATCCCATCATAAGATGGTCTCTAGTTAGTTTTTAATTTTAAGCATTTTATATATTTGTGTATTGCGATAAAAACACAAACATTTATCGTGATGAATTTCCATTATCGTGATAATCATGAATATCCTCACATGGCTTGACTTGAAAAAGCTGTGTATCTCTCCAGCAGACAGTCCTATGTTGATTTCCTGATTTATTTTGAACAAGGGGACAAGAGATACAATAAATATGTGTTTCTTAACAAAATCTAAGATAAAGTGATTAGTGCCATTTTAAAAGTACGAAGTATATTTTCATGATATCGTCTATATTTCATGAGATGATGAACATCGCGTATTGCAATAATTTTGGCAAAGATAATCGTTTTCTTAAAATATGCGATGGAATATGCGGGATATTTATGCAATTTTATGCGATGAAACTGCGGGAACTGGCAAAAACCGTGATTGATGAAAAAGAGGGAAAAAAAGTGATTCCCCCAACACCCTGTTCTCACTAGGCTACTACCTTAATGTAAAGAGTCATTTCTTATTACTTCCTATGATAAGCAAGCATACTACATCACAGAAAGTGCTGGGAATATTTAAGTTCTCATCTTGTTTTATTTCAGACCTTAATAAACACATGGCTCAAACTTACTTACATTGATGAGTCAAACAAGTTCTGTAGCTTTACAAAAGGAATATGCGACAACTTCTGTAAAAATGAATAAATAAAATATAAAAACATAAAATGTGTGCTTCCTGTTTTACAGAGGTAGTTATATAAAACAGACATCTTCTGTTAAAATAAGTGCTTCCAATGCAGTAAGTGCAATCTCTTACGGTAACGTACATTTACATACTACTAATATACTTACAACTGTATGGTTTTCATCGCGGGGTACCTTTTCGATGATGTTCACGTCGCGTAACTACGTCACTTCATAACGTTCCCATGGCAACAGGGGAAAATTGGCTTTTTAAAAAAAAATTTTTTTTTTTTTTTAAAAAAATTTTTTTTTTTTTAATAAAAAAAATGGGGTTTTTTTAAAAAATGCGGCCCCGCATAAATGTGCGGACTTTGGCTGATTATTCTTGATTTTTTCAATCCATTATTTTATTTTTTTGGGAGGGTTTTTTTTTCACCTCTTTTAAGAAAGTATTTAATTAGGGTCATTTTTTTAATTTTTTTTTTCTTTAATTTTCACCTCTTCCTGTTTACAAACAGCACTTAGTATGGGCCTCATAAAGTTGTTGTTAATGTTGTCTCCTCAACAATCTCTACCAGCTAGAAAAAAGACCCCAAAAGTTTGACTCATAGGTTTAAGACAAAAATGCCAAGATTTTAGGATCTCTCTAATCCGACTTTTAGTGCCCACTCCTTTTTATTCAACAAGGAACACACGTAAAAATTAATCCAATGTACAATTAAACGTGTTTTTTTTTTTAAAAAAATTTCTTTTTTTTTTTTTTTGAGCTCTAACTAAAGTGTGAATGCCTTTCCTTCCTTATAAAGACCATTTTAGATTTGAGATATGTTAACACACATGTTTTTTTACAAAAAACCAGCACAGTATTTTACATACTTTAAAATCTGGTAACTTAATCTGCTTCAGTTATCGCACACAAAAAAATTTTTTAAAAGGAGGGGGGAGAGAGGGGGGAGGTCAAAAAAAACCCCTTTTTTGGGTCATTTGGTTTCCTAATGAGTTTGACTCATAGGTTTAAGACATTGGCTTAAATCTACATCTGTATAACCTGTGTAATCCCCCACTGTTAGTTACTGCTGCAGTCTCATGTTGAGAACACAGTTTTACGTGTGTGTGTGTGTGTGTGTGTGTGTGTGTGTGTGTGTGTGTGTGTGTTGCAGACGTAGGCTTTGCAGTGAGGGTACAGTGTTGCTGCATCTCTGTCCTTCTTGTTGCACCATGTGATTAAAACTGGAGGGCCACTCACTGACTGTGTGACATGTGGTAGCTCCAGGATGCCATATGGACCAAACGTGCACACCACTGTCCACAAAAATGTCCTTAATTAGAAACTAAGCAATTAGCACTGAAGCATTAAAGCTCATAAGTAAATGTAACAGCAGTCAGAAAGCCAGCAGAGCTCTGAGGAGGCTTGTGTCTCAGCTCAGTTTTAAAGCCAGCGTGGTGAATGGTAGTGGCACATTCTGGCACACTGGCTCAGCACCTGTCAACATCACAGCAGTGGAGATTGTTCTGAATGAACCATGCAGGACAAGGCCAGCTGGGATCCAAACAGTGACTGGTCTCAGAGCTGCCTTACTCAGCATATGAAGAAAAACACGACTTCCAGACCGTTTCCTGCTTTGGAAACAATCTCTTTTCTTCCTCTGATTGCTCTGATTGAAGAGTTCCACAATGGTGATTACAATACCACAGAGGAAATTTAAATAAAGCTACATTTGGTAACTATTATAAAAATAACTTTTTCCATTATTACTGAAATTTTCACTATATCCTGACAGTAGTACATGAGACAGATAATCTGTGAAACAATCAGGTTCCACTGGCTCCTCCTAGTGCTCCTTATCTGCAAGAATCTCAGTCCCAGAGTCCCAAAGTGTTATTTGACGACCAGGGAATGAGACAATCAACTATCTTGCTTGGCTCTGATTGTTTATTTTCGTTCAATTAAATTCAATTATATTTGTATAGTGCCAAATCTATAACAAATGTTATGAGAGACTGAAGTTGTCAGGACACTTTTCAAATAGACTAGGGGCCTGTCCTCACGAATACGCGGCCTCACCCAATATGATGTCGTTTCGAAAAAAATCTCCATAAACACAATTATGTAATTTTCAGAAATATCTGCGTCCACACAGATTCACTGAAACGACCCAAAACGCTGTAGTACATATGCCAGGTCTGTATGTGGCGCTGTGACGCCGCCACACCAATACACTAAAACCGGAAGAGAAGCCATGGAGCCTGCTGTTTACAAACAAGTAGTAGTATTCCGTTGTTGTTGTTATGATCCGTCTAGCGGCAGCGGCTGAGGTTAAAGGCTAGAGGCGGGGCTAATACGTCATCGTTTCGGAAAAAATCTGTTTTCGCCGTCCAGACAACTCCAGGCAATCCGGCGTTTTCGGATTTTCACACTCTGGGACCCGTTTCCAAAAAATACTGTTTTCACACCCCAAAAACACCGTATCCGTCTGGACGCCAGGCCGATACGATAAAGTATTTATCCGGATTCGAGGACAGGCCCTAGGTCTAGACTGCATTCCTTAAAGGCCCGGTGGATTCTTGCAAATGCCATTAGGAGCACTAGGAGGAGCCAGAGGAACCTGATTTTTTTTCACAGATTATCTGTCTCATGTTCTACTGTCAGGATATAGTGGAAGTTTCAGCAAATAAGGACAAAAAAATATATTTTTATAAAAATTGCCAACTGCAGCTTTAACAGCATGAACTGAAAAGCTCAACATCCTCACCTTTGATGGCAGCACTATGACATTTGTTGACAGCTGTGCGATGTTCATGGTCTGCATCTTCCTCCTCTGTTCTTCAGCTGTCTCTCCTGCACAGGAAAGATGGCAGAAACTGAGTATGATTTGTAGTAATTGGGCAACACGAAAAAACACAATCAAGTGCTGAAACAATCCCAATTAAACTATTCTGATTACTTTTTTTAATTTTGATTACTGCTTAATTGACTGGATAAAGACTTAGAGCCAAAAAAATAGTTGAATGTTGAGTCTAGACTCCTCCTAGTGCTCCTAATGGCATTTGCAAGAATCCACCGGGCCTGAATGAAAACAACAGAGCCAAGAAAGAGTTCATTGTTGTTGAGTGTACTAGGAGGAGCCGGAGGAGCGAGAGGAACCAGATTTTTTTTACAGATTATTTGGCTCGTGCTACTGTAAGGATATAGTGAAAGTATTTTTAGAAAAACTTTCTTCTACAGCTTTAATTGGCGGTATTTTTGGCCACACTAGCTGTGTGACTACACAAATGGCAATGTCAGCTGATCAGATTCAATGGATTGCCATTAAATGATGAACAGATATTTATAATCCACATTGGAGTTTTCATCTAGCACCACCAGCACATCATTTTCATGTATCCAGTGATATATAGTATTCACCTCTACTGAATGGAATGTTTGGTTCAGACATTCATGCTTCCCTGATGATGTATTCTTATAACTTCTGGTGATGCCCTCGAGCAGCATCATGAGGTTGATATGTTAGGTTCAACCACTGTATGTGCAAACATCTGTGTTTCCCACAGTGATTATATCCTAAAATTTTATCAGTAGCGTAACATAGTGACCTTTTTGCTTGCACCATCTTCACAACTAAACATTGTAATACTACCATCTCACTCTAGAGCACTTGATGCAATAAACTTTTTTATTTATTTAGATTTAATGACAGTGATTGCTAAATAAATGCAAGCTTTAGATTTTTATCTACCTCAAAATGTGGATTTCTTTATAATACGCATTTATGCTCATAGACCAGATAACATGGCTGTAACACTGTAATGTGGCAAGTAGTTTTTTTCCGTCAGCACAAATAAGGTCAAAGGGGGGATTATTTGTGGTGTACAAGTGGTTTTGTGATCACATTAATGGGTTAAAAAGCATTACGACTGCTAGGAATGATCAAACACAATTTCACTATATTAAGTAAGAGCTGAGCTTTATGCCCTGTTCGGCCCAAGCACTTGTATATTGGCCCCATTTTGCTTTTATCCTCTGATTAGGTACAACTGTGGTTAGCGGCACTTTTTTTACAACACCATGACCACGATACAGGGCTTAACATTCAATATACTGCATAATTTGATCAAGAAAATATATTTTGTAGATATTTCTCTGTATTGTATTTGTTGTATGTATTTATCTCTCTCCAGTCACTGTAACATGGTAACCCCCAGTTTCTATCTAGAGGTTGGACTTTTTAACAAGTGTGAACCTATCGTGATGTCCCTCATTAGTGGAGTACCGTTTTGTAGCCTGGTGTTTGGCATTATGGACGTCTCCATGTTCGATTTTAGTTTGGTGCGTTGAGCTGGACGAACTCACTGAGAATGCCTAAAGCATACCCTGCTTTATCGTGCCTTTATGCTGTATGGAAGAAGACTAGAAGAAACTAGATATTGAGAACATAAACTCATTAGGAAACTGTTTACTGAGCTCATAAATCAAGTCAAAAGTCGGCTCATTTCTCCATAAGACTCAATATTAATAACTATTGGCAATTATACCAGCTGGCAATTAGAAAGAATGCAGGATTAAGATACTTCGACATTTGCTTCACTTCACAGAACTGGAAGCTCTGTCCACTAATTATATACTAATATGATGGGGTTTAAACACAAAAATGTGTTTTCAGACTTAATGCAATATCACAAAACAAAACATCACATTACTGTGTTTTAATCATTTATTACACCCCTATTATCAGAATAGAATGGTCACTCCAATGTTAAAAAAATAAGATACAGATGTGCCAGATGATAGAAATATAATCTTCTTATACATCCCTACTTATTTTAAGGCTATGCTAGGGGCTTGGCAGCAGCCTGCTGTCACTAATCTCCCTCGTCAAGTTGCTGAAACACTGAGTAAGTGGAGGCCCTGATAGGAGAACGTGAAAAGGTAGTGCTGCCATCTTTCTCTCCCTCTCCTGGGCCAAACGGGCTCTGTCCGCAGAATGAAATCATTCACGCTGTGATGTCATTGTCTCTGATCTCAGCTTAGCTCAGCGCGTCTCCACGGCAGCTTCCCTAATGGAAGAGGAGTGCTTTCCTCGGGGAGTCAGCCAGACCCAAAGCCCTCTTTGTGTGTGCGTAGATCATATCTGCAATCATCTGATCCACCATCAGCTCAGATCATGTTTCTCACAAGGTGCCTGCCATGTTTACTCTTGTTGCAACTGTACTTTTTAACACTAAAACGACGCTGTAATGTAAAAAAAATATATATGTTTTTACAGTAAAAACTGGCAGCTGTGGTTGCCAGAACTAATAAATAATAAATACATTAAATATAAATACACATACATCTATTACTGTAAAAGGACATTAGTACCGCTCATTTGAAGTTTTAATCCATATTTTCCCATATAAATAAGTTATAATATAAATAAATAAATACGTTTTTATCATCAAAAGAAACAGTTCTGCCGAATGAAAATAGCATATGAATGCTATGACGTTGGTTTTCTGTGCTATTTACAGTCTGTAAAAAAAATGACTTTATTCCAGATAAATCCCATTTAAAATGTTGTATAAATGAAGTATTTACCATGAGATATCACAGTGTTTTACTGTTACAGAAGCTTTAATCTGTTTCGAGTTTAAGGTCTTTTACTGTCATGGTTTGACAGTTTTTCCCGTAAAATCTACAGACTTTCATTTACTCTTGGGTGCCTGATTAAAAAGTACAGCAATTTGTAAACAATTCATGACATGTGGATGTAATTTTGTTGCTGTAATTGTTGTCTTTTTCAACAACAATTCCTCTACACTGTAAAAGATTAATTCTAATAAAGAAAACGGTAATAGTCCGGCAGACACCAAAAAGATTACTGTAAAATTACAGAAAATAACTGACTTGTAAAAATACAGTAATTTTCTCTAATTAAAATATAGTTTTTAGCTTTTATTTGACATTAAATCTTGTGTAATTTTACATTTACACATGTAAAAACAAGGAAATGACCTATACATACAAGTGAACACTGCTATAATACAAATTATCAGGCTTAAATTTACATAAGACTGCTGTTATTATTTGACTTTTCTTATTTTAATCTGAATTCTCAAAATTATAGAAAGTAATTATCTTTAAAATTACAGCAATTATTGTTTGTATTTTGACAGTTTACCAATGCTTACACACTGATAAAAAAAATGTATTCAACGTTTTGTTGTGAAAACGTCCTTGACTATATAAGATTAACAATTAACAAACAAATCCATTCTTGCAAATGGTAAATGGTAAATGGACCTGTACTTGTATAGCACCTTTCTAGTCTTCTGACCACTCAAAGCGCTTTTACACTACGTGCCACATTCACCCGTTCATACACATTCACTCAGTGATGGCAAGTCCATCAAACAGAAACTAACTCATTCATACACCGATGCTCCACAGCAATTTGGGGTTCAGTATCTTGCTCAAGGATACTTCGACATGTGGCGGCAAGAGCCAGGGGAACGAACCAACAACCTTCCGATTAGTGGACGACCCGCTCTGCCTCTGCAGCACAGCCGAAAACAGTGAAAGTCAGAAATACCACAAAAAGTGATTTTTTATAAAAGCTACCTACTGCAGCTTTAAACCTCTGTTTTTGATAAGTGTTATACAGATAAATATTGTTATTATTATTATTATTATTATTATTATTATTATTATTATTATTATCATCAAAATGTTTGATTATTCTGTCAAATAACACGAGTGCTGCAGTATGTGTCAAGCTCCATAACTAGTCACCTTTTTCCCCACCTAGTGACAAGGGTAAGGCTGCAACTAATGTTTATTTTCACTATCGATATATCTGTCGATGTTGTAGCGATTAATCAATTAGTTGTTTGGTCCACAAAATGTCAGAATAATAGCTTATAATTAATTTATAATTAATAAAGTTAATAATAACTCTAGTCAACGGTTGACCCCATAGATAAGCCTTCATTCAAACAATAGTGCTTTCTGCCTGGACAACCAAACACCGACAGAGAAGAAGGGACATTGGCCTGGCAGAACTCCCCCACAGCCTCGCCCCGCTGGGACTTTCCACAGCCTCTGTTTGGTCTGGCCTGCCTGACACCTGTTATCTAGTCCTGCATGGGACCATCAGTTCGGCTTTGGACATCTGCTCCTATCAGTTGAAATAGGCTACATGAGTGAAAAAAGAAAACTTAATAACAGATGCACTCTTAAAAACACTTTTTCTCCTCTGACTGTAAACACATTTGATAAAGCTGTATTTGCCTTTTCATTATTATATGCCATTCAGTTGCTCATTATAAGGCCATCTTTGATAAGAGGACGTGACTAAATGGTAAGCAGGAAGTTTACAGTGAACGTCTGCAAGCTCAGTTGGTTGCCTCAATCTGAAAAAGAAAGCCTGGCTCTGACACTTGTTCTCCTCTGCCAAAAATAACATGCAGCTCCTGACCATCTGTGTTAGCTCCACCAGCTCTTCCAATTAAACCCACAAGAAGGGAATGATACAGAACTTCTCTGGGAGATGAAGTAAAATAAAGTTTTATTTAGGATGAACCTTGATCCATGGGAATTGTTGTGGTTTTAGGTAAAAACAGATAGCTAAGTCATACTACAGTGGGAGGATATACAATCATTAAGGTAGTGTTAAATAACAGGAAGTACTGGGCAAATACTAAAACAAAACTAATTATGTATACATGCTTTATCAGTGTTACGCAATGCTAAGGCTATTGTGAATAACAGAATAAAGCCAAACTAAAATTTGATCAAAGCTGTAAAGCTGTGATTTTTCTTTTTTTTCTTTATTTTAATCTGAATCTTAAAGATTATAGAACTGTCATTAAAGTCATTATCTGTGAAATTACCCTAATTATTGATGTTGTCAGTGGTAAAAAAATATTTTTCAAGTTGTAGTTTAATAATGCAATACTGATAAAAAAATATATATAGTTTTTGTTGTGAACACTTCCATAATTATACAAGATATCTGTCAATTAACAAACAAATCCATGTCAAATTACAGAACAAATACTTTTTTCTACTGTTGCTGTGAAACGTATAAACAGTATTCAATTTTAATTCAAAAGTTTAATCTATTAAATGAACAGTAATAACTGTGAAAAGATTATCGATTTGCAAATGTATTTTTTTTTGTTAAAAAAGGAAATTTTCTTTAAATAAGCAGTAATAGTATGATTATTTACAGTTACAGATTTTTAATGTTATTTTACATTGGACAGGTAAATTCACAGGCTGATTTTGTAGTTTTATAAAAAAAAAAAATTAATATAGTGTTAAGAGTCTTGTCAAAGTGTCAATACAATTTCTCAATAAAATAGGTTCTTTTTGGTGGATCGATATACGCCAAATTAAACCCCGACTCATAACACTGTTAATTTACTATCTGTCATGTTTGTGTGACAGTATTTAAGGAGTTCTTCAGTCGTTACCAAAGTAACTACACAGTTTGCTGGTTACTGTTTGGTGCTGATAGCACACTTACACACTACTTTCCAATAATATTTAACATCGGCTACTCCGTCTTTCCTTCACCAATAGGCCAACAAAGGTTCCTTAAACAGGTCAGTATATTCATGAGCTATTTAGCATTGAGCATTTATGGATGATTGTGGGAAGAGGAGTACATGTACAATTCACTGCAGGTGCTATTTACAATGAGAAGACCGCTTACAGGTTTGCACTACGCAGTTTTATATATCTGAATATTTCTTTTCGCAAGTCTTTGCAGAACAAAGTCACATGCTCTGAAGAAGTTGTGAAATGTGTGATATTGTCACACAGTGATGGATAATCATGAGACAGGGAGCCAATGTCCACTCCAAAATTGAAAGTCACTGTCCTGGCTGTGAGTGGTAGAACTGTACCGTAATAAAACCTGTAAATTGTCCATCCGATGGAGATCGATTAATTTTATTTGTACATAGAAAAAGACTTTAATCTGTAATAAATAAAACTGACTCTTATTAACTTAAAACCAGCTAGCATTCATCTGCATTCACCTTTTAAAGTTATGGCATTAAAAAGTACACAAACTCCACCAAAGAGACTAATTCATAATTAACCAAACCGTTAATTTTGCATTATTATTGATCTTTGAAGGGCCATATGGCTGACCAGTTCCTCATACAGAACATGCTATATGAGGAACAATGACTCACACCGGACTCTGTTTAAAATTCTGTGGATGTAACGTCCTGCATATAGGCAACAGTGGAGCTACCCTTTAGACCGTAATACATCAAACCAACCATTCAACTAACTCAACTTCTAAAAATGGTCCCCCACCCTCTACCACTGCTGGTTTACTATCATTAAATAACCACTAATTGGCGCTTTAAATGTATGGTGAAAAAACAGCCAAAATGCCACAAATAAATAGCATTTCCAAATACCAAAATGTCAATTCCATTTTATGAGGTTATGAGGTTTCTCACCAATCACAACAAAGCCTCCATCTACTTCCTTCTCGGATGTTGACTTCTTCGAGTCTTTACGGAGTCCAAGAAAACTGAACATGATTATCCTGTCAACAGAGGAAATTAAAGGTTAGACCGTTATAGCTGTCAGTGTTTCATTTAATTTCATTACATGTTTATTTTATAGGGACAGATACAGAAAATTGCTATACAATATATATCAATGCAATGTATCACAGCATATATAGCAATAGCTTATTTCCAGTGCCTGTCCCTATTCATTTGAGCAAGGGCCATTGTAAATGTTAGAAAAGATTACACTCAAAGTGCAAACTGTTTGGAGATAGACGTGCTTCTCTAACAGAGCTATGACTTCATTTACAGGTTTGTTCTCAAACATAAGATTAAAGCTGCAGTAGGTAACTTTTCTAAAAATAACTTTTTGTCATATCTGTTGAAACTTTCACTATATCCTGACAGTAGAACATGAGACAGATAATCTGTGAAAAAATCAGGTTCCTCTGGCTCCTGCTAGTGCTCCTAATGGCATCCACCGGGCCTGAACAAAAACAACCAATCAGAGCAGAGAAAGATATGAAGACACTTGAAGATAGTTGATTGCTGAGTGTCATCCCCAAAGTGCCTGTTTTGAGGCCCTGGGAATGAGATTCAACAGTTCAACAGGATATAGTTAAAGTTTTCTCAAATACGAAAAAAAAAAAAAAAAAAAAAAAAATTAAATGACATAGTGCAGCTTTAAAGCAGCAGACATTTTAAACTCTAACATTACAACCCCTGAAATAAAATTGTAGTTTGGCTTTATTCTGTTGTTCACACTAGTCTTAGCATTGCATGACACTGAAAAATAAATGTAACCATAATTAGTTTATATAACGTTAGTTCTATTTTTTGCCCACGACTTCCTGTCGCTTTAAAGATTGAAAACAAGCTGAGACACTTGTAACGTTAGATGATACATATATGCAGGAAATGACTGCCTTATGCACCCGACTTCATCATGACGTCTAACATACATGAATTGTTGGAATTATATATTCATTTCAAATTCCATACCAAACGGCTTGTTTTAACACAAACCCAAGCTGTGGCTCTCCCCGGTTAATAAAGACGGTCTTACTGTCGGTGTGCCTTGTCATGAAGTTCAGAATACGGGTTCACTTAGTTCGGCTCCATTCGGTTACCTTCAGCTTACTGCGACTCTGCTAAATATTGCTACGGTATTGACTTACAGGATATAACCTTATTATTTCCCGTCGGTACTTTCCCTGCTATATTGTTAAGTTATGATGCTGACGTCAGTAGCCTCCGTATCGCCCGTGCTCGTGTAGAAACTATAAATGCCACCCACAGTTCTTCTACAAATGATGCTGGCAGCAACACGTAGCGGAACCATTCACTTGTGTTTCCGAGGAATAAAATGGTAGAGCACAGCGGATATGTCGTTGTAAAAAGCGAAAGCGTTCGATTTTTATTCCTGGGTTTGCCGTAATATGTCTATGGTAATTACAAGCCCAGAGGGTTTTCAACGTAATCGTACATGCTCCGCCCGCGTAAGCTTCCGCGTGAAACAAAACTATGGAACCAAGCATTTCCCGCGCAGTGTTGCATTGTCCAGAGTTTAGTAACGCCGACACAGCAAGTCGTTAAGATGGCAGGCATACTGGACGTCCCGAAACCAAGAATAAACTGCTCCATGCTGTCGCAGCACATAAGCAGACCGGTCTGTTTCGTTGGGCGGGTTGAAAAGGTCAGTGTTGCTTGTATCTAAAATGTTAAAACAGTTGTAAGCTAACTAAACTGAACTGTCAACGCCATTAACATGAAGCCTTTGTTTTCTGCTCTGCCAGGTACACCCTACGGGAAAAACGTTCACCGTGGCGGATGGAGAAGGAAAGATTGCGACAGTTGAACTCAACGACCCTGTGAGTACTCTCACTGAATCTCATAATGAATCAAACTGAAGCTAACTGGTGGTGTGTGTTCAGTTCAGAATACCTAAAAATATATAAGTCTTCTAAATAGGAATAATAGACCTGTTTCATGAGTAGTAGGGTTAATACAGGTGTAAGACTAATTAACCCTATAAAGGTACCAGAGCTGCCGTTTAAGTGATCCAACAACTTATTCTGGTTTGGCTCAAGCTGTATTGGGTAACTTTTATAAAAAATAACTGTGTGTCACACTTGCTGAAGTTTCCACTGTGTTACTGGTACATGAGAGAAATAATCTGTGAAAAAATCAGATTCCTCTGGCTCCTCCTAATGAACAAAAACAACCAATCAGAGGCGAGAGAGTTTATTGTTGAGGCTCATTCTCAGGATGTCAAACACAGATGCTTTGGGACTCTGGGAATGAGCCTCAACAATCAACTATATTCAAGCCTCCAACCCAAAGCATCTTTATGTTTCTTGGCTCTGATTGGTTGTTTTAATTTTGGCCTGGTAAAAGTGACAGCTGCCGGCTTAGTGATTTCCCCCTTATAAAAGACTAGCACGAATGAGTGAGACACACGCAATGACGGTTTCTGGACTGGTTGCATAGCAAACATTTGTCAAATCTGGAAAAACGGTGACAGTTACATTGGCTCAGTTCCATTAAGTGTCCTTGGCAGAATGTCAGTGAACCAGAATGCACAATAGCAAGAGTGGAATGAAGCTATGAATGCACTGCTCTCAACATTTTGGCCTACCACCACATCCGAAGCTCACTAATTAACATCTTGTTTGATCTCTACAGAAACTGAAGAACCGAAAAGACGAGTGTGCAATGTTAAGCTAAGCTAACCAGGTGCCAGCAGTAGCTTCATATTTATTGTACAAGCTTGGAAGTTATATCAATCTTTTCATGTAACTCTTAGCAGTGAATAAGTGTGTGGACCAAAACTGTCCCAAGTTCTGCTCGTATTGGAACGAATGGCTTCTGCCTTATTCAGCTGCTGTGACGTGAAATAATGATGCTAATTAAAGCTGTAGCAGTAGGTAACTCTTTTAAAAATAATTGTTTTATCATTGCTCAACTTTTCACTGTTCTGACAGCGGTACATGAAACAGAATCTGGGGGGGGGGGGTCAGGTTTCTCTGGCTCCTCCTAGTGCTCCTGATGGTATTTGAAAGAATTTACCGGCCTGAACGAAAACAGCCAATCAGAGCTGAGAAAGATAGAAAGACACTTTGGGTTGGAAGCTTGAAGACAGTTGAAGTAGTGTGGATTGTATGCTAAAAGCATACGCCATTTTATGCAGGTTTGGATGAAAGGGGTATGCTGTGTTCCACCAACGTGAATCCAATTATTTGTCTGTGCACCCACAGCTCTGATACTACTTCATATTTATATAGAGACAGAAAAGCTTTGCTCGAAGACAAGTAAAAGAGGACAGTGGACTACCTAGTTATCGCTGAAAATAGAATGTGTCTGTCACTTGATTCCAGCTGTTGGTTTTACTTGACTATGAACTAAGTTAGCATAGCCCTAATCAAACCAAAGTCCATTCAGAAAACAAGCTCAAAGTTGTTTGCTCTTTGTCTTGCAGACAGACCATAATTCAGACTTTACAAATTGCCATCATAATGTAATTATTTCAGCATATTTTTTTCTCAGCTTGAAGAAGAGCTGAGTGGTGTTGTTGAGGTCATCGGCATGGTTTCCAACAAAGGAGCAATAATGGCCACCACATACAACATGCTACGAGAGGACAAGGGCATTGCTTTCGGTAGGTCTTCCTTCAGTATCAGTTGCATCCAGATGAATACAGCAGCATCGTCTGTGGTAGCTTACAGTATGTTCTGTCCATTTGTCTTACAGATTTAGAGCTGTACAATGAAGCCCTGAAAGTCATCCAGGATTTCCCCCAGCACTACCCATTTGAAGTGGCTGCAAGTGGATGAGGCTCATCTCGTTAAGCTGTTCTTTGTTTGCTAAAGATTTCACTGTCCTTTGTTTGTTTCATGTGTCCAGTCCTTGAGTAAAAATAGATTTGTATAAAAGTGAATTTGTAATATCCAGTAAGTTTTGTCAATAAAATTAACTTGTAAAGACCAAATGAGGTGGAAATCTTGCTGTCTTTATTTTTTATTTTTTTTGGCTTAATTTGACACAAGGGGAGGACATACAGCAAATGGCTTCGGGCTGGACTCAAACCCAGGCCTTATTCTGCACAGTGAAGATCACACATCACCCTGTAGCAACAAGAAACATTGATTTTTGATTGGAGGGGACTTTAAAGGAAAATGTTCAGCATAAAATTCTCCACTTTTTGCTCAATAGCTCAATTTTAAGGTCCACTTACTAACTATAGGGGCTTCCCACCACACCTCATGTTCCGTATTATGATAATGTGATGAGAGAGGGAAGTCCTCTAGTTAATGCAAAGAAATGCATTAGAGCAACATTTTAAAAAAAGAATCAATGTTGTCACAGGTCTGGAAAGTGCTTGGATTTAGGCTGTAATACAATATTTATACATTGCTCAGCACTGGGCCAAGCTTGATACATGTTCTTCCACAATATTTGGCATATGACACCCCCAGGTTGAGAACCACGGGATTGTGTTGATAGAATAAAAATATTCAGAAAAGATTATAAAAATTTTAGTCCATATAGTCTTTACTGGTTTGGTGCATTACCTTCTTTGAGGTATGACTATGAAACAGGCCTTCTTTGTGATGTGATGTGTGCCGTTATGGGAGATATCTGTGCATGAACCATAACCCCAGCAGGGGGCAGTATGACCATAGAAGCCAGACCTTGAGCATCCAGATGAGGGGAGAAAAATTTACTTACACACACACACACACACACACAAATTTGTAATCAGTGTGGTCAGTTGGATGGAACCCTGGTTTAGTGTGTTCCCACCCTAATGAGGCGTTCTCTAGTGAAAGAAAATAGCAATACATTATCACAGATTATCTGTCTCATGTAGTTCTGTCAGGATAGGAGAAACACTAGCTTTTGCTTCACTGAGGATCTTTGTCATTGTCTGTAGCAGGGAGGAAACTTCAGTGATCAATCTGTTTTCCAGAGGTTTCACTGCAGTTAACAATCGCATTGAAAACTGAATATTAAATGCTTAGTTTATTAAACTTACATTTACATTTTTATTGAACTTGTAGAGTAATTATTTAAGGAATTAAGCATTATTGCACTGATATTTTTAAAATTTACATTTAAAAAACAATTAAGGATTTGTTATTACAGAAGTAGTTACTGTGGAGTTAAGTGTAGACATCTGTACTTACTCTTCTGCACACATGCACCAAAACATGCAATTTCCTTGAATGAATGAGAAATTCAGGAACTGAGCCAAAGCAAATGAGAAAAATTGTATTACAAGAAGTAAAGTAAATAAGTGTCTGATTTTAGTGTTATATTTCCTTACAAATTGTTACTTTTGAGTTTGAAATGAAATAAAATAGAAATAATAAATATATATATAATAAATACTAATTGAAAAAATGTGTTTCATGCTCAAGTTTATTTTCATTTTAATAAAGCTGCACTGTGTGTAATATCAATGATCATTATATTTTTTAAATCAAGTTTAAGTAGTGAGCAAGAAAAATTTCACCTGTTTTGAGAAAAAAAAATGTTTCACTTGTCTTTTATGGCTTCCGTATAAGTGAGTTCAGTAAGCCAGATTAAGAAATCCAACTACATCTTTAGGGACACTATGTCTGTCATATTCTGCTGCATTTAATATCCATGTTATAATCAAAGAGAGATCATTAATCATGAAAAAAAATTCATTCAATTGTTTCATTGGCCTTTCAGGACTTACGTACATTCATAAGCTTGATGTCTTTGTCTGTCACCACCCTAATGTAACATCTACCATCTCATTGATATGTGTACCATTAGATAGTATGATTTATTGATATCTGAGTACATGTGTGGGACACCTCAGTGGGAATCAAACCCTCAACTCAATGAGGATCACAGCAGCATGGTTTTGGTTATAGCGCACTCTGTTAGTTCAGTTCAATTCAGTTAAATTTTATTTGTATAGCGCCAATTCATAACAGAAGTTATCTCAGGACACTTTTCAAATAGAGCAGGTCTAGACCAAACTTTACATTGTTTACAGAGACCCAACAGTTCCCACCATGAGCAAGACCTTGGCGAGGGCGGCAAGGAAAAAATTTAAGAGGCAGAAACCTAGGACAGACCCCGGCTCTAAGTGGGTGGCCAGTTGGGGTGAGAGAGAGAGCGAGAGAATGGAGAATCGGCTAAAGACAGAAGGACAGGGACAGAGACAAAGGTGCACAGCAACAACAGTAGCAACAACTATATTAATAGTAGTTACTGATTGTGATGATGATGATGAACATGAAGACGACGACAACAACAACGATGGTGGACAATGAGCAGTGACTATAGTAATAATAGTAACTGTAGTAATAATAATAATAATAATAACAACAATATCAGTAATATTAGTAATGGGAGTCCAGCAGGACCATAGCAGGAGGCTCCACCAGGATCCATGAGAACCTGCGAGACGAGAAAGCACAAGAACTCTGGTGATGGTTCAGGACTCACCTGATCCAGCCCTAACTATAAGCTTTATCAAAGAGGAATGTCTTAAGCCTACTCTTGAATGTGGAGAGGGTGTCTGCCTCCCGAACCACAACTGGAAGCTGGTTCCACAGGAGAGGAGCTTGGTAACTGAAGGCTCTGGCTCCTGTTCTACTTTTAGAGACTATAGGAACCACAAGTAGCCCAGCATTCAGAGAACGTAGTGTTCTAGTGGGGTAATAGGGTACTATGAGCTCTTTAAGATATGAAGGGACCTGACCATGAAGAGCTTTATAGGTGAGGAGGAGGATTTTAAATTCTATTCTGAATTTTATAGGGAGCCAGTATAGAGAAGCTAGTACAGGAGAGATGTGATCTCTTTTCCTAGTTCCTGTCAGTACTCGTGCTGCAGTGTTCTGAATTAATTGGAGCGTTTAATGGACTTATTGGGGCAACCTGATAATAAAGAGTTGCAGTAATCCAGCCTAGAAGTAACAAATGCATGGACTAGTTTTTCTGAATCTGTCCGGACATGATGTGTCTGAGTTTTGCAATGTAACGTAAATGAAAGAAGGCAGTCCTAGAGGTTTTCTTAAATGTGGGAATTAAAGGACATATCTTGATCGAAGATAACTCCAAGATTTCTGACAATGGTGCTGGAGGCCAAGGTAATACCGTCTAGAGTAACTTTATCTCTGGACAGTGAGTCTTGGAGGTGTTTGGGGCCAAGTACAAGAACTTCAGTTTTTAACATCAGAAAATTGCAGCTCATCCAGGTTTTTATGTCTTTAAGACTTGTTTGTTATTTAGATAACATTGGGCTTGATTGATAGATATAAATCGGTATCATCTGCATAACAGTGAAAGTTAATGGAGTGATTCCTAATAATGTTGCCTAAAGGAAGCATATATAAAGTGAATAGAATTGGTCCAAGCTCAGAACCCTATGGAACTCCATGACTAACTTTAATGTTTATGGAGGATTCATCATTAACATGTACAAACTGAGAACAATCTGTCAAATGCCTCACTGTGATCTAACAATACAAGTCCATTGTCAGAAGCAATTAAAAGGTTGTTATTAACTTTAACCAGAGCTGTCTCTGTGCTACGATGAACTCTAAATCCTGACTGAAAATCCTCAAATAAACTATTGTTATGTAGAAAGTCACACAACTCTTTGGCGTCTACTTTCTCCAGAATCTTAGAGAGGAAGGGGAGGTTAGAAATCGGTCTATAGTTGGCTAAAACCCCTGGGTCAAAAGTGGGCTTTTTAAGAAGGGGTTTAATTACAGCTACTTTAAAGGACTGTGGTACATATCCTGACAATGAAGAAAGATTGATCATATCCAGTAAAGAAGTGCCAATTAAGGGTAAGACTTAAAGCAGCCTAGTTGGGATGGGGCCTAACAGACAGGTGGATGGTTTCTATGTATAAATTATTCAATTAATTCCTGAACTTGGAGAGACAGTGATACCTGTCATGTTAAAGAGTTCGGTCTAGACCTGCTCTATTTGAAAAGTGTCCTGAGATAACTTCTGTTATGAATTGGCGCTATACAAATAAAATTGAATTGAATTGAATTGAACCTGTTGAGGGCATTTAGTGATAAATTCTGTCTCTAATAGTAATAATTTTATCATAAAAGAAGCTAATTTCAGACTAGGATTTTTGTTATTCAGTGAGGATTTCTTGCTTCTTGCAAGTTCTGGTTTCTCTAGTTAGACCCTTGCTGCCTGCTGAATGCCGACTTCTTTCAACCTCCATGCCCCCAGTTGTAAGTCAGACTCTCTGTTCTACATGTTAAGTCTCCAAACCCAAACTGAGATAACCCAAATGACAGTACTTCCCATGAGATTACTCATCTTTTTTGTGTACTTTCACTTACTCTTGATAATGTATTACGGAATTGCTCATTTATCAAGATGGGCAGCAACTCCAGTTACATACCATGTTAATTAATGTGCTCTACAGGTGTTACTTATCTTTAACAGAACAAGAGAAGCTGAGTCCCCATTTTCCATCTTTATGCTAAGCGAAGCTAACCAGTTGCTGCTTCTGGCCTCATATTTATCATACAGACTTAAGAGTGGTATCAATCTGCAAAGCTAACCAAAATGTCATATTATCAGAATAATGGGTCTGAAGTTTCTTGAAGTGCTTATTATACAGAATGGTCCAGTTTAGCGTTACATTATTGTATGATTGGACTATTATTACTTTGTCAAATTTTCCTGAAACTTTTACCATATCCAGACAGTAGTACATGAGACAGATAATCTGTGAAAAAATCAGGTTCCTGTGGCTCCTCCTAGTGCTCCTGTTGACATTTGCAAGTTACCTTAGATTGGCATTCTAAGGTAACAGAAACACAACAATTCCCATATTCAGGTGATTGTACACTAATGAAAACATAGCTTTGAATATTATATTGACTGACAATAGATCCTCCTAAATGTTACACACTGGACCTTTAAGTAGCATTTTAAAGTGGTGGGCCAAGGTGGGGCTATTTTTAGCTGCTAAATACTGCTGAAAAATAGTTAATCAGTACTGGATAACATTGATCATGAAAAGAATTTCATCATTTTCAGTGCACAGATTATATACAAACACATAAAAAGGAAGGATTGTGAAATCTTAACTAGTAATTACAACTGTCACATAAATGTAGTGGAGTAAAAAGTACAATATTTGCCTCTGAAACATATTGAAATAGAAACATAAAATGAAACTACTCCAAGTAAAAAAATGTGTTCCAGAGCCCTGGGGTTGAGTGTATGTTGACAGGATTTTAATTAGTAAGTCTCATTCTTCAACAGAAATGCCAACCACATCAGAACAGTGACATTAAATGTGATCAAGCAGGAAATGATCGCTGTAAAATATAGCTTTATGGCAAACCAATGTATGGATGTGTATATCATTACCGAAGAGGGGTGATAATGTGAGCTGCTGTAAAAGCAGTGAGTATTCAGCCTGTTGATGGGTGGGAGAGCAGTAGCCTGAAGGAAGGCAGCTGCCGTGTTCCAGCAAGTCGAGACACTGCTGTTAATGTTGCAGCATCTGCTCCATCTGCTTCCACCCACACACACTATCGCTTCCATCTCACACACTTTGTCATGGAAACGTCTTCATTTTCTGCCACTGCTTATCGCTGTCGAATCCTGCACACATTCAATCATTCTGTTTTTCTATAGTTTACTTAGGCTCAAAGAAACTAAATCTTGTGATCATGACCTGAACCATTTAGTGTTAAAAGCTGCATTTTATTCTCATACAAAATCTAAACTCTGGTCATATACTTTAACCTTTAAAGAAGCCATAGTGCTGAAACATTAAAGTTGCAGTAGGTAACTTTAATAAAAAATAACTTTTTGTCATATTTGCTGACATTTTCACTATATCCTGACAGTAGTACATGAGACAGATAATCTGTGAAACAATCTGGTGCCTCTCCTAATGCTCCTAATGTAATTTGCAGAATCCACCAGGCCAAGAAAGCCAAGAAAGCCAAAATATCCCGGATATGGCCACTGCCAGAAATGTACCTTAATAATAATTATATATTATATATATAATTATTATATAATAATTTCAATTATCAGCCACCTTAAAAAAATGTATTAAAATAATTAATATGAACAAAAACAACCAATCAGAGCCAACAATATTCCCAGGGCATCAAATACATGCTTTGTCCTTCCTACCTCTGATGGTAAATGGACCTGTACTTGTATAGCGCCTTTCCTTTCTTCGGACCACTCAAAGCGCTTTTACACTACGTGCCACATTCACCCTTTCACACACATTCACTCAGTGATGGCAAAGCCCATCAAACAGAAACTAACTCATTCATACACATTCACACACCGATGCACAGCATCAGGAGCAATTCAAGGTTCAGTATCTTGCTCAAGGATACTTCAACATGTGGCGGGAGGAGCTGGGGATCGAACCACCAACCTTCCGATTAGTGGACGATCTTACTCTCAGCTCACACTTAATTGAAAATTTGATTTTAAGGGATAGGGCCTACCTGCATGATTTGTGACATCACAAATAGTTAGGAAGTCAGTCCTGGTCCAGTATCAACTTGTACAGCGTGATGTAGAAACTTGAAGCCACCAGTGTACATCCACTGAGAATGGACTTTACAGTGAAGGAGGAGACTTCTTGTGTCCAGCAGGAAAACTTTAGAAATGAACAACATTTACATATTCAGAGATTCTGTAATTTTAATGAGGTAGAAGGAGTAGATAACTTTTTAAGGGTTTTAATGTGGACATTAAACTTCTTTTGTGGAAATATATATGTCTTAATACATGTCTGGAGGGGATCTTTAAGAGTTTCAAAAATGACAAGTGCTCTTTTCAACTCAGAATCTTGTACACGATTTTGATTTAGTTCTTAATGGGAAACTATTAAGGGAAATTCTTTGAGTGAGTTAATAGCTCTGTAGGCAGAATGAGGCACGTTTCCTTGCAGGTTTTACAGACTGACACCCCTGTAAAACTGTCAAATAAAATTATCATCTTGATCCTGTTGGTGGGTCCACACTGACTGGACATAATCTTATTTACTTAAAATGAAATTATTTGTATCATCACACTCATTTATCAGTGTAGGCCTTTTCCTGTTTGCCTCTGTCACACAGTATAAGTCATAATAATATAAATTCCCTTCTTAAGGTTCAAGACTTTTTCTTTCTTTCTTTGGAGAGCTGGCTGTTTATGTTCTGCTAGTTAACCCTGATATGACCACAATAACTGCTAGACCGGGCTGTGGATCTTGTAAAACTACCTGTGTTTAACCCATTACCATACCTCCAGAGGTTAGTAGTTCATATTCTACATACCAAGGTGGACATTGTTTTTTGTATTTATTCTGAAGTTGTCCATGAACGCAGCAGGTCCTCATGATGCAATGTGAACATGAACCTGTCGAAAACAACCTCTGCATATCTATCACATGCCCATCAGGGCCCCTGAGCTGCGTTTTTAGACCGACTGCATGAAGCTGTCAGGCCTGCCAGAGTCTGAAGTGCCACAGGGACCTCTAACAAAGATCCAAGCATGGCAAGTTCAAGAAGACTCCATACCTGCAAGCACCTCATGTAAGCATTCACAGGCTCTAAAACTGTCTCTGCAGCCTGGTACTGCTGTAGATATATAGTGGTATGTGGCACTTTGAAGTTACATTTAAACAATGCTCCTTTTTTTAAAAAAAAGAATAACAGCTTAGCCAAAGTCTGTTTGAATTCAAACACAGTTGCTCAAAGAACTACACCCACTGAACCGAGAGACATTCGCCACTGCCATAATTTTATTTTCAGTCATGACAATATTTGGATGTCTGCCGTCTGTGTTACAAAGTAAGTATCAGGAATGTTTGATTGGCAGACACAGTGTGTTGCCGGATGATGCATTGCTGCAAAAGTGGAATCCCATTCAGCTCAGCATTTTTTGTCAGAACAAAAGGTATTTACACTCAACTTTAAAGTTCAAATAGAATTTAAATATAACCCTCTCAGATTACATCCCCAGTCATATTGTACCCATATTTAACAATGTATGCCAAAGAATGTACAAACACTCAACTTCTTTGTATTTCTATATCAAAATCCAATCATTTTTTCTTTCTGAAAAACAAAATGTGACGTGTGCTTAAGTGCGAACCAATCAATTTCAACCAAAAAAAACTTTTAGCGACACAGCAAAGATTCATTGAGTGTTTCTGGGGGCCGGACCTCACTGATAACTGTAGTTCCTCTAATGGCCACTTGAGGCTGGCTCCAGCAATGAGTCAATCTCCATAAGGCCCCATATTAAAATGCCCAACTTTACAGCAGAAATACACATGTTTACAGCCTGGTACAGAAAACGTTTTGGTCTTTATAGATAATTCCCCATTTATGACAACTGTATGGGAGGGATTTTTATACAACTCACCTGTTTAAATTATATTCAGGCCTAAAGTTATGCATTTTTGAGGACTTTTTTTTTGAGTGACAGGTGGGTGCTGTCACAGGCGGGTGTTTTCAGTAATCAGGCTTTATTTGGATACAGCGGTATCAAAGTGATTTACACAGTTTAACAGCCATTAGCTAGTTAGCTCAAGCAGCTAACATTATCTGACCCAGGGGTGCCAGGTGACAAAAGTAAAAGGGAAAATCTGTATTTTTGATTTGGGGTGAGCTGTCCCATTAAAGTTGCTTTACAGTTTCTCACACTCATCTAATGGCATGAATCAGAATATAAAATGCAATTTAAAAAGCACTTTTCTGAAGGGAAAGAATGCATTTTAATGCAGTTAAATTTATTCCTTTATTAATTTAGTGTTTTTGGATTACATACAACCTATAGTTAGGGCTGGATCAGGTGAGTCCTGAACCATCCCTTAGTTATGATGCTATAGGCCTAGACTATCGGGGGATTTCCCATGGTGCACTGAGCTCCTCTCTTCCTTTCTCTTTCTGCACTCATTCATGTCCCATTAATACATGTTACTAACTTCACTTCTTCCCTGGAGTTCTTGTGCTTTCTCATCTCCCAGGTTCTTATCGATCCTGGTGGAGCCTCCTGCCATGGTCCTGCTAGATTGCCATTACCAATACTGTTGTTGCTGTGCACCTCTGTCTGTCTGTCTGTCTGTCTGTCTGTCTGTCTGTCTGTCACTCTGTCTCTGTCTGTCTGTCTGTCTGTCTGTCTCTCAGTCTGTCTGTCTCTCTCTCTGTCTCTCTCTCTCTCTTTCACCCCAACTGGTCGAGACAGACGACCACCCACCTAGAGCCGGAGGATCTGTCCTAGGTTTCTGCCTTTTAACAGGCAGTTTTTCCTTGCCCTTGTCTCCAAGGTCTTGCTCATGGTGGTACTGTTGGGTCTCTGTAAATAATGTTTTAAAGAGTTCGGTCTAGACCTGCTCTATTTGAAAAGTGTCCTGAGATAACTTCTGTTATGAATTGGCGCTATACAAATAAAATTGAATTGAATTGAAATTAATTGAATTGAATTGAATTACTCGTGCACATGCAGGCGCTATGAGGCTTGGGCAGACTTCCTTCCCCCCCATCAGCAGCGTTCCACAGGGCCGTTCTTGTGTCCAGAAAGTGTCTGGGTGTGCAGCCGTGTGCTCTAAAAAGCCTGTTGGCCTTATCAAAATATGTTGAACTGTGGCAGGAAGCGCCCTCTAAATTGCCAGACTGGTATTGGTGCTGTCGCCGCCTGGCTGTGTTGTTTTAGATGTCTGCAGACAGCGTGCCACAGCCAGCATTACCACCAGTCTCTTCCCACACAGCCAGCAGCATCATGCACCCAGACTGGGTTTCTCCTCACACACCCTGCCACTGCCTCTCCATGTGCATAATCCTGTAGTTAAGTACACATTTAACAAGCTTGGAAATAAGTGAAAGAAGCAATGACAGGATTATTCTTTATTTGGAATTTGTCCCTATGTTACATAGAAAACACACAATATCCTCTATGGTTCTAGTCCTAACCCTGACTAAGCTGTTTCACCATACAGTAAAGATTGGTTGTGTTAAGAAGTGAGAAGGAAATCTGCCAAAATCACATTTGTCAAAGAAATAATCTTAAAGCTGCAGTATGTAACTTTTATAAAAATATTTTACTTAAATGTTCACTATATCCTGACACTAGTACATGAGTCAGGTAATCTCTGGCTCCTCCTAGTGCTCCTAATGGCATTTGTAAGAATCCACTGGGCCCGAACAAAAACAACCAATCAGAGCCAAGAAAGACAGTTGATCGTTGAATCTATGTGTTTATATCTTTCTTGCTTCTGATTGGTTGTTTTCATTGAGGCCCGGTGGATTCTTGTAAATACCATCAGGAGCATTAGGAAGAGCCAGAGGAACCTGATTTTTTCACAGATTATCTGTCTCATGTACAACAGGGGCGGCTGTGGCTCAGAGGTAGAGTGAACTGAACTGTGCATCAGTGTGTGAATGTGTACGAATGAGTTAGTTTCTGTTTGATGGGCTTTGCCATCGCTGTGTGAATGTATGTGTGAAAGGGTGAATGTGGCACGTAGTGTAAAAGTGCTTTGAGTGGTTGGAAGACTAGAAAGGCGCTATACAAGTACAGGTCCATTTACCATTTACTGTCAGAATATAGTGAAAGGTTCAGCGATAATGACACAAAGTTACTTTTATAGAAGTTACCTACCTCCTTAAGGTCACAATGAACCAATTATTGAGGGACACACACCAATCTTTTTTTTTTATTATTCTAATAGATATTGACCATTTATCATGCAGATAGTTGGATGTGTAAGTCTTTGAAGGAATGTTTTCTTTAAGGTCCCCGGTGATATTTTTTGAATGTTTGGTAACTTTTTGCAGAGAGAGCAGCGGCATGTGTCAGACATATCAGTGATTTATGTAAGGAACTGGGCATGAGGCCTTATCTGAGCCTGTCTGTATGAATTATGGGAGCAGCTAATAGAAGTTTCTCACACTGACATGTACAGTTTCTCTCAACATTCTCAGGTTGCCACTCAGCGTACGACTCCATAAAGATTAGGTCTAAAACATCCTTTTTGTTCCTTTTTCTCTCCCCCACCCTGAACAAACCATATTTCAGTCCAACCCCAGACGCTGGCCTATTTCTACCTCCATGTTCTGTCTTCCTCACTCTATAAGTCATTTTTAGTATACACTTGTTTTGTATTAGACTCAGTGGCAGACTCACGTGTTGCCTGAGTTTTTCTTCCCAGTTGCAGTGAGCTTTATATGGTTCAGCACCAGCATTCTCAGTTTAACAGTCTGTAGGTGAGGAGCATTTTGCTGTAATGGGAGAGTTTCTCAAATTACAATTAGTGCAGCATGGGTGAAATAATGTTTTGTTGAAATTGGTGGAAAGAAATGAAGTAAAATACTTAAAGCTGATCTAGTCAATATTTCTATATCAACAATAGATGAAATGATTGCGTATATTGTAAAACGTTACAAACTCACAGAGAATTACCCCCTTCGAATTTGGTTTAGCCTGCATCCTTACTGTTTGGAATCACTCTCTCGGCTCACATCGACCTTGTTTCCAGCCGCAGCAGACAGCTTGTTCATAAAGGGTGTGTTTTTGAAAAAAATCTGAATTGAAAAGATCAGATTTCCCAAGATTTGTGCTGTTCACAGTGTCATTAAAAAAATCAGTTCTTAGTCACATATGACCATGAAAAGCAGATTCTGGCAAATCAGTTAATTGGCTGCAGCTGCAATTTGCCTTCAAAATAAAAGCAAATCTTTCAGTCCGTTTTCTTTTCAGTAAGTAATGTCTTGGTGCCAAGCAGAATCACAATTAGCATTCACTCCAAATTACATAATGAAATAATGACATTAAATATGAAAGACAACTTCTGTTAGTATAAGAATAATGAAGTTCCTTTGATTCTCAAGTAAAGTTTTATTGTGAAGGGAGCAAGAGGAAGTTTTAGTTGTTATAATGTGGGTGACTTTTCACCGGTGTGGCCACCAGAGCTGCTGCAGGTTTGACTGAAGAGTTGTAGCTCTCCCTGCATAGACTCACAGCACTGCACGCCTGTTCAGCTCTCTGATGGATTAACCTGGAGCTCTTATTTTGTTAATACACAGGTAGGTGTCTCATGGTATATAACAAACTGCTATTAACATTAATGTGGACACAGACTGTCTTTACATTTTTAAATTAACATTTGAATAAAGAGAACTCAGATTTATTACTTAAAATTATTATTATTAGTAGTAGTATTTGACATACCATTCATGGAAGCATTAAAGCAGGAGTATTTCAGTGGGAGCAGCGGAGTAATAATAATATCACTAATATTAGCATTGGTAGCAGTAGAAAATAAGAAGGTGATATAGTAAAAGTATTATCACTTGTAGTAAAAGTAGTGATAATAGTGGTGGGTGATAAGAAAAAATATTATGGCATAAAATCTAGTAAGATATTGTCTGTGTCTGGATAAGAGTGACCACAAAATAATTTTGGTTTCTGGCTAATACATCAAATTACATTCCTAACAAATCAAAGTACTTCACTGACACCCTTTGTGCACTAAGTTGTCTGTATAACGGTTTATTTAAGTTTGAATCTGAGATGACAGGAGGAAGGACTGATACTGACTGATGTCTATAATGTCAGGAATATTATTTATTTTACTGACATTTTAGATTGGTTTCCAATGAGATATCATTAAGTTTATATAGTGACTTTGATGTTGTAAACATTATTGTTGCTGCTCTGGAAATACATTTTTCTTGCTAATGTCTGAGTGTAATGTAAAAAAACTGCAACCTGTGTAGCTTTAAAAAAATAAAAATATTTTTCCGATCATATTCTAACATTATGTGAAAATGCATTTTTTTTTTACTTTAGTTTTTTGTCAAATAACATCACAATTCTTGGTGGAGGAACCCCAAACCTCTCAATCCCCCATCATAACCACAGCACCTAACCCCTCCAGAAACCTATAGGGAAATCCTGACATTTACATATTTATACATAAAGTGGGAGGAGGGGGGCACTTCAAATGTGGTCACCATTGGGTCTGATGACATTGATGCAAAAATCCTATCAAATCCAATGCTGCCGTAAAGTCCGACTTATTGAATGACCTAACAACCAAAATCATTAAAGCTGCAGTAGTAGTAAAAATATTATTTTGCATATTTGCTTAAACTTTGACTATATCCTGACAGTAGTACAGGAGACTGACTTCTTCATCAATCTTCACTAATCAGCTTCCTCTGGGTCTTGCTAGTGCTCCTAATGACATTTACAAGACTCCACAGGGCCTGAACCAAAATAACCAATCAGAGCTGAGAAAGACATAAAGACGCTTTAGTTTGGAAGCTTGAAAATAGCAGATTGTTGAATCTCATTTCCAGGGTCCCATGACGTCTGTATTTGGGTGAGGAATGAGGAATGAGAATCAACAATTTCAGTCTATCTTTCTTGGCTGTGATTTGTTGTTTTTTATTGTGTCCCAGTGGATTCTTGCAAATGCCATAGTAGCACTAAGTTTAACTAAAGTTTCAGCATATATGACAAAAAGTTTTTATAAAAGTTACCTACTGTAGCTTTAAAGGGTTATAAATATAAATGAACTAGCAGCAGCAGTATTACTATCACTAGAAGCAGCAGTGGGAGGTTGTTGTGATCATGTCAGCAGCAGTAGTAGTAGTGGTAGTATTAAATGCAGCAGTAATAGCAGTATTTGTTGTAGCTGCAGCAGTAGATGCATCAGAAACATTCATTTTACCAACACTAGTATTAGCAGTAGTTAAAGTTGGTAAAAGCAAATAGAGGTAATGGTAATGACAAACAGCATTAGAGCTATAACGAGGGGCAGATATCTGAGTTGTGTGACCTGTAAGCCTGCCTATCATCATAACATTGGAATTCCACTGTGTCATCTGTGAGCAGTCGTTGCAGTCTTGTCTCCCCCTTGTGTCCATGTGAAATCATTGCAGCATTTGCTGCTCTTGGATGTGATGCATGGCTCATGTCAAATGACATGTCAAATGGTGATGTCCATTATTGTTTCACAGAAGCACCATTTACCACCAATGCTGTTCTAATCATGCATTTCCTTACACCCAGGCTGAGCAGTTGGACTGAACAATGACCGTGTGGTGGCTCCTAAAGATTTTGATCCTTACCCTGGCCCTCTCAGGCCAAACCACATGCCAGAAGAGAAGGAGGAAAGGACAGAGAGATGATAACCAGGTCATCATTAATGAGGCCAAAAGTAAGTGTTTGTCTAAGGATAGAGTGCTGAAAAAAGTCCAAATGTGATTGTTGCAACTTAATTATGTCTTACATAATCTGAACTCAAAGCCTTGTACCTTGTTGTAAATGAGTGTGTCTTAAGTGTTAAGCACTGTTATGCTTCAGAAGCCTGGGTGCAAGTTCTTCCACAGGGCCTTAACAAAAATAAACAATCAGAGGCAAGAAAGATGGGTGATTGTTGAGTCTCATGACAATTTGGGCCCGGGAAAGGTGAATAGAAAAATTGATATTTATAGTGGATTTTAAGGAGTATGTGTTTGCATATACTGTAACACTAGTGACAGCAGAGTTGAAGAATTTAGGATCAAGTAAATCTTTTTGTCATTATATACCACAAGGGTCATGCAACACACATAGAATAATAACAAATAATAAGCACCCGCTGGATGGAATTTTGGCTTAGCTCTTAAAAATCAAACTCAATCAGACATTAAATGACGTTTTCAGCAAAAAGCTGAAAAAAATAACAGATTAAAAGCAAAAAAGTAGCAAGTTTGAAGGAGCTACCGGTTGCTGCATCTGAAGGCGCCGCTGTTGCCATGAACCAATTGTATGTATACTATATCTGGATTACATTTAGGGGCTGATGATTTATTTGTTAGGTTCTGTTGGAAATTCGCTCATTAGTTTTATTGCCCAAAAGGGTTTACTAAAATCCTCCTCATCCTCAAATTATACCAAACAGTGACTAGTTGTTCAGATATGTTGTTCTGGACCACAGTGTTGGATGGGTAAAGGGACCTTTGCTGATGGAACAATGGAGCTTCCTGAATTAGGAAGACTGATAGAAGTTTGTTATCGAAGTTATAATGTCCCACTGCACCGACTGTTTGAAACCTCTTTAAACAGTTGGAATTAGAATCTAAGCCTGCTGTGCTTTGGCTCCTGTCTAGCCCTGATCTGCCCAGTGGAGATCATGTTCATCGTGGACAGTTCAGAGAATGCAAAACCTCTGCTGTTTGAGCGACAGAAGGACTTCATCCTGCGCTTCAGCACTAAGCTCATGCAGCTCCACTCGGCTGGCTGGCGTCTGCGGCTTCGCCTGGCCGCTCTGCAGTACAGCAGCAAGGTGTCGGTGGAGCACAACTTCAGAGACTGGCAGGACCTGGACGTCTTCCAGAGCCGGGTGGCCTCCATGACCTTCATCGGCCATGGCACCTACTCCGCCTACGCCATCACCAATGCCACCCAGTTGTTCAGCCGTGAGACGTCGTCCAGCAGCCTGAGGGTGCTGCTGTTAATGACGGATGGGACGGACCACCCGCTTAGCCCCAGCGCTGTGACCGCTGCTGCAGAGGCCAAACAGCACAACATCAGAATGTTCACCATCAGGCTGTCAGGCCTGCCCAGGGACGGTCTCACCAGTACAAAACTACGATCCATTGCTAGCGCCCCCCCACAGCAGCACGTCCTCAGCCTCACTGACAGCCAGCTGGATGACAGACTCTTCAATGAACTGGTCAGTCATGTTTGTCTTAGTCTCCAGTTAGTATTCAGTATTGTCTGAAGCTTCACTGGTGATGTTGTTGCACTCACAAATCCACTGTCATTCATAATGAGGATGTAGATACTCAGATAAATAGGAAATTAAAACTGATAGATGAACAACGACAGCAATGTAAGATCATATACAGCATGGATGGACACATAGTTGATGGAGTACTGTTTTTGAAAGAACTGTTTGTGTTTACAATAAGGGCGACTTTGTACATAAATGAGGGGATATGATGCATAAGTAACTCTAAAGTGTGTTGTTGTGCTGGTCCAGGTTTATGAACAATCGTGAACTCTCTGTCTTTTTTTCTTTTTTTCTCTCAGAACACAATTGTCAAAACTGGGGTAAGTACTATGAGATTTAATATCATCCATGTGATTTATGTGTAGAATTGTCCCGATAACAATAGCAATATCCGAAATCCCTCCAATACTGTGTAAAACAGTTGTTCCAAACCTTTTTCCTCAGGGGACCCCTGCTTAAATGACATATTTTATGGATATTTCTTATTTTATTAAAAATTGTACAATTAACTCAGATAGTGAACTGAGTAACTGCAACAAGTTTGTGTAAAACGAGTGATTTGGATTCATTTTGAGCAGATTATTTACTGTTTAAGGAATTATTTTATTTTTATAAAGTTCTGTCTGTATTTTGTGTTTTTATCTTTTTCAACAATCATGCAGACAATCAACTAGGCTTCTTTTTTGGCAAATTTGTGTTTTCTTCTCCCTGACACTTGACTATTGTTCTATTAGACAATTTACTTTACATTTACTTTTCTTCACAAAAGTGAACCAGTGCAAGTTTTCTAGCACGGCTCAAAATCAAGAAGGCTTCGTAACCCTCCATGAAGCTATTGGTTCACACCGAGGTTGTGAACCAATAGCCTGACATCGGGTGGTACTCGTGTCTGTGCACTGTGTAATTTATTAGCCTGCTACTTCCCAGCAGACAAAGCATTTAACCTGAGCCAGGCTGTACAACAATGATAGAAATCATTGAGGCTGAGTAAGCATACCCTTGAAGAAAAAAACCAGCAAATTTTACTGCACATGTGTTGGATCGGTATTGTTATCAACTGAGATCAGAATCTTTATCCGAATAAAAATTTTTATCAGAACATCTCTATTTCTGTGTCCTTTGGTGTCTGTCTTCTGTTCTTCCAGGTGTATAGAACACATTAAAGGTGAAATAAACAGTAATAAACCTAAAGTTACATTAAGTAAGCTATCAAAATTTCCCTTAACAAAACCAAGACAAAATAATATTACTAACACAAAATTGAGGCCAACAATTGTTTCTGCTAGCTATTTTTTTTTTTAGCTAAAGCACACTGTTGATCATTTTGTTTTTACTTTTGTCTTTTTCTGTCTTTATTTCAGTGCCCACAGCCAAAGACCTGTCTGTGTGACAGAGGGGAGAGAGGTCACCCTGGAATCCCTGTGAGTGTATTATACAATTCTCATCCTATATTCTTATTAACCAGCCTTTCTGCACTAACATCTAAACACTGTTATAAATCTGTGTTAGACTAATTTCTCAAAAATACCAATAACTACATCACAATTTATCACTTCTCTGAAAAGTCATATGGGTATTACTGAAATACTTTGTCATTAAAACTGTGCATAGTCTCTGTGCTGTCACCCATAGGTTCCTGAAGAGTTGTCGCTATCTTGGCGTTCATGACTCAAAAATGGGCAAAGAGGTGGAATGTGGGTGGAGCTAAAGCAGGCTGAATGAAGTCTGGTTACTGAAAACAGCTGCCTGTGACGGCACCAACCTGTCACTCAAAGCGGCCACGCCCTTAATTATGCACAGTTTAATATAATTTAAACAGATGAGTTATATAAAAATTCACTCCCCGAACAGTTGTCATGAATGGGGAAATTAGCTATAGAGACCAAAACTGTTTTCTGTACCGGGCGCCCAATGGAGATTGACTCACTTCTGGAGCCAACCTCAAGTGGCCGTTAGAGGAACTGCAGTTTGTCTTACTTCTGTTGGCTTCTTTTTCTAGCCACAGAGGTTGCTGCATGGTAATACAGTTGGCGCGCATCAATATTAAACATCTTGTTCTATTGTTTTTCATACCAAATGTACTACCTGAAATTTTGTGGTTACTTTCCTGTGAGTGAAAATACAGGAAATGTACACACTGATCTATAAAAACTGCAAATGTGATCATTATACAAGTTTTTCCTGACCTTGGCAACAGCAGTTCGACAAACAATCTTAAATGCAAGGTTTACCAACTATCTTTTTCTGGAGCTCTCAACTGTATATCACATGGTCTTCATGAGTGAATGGAGTTGGATGGAGATGGATCAGTTAACACGTGAGCTTAGTAGCTCTTTTACAAGTGGCTATGCTCAAAATCAATCATATCGTGTAATGCGGTTGAAAAAGCTAGCAAGTGGACCTTGAGTTTGGATTGTTTGGTCAAATTGTGTTGATTTACATTAAGGAAATATTGGCCATGTACTAAATGTCATTAAAGCTCTTGCTAGTAGTTGCTCTACATCAAAATAGCAGAGTCTCACCATCCTCGGCCCATGCCATGCTAGGTGACTTGCTGATCTATTCATCCAGAGAAAGTCAACTTTTCTACTCTTTCTGACCAAAGTACTTCAGACATTTGGGTATTGTGATACTATTTCTGCACCAGCTTTACTGCCCAGCTGTGGAAGTGTCTGCTGGCTTTATGTTGACAGTTTCTTCCTCAACCTCACAGAGCTCAGTAAGCCTCACACAGTGGCTTGTTATCCCTGTATAGCTGGGGATTCTCCCAGCCTCAGCACCCAGGCTGGTGGCCTCCACCAGCAGGTGCGCCTGGCCTGCATCCAAAGAGCAGCAAATGTTTCCCACAATGCAAGTGTAGCAGGTGGTGAGAGGGCTAGCTGAAAGGGCTGTTTTCAATGGTAACGCTGCTAAAGAGAAGCAAAGGTCATGGATGAAAGATTAAACAAGAGTCAACACACAGGCACACTGAGAATGACCTACCTCACGCATGTACGCTTACACATACACAGAATCCAACCTAAAAAGGGGCCCAAATATTCTCATTCATCACAATCTCTCCCTTTACTTTGATCTAGGGGAAACCTGGCGAGCCAGGGTCTGATGGAGCTCCAGGTCCGAAGGGATCTCGTGTAAGTGTCTATTGTCTCCATAATCCAGTGCTGGTAACAGAATGAATTCATGAAGTGTCGTTTGATGTGCTGTTTTGTCTGGGCTCGGTCACTGTAGGGGGAACCTGGCATTAACGGACGTCCAGGAATGGAGGGCCTTGAGGTAATCATCTGATATTTTTTTCAACCATCTCTTGCCTGGGTTACAAGTTTAGGTTTAGGAGTAAAGTGCAGTGTATGGTTTTATTTCTATTTCTATTTTGAGATGCATGGAGGGAGCTTCAAGTAGATTAAATTGACCCTTTTACCATTAAAACAATGTTGCACAATGTGACCTTGGCAGCCTCACTGTGAAGACTGTAAAAGGTCCTTGCGCCCAGCTGTTTTTACTAGTTTGGCTCACTAGCTCACTTTGGACAGTTAGCTGACTTTGAACAGAGCTACACTAGCTCCATTTTTAATGTTGAAACCTGGAACCTTATAAACACACACACAAACATTATTTTGATGAGTTGTGTTGACATAAATAACATGGAAAAACATGTTATTAAGACAGCCTAATCAACTTAAAAACATGTGTTTATGCTACAGTTATTAAGTGAGTAATTAAAAATACCTTTGATTGTAGAGGAAAACCTAATTCCCCTAATTCAATTTGTTGAGTATAATTTCATTAGAAGTTGCCATAACTCAAAAAGATTGATGCAAAATGTTAAGATTGAGCCAAAACTTTTGTTTTTAGATTGTAGTTTGTCAGGTACAAACCATTTGTTGACAGGATTTTTAACATTCAGCATGTTATCACTTACCAAATAAAACCATCTATGGAAATGATATCGGTCAATAATTTTTAAAAACAATTAGTAAAAGTAGTCTATATAATGTCCTGTAGTCCCATCACATTAGCTATTTTGATGTTGGTTTGATGTTGTAATGTTGTTAATTGACATTCTATTACAGTAGCATTATGGTTGGTGGACAGTCTGACTGTTTAATGTAAAATTTCCCTCTCTATAGGGTCGATCTGGCAGCAAAGGTGAAAAGGTATATATTATTATTATATGTTATATAATTTTTTTTTTAAATTAAGTTATTATTTATGATGAATGCCACATCCAGGTATGGAAATATAAACATAAGCAAATTCTCCAACATATGAACGTATAAAAATAATTTCTGTGGTGTTTGCTTTAAACTTCACTTACCTGTATCTGTACTGGTCTTATTTTCTAGGGAGAACAAGGTGAATGTGGTGCCCCTGGAAATAAGGGAGAACAAGTAGGTTTATCATTTTTTATTGATTTCATTTCCATGGTCACTTTTAGCTGTGGCCAGGTGTATGTGATTATATTGTATTGGTGTCTTTCTTTAGGGCACAGAAGGACCTCCTGGATCCAGAGGCCCAAGAGGAGAACAGGTGATGTTTCCCCAGTAACTAGTCGTGTAACTAATTACTAATACATTTCAGTAATAGCATTATGGTTACCCCCGCAAAATAACAAGTTACAACCTTACTTTTGTTGTCACACCTACTGATTGACTACTACTACTGACTGATACAGACGTTTACATTCCATATAAAATTAAAGCTGCAAGCAGTGATGAACGGGCCCTCGCACTCCACACTACTCGGGGTGTGCTGCAGCCGCGTGCCGTCGTAACACGTGTGGACCACAACAAGAAAATTTCACGTAAATCAGATCAAAATTGCCACACAGCGCTTACTATTCTGCTGCCAGTAGGTGGCGCTCTCACTATATCTGAATATTATCACATAAACGTGTTCAGGGCGGGACTCTTATCAATCGTGAAGTTTCTTTGCGATCGGATCATGTACGCAGAAGTTATGACAAATCCCCCTTTCATGGCAAATCATTGAAATTCTACGCTACGCCACAGGCACGCCGATGTTGTAAATAGCACAACTTTTAATTAAGAATGTTTTTAGATGGCTGTGTCCAAATGTGGAGTCAATCAGATAAATTCCCTAGGAGGAGTTCGTTCAAATACAACGTGAGTAAATCGCCAGAAATGACCGCTAAATCCAACATGGCTGACTTCCTGTTGGGTTTGGGATATGGTGCCCACTGGATTTTTTGTTTGTCTAGATAAGATCTATGTGTGTGCTGAGCGGAAATGACAGGATTTGCTTTTAGGAGTGATATTTAGGCACCAGGCTCAGACCTAACAGACACTGACTCAAGTGTTATCGCTTAAGGCCATTTATCAGACTTCATACTGCTTAGTCTTAGTCTTAGTAGGGCAGCTGTGGCTCAAAGGCAGAGCTGGTCATTCCTAAATCCCTGGTTCCAAGGTAAATTTAGGTTTGGTTTAGTATTTGATAAAATCGGAAGGTTGTGGGTTCGATCCCCAGCCCCTGGTGCCACATGTCGAAGTATCCTTGAGCAAGATACTGAACCCCAAATTGCTCCCGATGCCGTGCATCGGTGTGTGAATGTGTATGAATGTTAGTTTCTGTTCGATGGACTTTGCTATCACTGAGTGAATGTGTGTGAAAGGGTGAATGTGGCACGTAGTGTAAAAGCGCTTTGAGTGGTCGGAAGACTAGAAAGGCGCTATACAAGTACAGGTCCATTTACCATTTACCATTTAGTCTGGATATATATATATATATATTCACATATAGAGTAGGATCTATAAACACATGTTAAATACACTTGAAAATATCAGAGGTACTGGGCGGATGGATAAATTGTTGTAATGTTGTGTATTTGCCAAAATGTTGACATATCATAATCAAATATATGTATATTCAAAGACTGAATTTCACCGTCTAAAAACAAATGATTTGGCTGACCCAAAAAATTAGTGCATCAATCTTTTTGAGTTGACTGTTTCGAGAAAGGTTCTACATTGAGTTTGGGGAATTAACTTTTCCTCTACAATCAACGTTATTTTTTAATTACCAGTTAATTAAAAATTGGTAGCATAAAAACACGTTTTTTAGTTGACTATATTGTACTAAGTTAAGTACTAAGTCAAGTCAACTAAAAAATTTGTTGAAACTGATTACATCAAGTAAAGCAAACTCAATTTTGTAAGCCAATAGAACATTCTTAATCAAGTAGCTTCAGTTATTTTAAGTGACACTGACTTAATTTTGTACTTTTTATTTCTACTGTGATAACAAAAACCTTGTAAAAAAAATGTTTCTATAACTTAGAAAACTAAGTTAGTGTCACTCAAAATTTCTAGTAAAAGCAGCTTCATCAAGAATCTTTTTGAACTTAAATTGAGTTTTAGCTACTTAAAATATTTAATTTAATCTGTTTCAACTGTTTTTTTTGTTACAATATTGTATCGCATTACAGTGTACTCATAAAAAATACCCATTATTTTTGTCAGTCTAACTCATCAAAATAATGTTTGCAACTTAAAAGGTTTATCTGAATCAAGAGTGGAATGGTTATCCTGCAACCATGCATTTAATTAAGTAGTTGTAATAGGTCATAGATAATGAATTACTTTTTAGAGTGCAGGGTGATTTATTGTTAGTTTGTGGCCTTCAACTGGCAACAACCTTCAGTGTTTATGTTTCATTTAAAAGCCTGATATTACCATCATGCAGTACACCTATTAAATAGACATATTTTGATTTAAAAAATGAATAGAATTCTTCATACCCTTCATACCTGAATGGGTGTGTGGTCAAATTGAAAGATTCCTGTGTCCCCCTACATCCGCGCTGAAACAATCAGCGTGCAGCGAAAGCAACACACTCTGAATCCATCTCCTGCTCTGCACTTGTGGAATGTGAGCTGCGGATTAGGTCTTATCCCCCCTCCTAATGTAGCCTTTCTAAGTGGGGAATCCAAGCTTGCAATGTTTGGTTGTAGTCTTTGAGCAAACGTTGTCCCAGAGGATTAAGATTTGGGCACATGTTATCCATTCCCTCTCTCCTTAAATGCTTGTTGCCCCCTTCAGCATCGGTAGAACAACAGCAGCCACAGTCAGAGTGCCGTTAGGTTTCACGTCCTTCTGTTCTGTCTCCAGTTCCCATGAAATGTACTTACGCACGTGGTCAAAAGTTTATTCATAAAGCATCACAGTATTAGTATCCAGCAGCCCTTAAACAGTCTCATTTATATTTTTATAATGGAATTATTATTATGGAATAATCGCAATTTAAAGGACCAGCTGATGTTTTTGTATGTTTTGGGTCATTTTCTACAATTTATTTATTGAAATCTATTTATTATCTCCAATTCAGCCCTTCAGTACAGTACAGGAGGATTATAATAGAAATGGTCTAGTTTAAGGAGTAGTGGCTAATTGTCTATGTCCTACAAGTCCTTGTGGCTAATGCAAATGTTGTAGCATCAGGATCTCTTTGGAGTTGATCTTCCAAAAACTCCTGCTCTGAGAAGAATGTGCAGAACCTCAATAAAAAGTAAATAAAAAGGCAAAAATGAAGCTGCAGTAGGTTAAATTTCATAAAAATAACTTTTTGTCATTATGTGTCCTGACAGTAGTACATGAAAGTGCAAGTGCAAGTATCCACCGGGTCTGACAAAAGCAACAATTAGAGCCAAGAAAGATATAAAGATTTGGTTTGGAAGCTTGAAGATAGTTAATTGTCTAGTCTCCTTCCCAGGGTTCCAAAGCATTTGTATTTGACACACTGGAAATGAGACTCAACAATCACCCATCTTTCTTGCCTGTGAAAGACAGTTTTATTTTACAGGAATCACAAGCATACTTGGTTGTTTTTTCATTGTACTGAGGGTAGAATTTGTATGTTAGAGCTTCATATGGAGCAGACATTCCTAGACTCCAGTCACACTGCTCTTAAATTCCAGCAGAGGGCAGTCACAGCTCACCAGCCAGTGCCACACACTGATCCAGTTGTTCTACATGTCAGTATGTCTGTTGTGGAGGATTAGCTGTTCAATTAGAACATGCTCAGTCTACTTTGAACTAGCTCGAGGCTACATTAGCCACTACTGGCAGAACAGCCATGTTGCAATGTGGGCAGGTTTGGAAGTGGAATTGAAATAAATGTGTGGAATAAAAAAGACAACATCTCTAGCACTTCTGCATTGATTTTGATCCTTTTTTAAAAAGTGTCAAACAGTGCTATAAGAGTACACTTTCCTGTCTTGTTCTTGTCTCAGGGAGCTAGGGGAGGACCTGGAGACCTGGGCCCAGAGGGGCCATCTGGATCTAAAGTAAGAACTCTAGAAATCAGGTTTCAAATACATCAAGTAAATCAGTAGTTAATGGGTTAAAGCTACAGGATGGGTACCTTTGTAAGTATCTTTTTCCTTTCCTTAAAAGGGTGGTCGAGGACTGAGGGGTGCACCTGGACCTCCAGGAGATAACGGCATTGGGTTCCCTGGTTCCAAGGTAAATTTAGGTTTGGTTTAGTATTTGATAAAATAAGAAACATTTTCCTATTTAGTACTTTCTCTCTAATCTGTTATCTTCAGGGTGACAAGGGGAACCAAGGAAGACCAGGGCCCCCTGGACCAGTGGGTAGGGGTGAACCAGGGACACCGGTGAGTTGACAACTGAAACTACCGTAACTGCTCTTATAGCTGATATGTTATTACTAATACCATCACTCTATTCCAGTGGGATACTTCAATCAATGCTAAAGAGATGTTGTGTTAAATATCGTTACTGAATTTTAGAGACAAGACGGCATTTTACCCTCATGTTCATATTTTCCCTTCAAATCCACTGCACTGCGGTGCAGACAATTAAAAAGTTAATGTATCACTCCTTATATATTAATATTAAATTCACAAAGTGCTGTGTTACATCCAGACAAAAAATACTGAACTTTGACTGTAGGGTAGATAGGTTTAAATTTTTGGAAGCAAAGAAAGGCCAAAATTGTCAGAATTTTTATGAGCAACTGTATACCTTTTTTCATAGCACTAAAATATTTCACTTCAAGAACCATCAATAAGATTTTTTTTAAATTCTACTTTCTAAACTTTTTAGGTTGTCGATGCACAAACACTATTTATCTCCGTTGTATTGTGTTGGTCTCATCATGAAAAATTTAAGCTCCAGTGTTTGTGTATAATAGTTTACTTTAGTGAGCAGTATGTATATTCAATTAGAGTACAATAGGAACTGTTATGGTTTCGTTACCTTAGAATGAGGCTTTTATACCTACACCCATCCTACACACTGGACCTTTAAGTTATCTGCATAGCTAGACTTGAGGTTGAACTGATCCTGTAAACCCTGTCATTTAACAAATGCAGGATAAAAAGACCACATAATAATAACAACAATAACAACAACAACAACAATAATAATAATATCAATAATAAGAAAAACTGACAATAAACGAAGAGCATTAACAACATAAAAGTAAAAAAAGGAAGAGGACAAAGACAATCATATACATTTAGTATTTAATATTTTCTTGTCTTTTCTATCTTGTGTATGTGTTTAGGGTCCGGCAGGGCCAACAGGGGTGCAAGGATCTCCAGGGTTTCCAGGTGAGGGTCTCCAAGGACCCAAGGTACGTTCCAGAACACGCTGATTCACTACAACTATGCGTATCATTTCAGTCTGCAATGTACAGGGATAAATATCTCGAACATTTATTACAGAATATGGGATATTATTGCGTTAAAGACAAAAAATACAAATTTTAAAGTTCTGTTGTATTTATAAATTGCACATGAAGGTTTAGAAAATCTGAAACCAAACTCACCCGATTAGAATTTATGTGGAAGTTGTTCAAATGTAACCGCCCCTGTAGCGTTTGATCTAAAAAAGAATAAAGTGAACCTTTCAGATCAAATTGTATGATTTGAAGGCTTTTAGACCTTCCTGTTCTCCTAACCCTCCCACTGTGTTTTTTACAGGGTGACAGGGGGTATGAGGGTCCCAAGGGTGGCCGTGGACCTCCAGGAGTCGGGTACAAAGGTGATAAGGTATGGTTAGCTGTCAGACGTGGCTGGGATTGTACACACACACACGTAAAGTGAAAACATTTGAAGCTGTAAAGGACAACCTGTCTGACCTGCCACTTGTGTGACCCACAGGGAAACACAGGAGATCCCGGGCTGCCAGGTTTGGTGGGGTTTCCAGGGGCAGGCATCCAAGGAGAAAAGGCAAGGCCAATAAAAATTTTAGGATATATACTATATATCTTTTATAAGTTTAATTAGATTTTAAACTGTCATGCTTCTCTCTGACTTTAGGGGGACCAAGGGCCAGGTGGGCCATCTGGTCCCAGAGGACCTCCGGGACTGGGTATAGTTGGACCAAAGGTTAGTAGCAGCAGCTTTTGTATTATTTTTAGGAATGAGTGATACCTTAAAGAGACATTAAATGATTTATAAACAGTATCTGACATTCAAGAAAAAAACCTGGACAACACTGTAATACATTATTTTAGAGCATTAATATGTAAGATTTGAAAGAGGTAATAATATAGTCTTGTTGAATTCATAAGCGCTAAAACTCACGACTGTTCAATTCAGTACACTACCTACTGCTAATGTTAGCTAAAGTTATCAAACTTTAGATAGATAATGCTGTGGAATTGATGTTACTGAGTCATTTTAGCATTTACTAGTAAAGGTCCAAAGTAAAGCTGCAGTAGGTAATTTTTATAGAAAATATTTTTTTATCAGATTTGTTGAAACTTTCACTATATCTTAATAATAATACATGAGACAGATAATCTGTGAGAAAATCAGGTATCTGCAAGCCTCTTGCAGTTCCCTACTGCAGCTTTAAAATAGGGCTGCACATTATTTTTTACAGATATTGTTATTGATTGTGCAGCCCTAATTTAAAATTTGACTCGTATTGCCAGAAAAATTTACTTAAAGTATCAAAGGTAAAATTACTCATTAATAATAATAATACATTTTATTTGTAAGTGCTTTTCTAAATACTCAAAGACACTAACATAAAAACAGAAAAGCAGCAAAACAACATCAAATAGTAAAACACTAAAAACACATCAGACTAACTTTTAAAAAGGTGAGTTTTTGTCAGAGATTTGAATGTTGGAAAGTGGGTACAGTCATGGATGTGTTTGTGGGGGGCAGCAACAGAGAAGGCTCTGTCGCCCCCAGGTTCGGTGCTTGGTCCTGGGTGGTGGAGTAAGGAGGTTTGCATCAGATGAGTGGAGGCTACGCCATGGATTGTGGCGATGGAGCAGGTCAGTGAGGTAGGAAGGGGCCTGGTTATGGAGTTGTGTGTGAGGAGGAGGATTTTGAACTGAATACGTTGTGGGACCGGGAGCCAGCGGAGGTTCTGGAGGACAGGGGTAATGTGGTCACGGGTGCGGGTGTGGGTGAGCAGACGAGCAGCTGGACGAGCAGCTGGATGTACTGGAGTTTATTTAAGGTTTTGGATGGTGTGCCGTAGAGGATGCTGTTGCAGTAATCGATTCTGGAGGTAATGAAGGTGTGGATAAGGGTTTCTGCAGCAGAGAAGGAGAGTAATGGGCGGAGTCGGGCGATGTTTTTGAGGTGAAAAAAGGCAGTTCTGGTGATTTGGTTTATGTGGTGTTCAAAGGAGCGGTTATTGTCAAAGATGACTCTGAGGTTGCGACTGTGAGGGGGTGGGGACAGAGTGGAGGTGTCGACAGTGAGGGAGAAACTGTGAATGGTTTTAGTGATGGATTTGGGGCCGATGATAATCATGTCTGTTTTGTCGCATTTAAGTTTGAGGAAGTTGGTGTGCATCCAGGATTTAATGTTAGTGAGGCAGTTGGAGAGAGTGGAGTGAGTGGTGGAGGTGATGGATTTGGTGGAGATGTAAAGCTGGACGTCGTCGGCATAACAGTGAAAGTTGAGACCATGGTGGTGAATGACGTTGCCAAGGGGAAGCAGGTAGAGTATAAAACTTGTTGTATAAAATGGCAACTTTCAGTGTTAACTTTAGGAAATTATGGAGTTAATTTTTTTTTCTTAATCTCGCACAAAATACACATTTTCGGGCCTCTCCTATTTTTGCTGTCGGACAATTTACAACTTTATCATTGTTATTAGGACATAGATGTAATGGACTAGAGGTATAAATATAAATATACTATATACTAAATATGAAATGGAAATACTCAAGTAAAGTACAAGTACCTTGAATACTTATACTTACTTATAAATACTTATAAATATACTTACTTACTTTCCAGCAGTGCTTAATACAGTCCTGTAATTGGCAGTCAGTGATTTGTGTTGCTTCCCAGGGTGACCAGGGTTTCCCTGGAGAGCCTGGACCTCAGGGGGAGAGGGGAGCTGGTGAGGCCGGACCAAAGGTAAGCCACTCAGACTGTCCTTGAATAAAGCGTGTCCCATTGAATGAACAGTGGGACCTTGAAGTTTTGAGTTCTTGTGTGGTCTTCCAGGGGGATCAAGGGCCTGATGGGGCTGCTGGGATACCTGGCATTCCTGGTGAGGATGGAGCTATTGGGCCTAAGGTAAGTCTGTGACTGGAGGTCAAAGGTCACATTTCGTAAAATTCTGGTTTGAGTGCAGTTAAAGATGTAATAAAAATTTACTTTTTGTCATTATTGCTGACATTTCTACTGTGTTCTGACAGTAGAACATGAGACAGATAATCTGTGAAAAAAGCAGGTTCCTCTGGCTCCTCCTAGTGCTCCTAATGGTATTTACAAGAATCCACCGGGCCTGAAAGAAAACAACCAATCGCAGGCAAGAAGGATCGGTGATTGTTGAGTCTCATTTCCAGTCTGTCAAATACAGACTCTTTGGGACCCTGGAAATGAGACAATTAACTCTTCAAGCTTCTAACCCAAAGCGTCTTTATATCTTTCTTGGATCTGATTGGTACTAGGAGGAGCCAGAGGAACCAGATTTTTTTCACAGATTATCTATTTTTATAAAAATGACCTACTGCAGCTTTAATGCTGAGACACAGTTTGATCTGCTGTTTAATCCAGGGGGAGATGGGGTTGCCAGGCATGCGAGGCATAGAGGGAGCACCGGGGACAGGCATCCCTGGAGAAAAGGTAAACAGTGGCAGCTGCCGTCCAGGTATTATAGTTCCCTTCTCTTGGAGGATATCCTGATTGCTTCAGCTTTCTGTAGTGCTGTAAAAACAAGTAAGTGTAAGTAAACAGTTGCTCAGAATTCAGTGTGGTGACAGTACATATTTGCATACCTGCACAGTCAATGGTTTCATTGACTTGGTGTTTGCACAAATTTGACTAACTGAACATCAGTTATGTCAGTGACCTTTTTCATTTCAACATACCTTCTACATACTGATGTACTGTGCCACATGTATGTGTTTTTCCCACAGGGAGATAGGGGTGACCGTGGCCCAAGGGGACTTTCAGGCTCTCCAGGCCCAGTTGGACCTGCTGGAGCAAAGGTATCTTAAATATAGGCTTTGCGCATGTACTGTGAAGTTCACATATGCCTGCTGTAAGTGGGAAATCCAGTTCTAGAGGTGTTAAAGTTGCAGTAGGTAATTTTTATAAAAAATATTTTTTGTCATGTATGCTAGAACTCACTATATGCTAACAGAGAGGCAGCTAATCTGAAAAAATCAGGTTCCTCTGGTTCCTCCTAATGCTCCTAATGGCATTTGAAAACAACCAGTGTTGGGCATCTTACTTTAAAAAAGTAATCAGTTATAGTTACAAATGACTTCTCCCAAAAAGTAATTGAGTTAGTAAGTCAATTACCACATTATAAAAGTAATTAGTTACTCAGCAAAGTAACTGTGACCTTATTTTGTATGTTGTATAACGCTATTACATTCTATAACATCTTCTATAACATCAAAGATGTTTATATTAACTGAAGGAAGAATAAAAACACTATATACAGTATTTTAGAACATTTGGTATTTATTTGAACTCAATAGATTGCAGCCGGCCATATGCATAGAAATAAAAATATATAAAAAAGAAATATTGAAAATAAAATTCACACATTACATAACATAATAACATTCTTGCCTTTAACTTCAGTAAGCAAGAAGTGGTGTCGGTACTTCCAGTTTGAAAACGCTACCTTTGAATTTCCCTGGCTCGTCGCCATTGTCTCTGTCTTGAGTTTATAGTAGTAGTTAGAGCATGCAGTGAGACAGCGTGAGCAGGACATCCGCCCACGTGGCCAATCATCATCGCATTTGCAACGGTGTCATCATCACCACCCTGCCCTCTCCCGACAGCTGATGTGTGGCTGTCAGAAAGCCTGACACCACTGCGCTTCATTCAACCAGCGTAGTAACGCAAATAACGCACCACTTTACATTCTCAGTAATGGTAACGGCGTTGCAACGATATAGATGTTTTAGGACCCTGGTAATGAGACTCAACAATCAAAAATCAAGCCTCCAACACTTTCTTGGCTCTGATTGGTTGTTTTTGTCCAGGCCTGGTGGATTGTCGGAAAATGCCATTAGGAACACAAGAATGAGCCAGAGGAACCGGATTTTTCAGTCTCATGTTCTACTGTCAGGATATAATTAGTGAAAATATATATTATATTATTATATTAGTGAAAGTTTAGCAAATATGACAAACGTTATTTTGATAAAATTACCTACTACAGGTTTAAACTAAAGTCAGGGTCTGTTAGCTGACACAGTAACTGTCTAGTCTTCCGACCACTCAAAACGCTTTTACACTACATGCTACATTCATCCTTTCTTTTTTTTTAAATGTATTTTTTTGGCCTTTTATTGCCTTTATTGATAGTAACATCTGAAAATAGACAGGAAAGGGGGGTAGAGAGAGGGGATGACACGCAGCAAAGGGCCGCAGGTCTGATTTGAACCCTGGGCCGCTGCATCAACTGGGTACATGGTCGCCAGCTCTACCAGGTGAGCTAACCGGGCGCTCCACATTTGCCCATTCACACAGTGATGGCGAAGTCCATCGAACACAAACTAACTCATTCATACACATTCACACACCGATGCACAGCATCGGGAGCAATTTGGGGTTTGGTATCTTGCTCAAGGATACTTCGACATGTGGCGGGAGGAGCCGAGGATCGAATCAACAACCTTCCAATTAGGGGATGACCCGCTCTGCCTCCGCACTGCAGCCGCCCTAAACAGAGAGGTTTAAGATCAGAACTAAAAGAACAGTGAATATTGGACAGAAACATGACTCCAAATGAATCATAATTTAGCTCTGTGTCTGCTTAATATGGAAATAGGTAATTGTTTTCTAACACAGTGACCATATAACAACTTTATCAGATGTTGAGTTTTCAGCCTGTTCCACTGGTGGTTTTGCTGTTTGCCGGTATTTAACATTTTACTGATTCATTTGTTCAGGGAGAGCCTGGCAGTTCAGGAATGGTGGGCCTACCTGGATCTCCTGGACGTGGCACACCTGGACAAAAGGTAATGTTAGTAACACATACACACATACCTATGCTTAAACAGACACCTTGACTGACGAGCTTAGTCCTGATCATCTGCTTTCACCAAATGTTATAAATAGTTAAACATGAGCTCCATAGGTAAATGGAAGCATTCTACCAAAGGTCAGTTATAGTGACATTTCACTCATCAACGTCATTGCTGTGAAATAGTGATGGGATGGGCTGGGGCAAGGCCATCTGGGGCATCTCTGTGCAAAACTGTTCCACTAAAGACACCCGAAGCCTTTTTTCTACTTAATCTCACCTGATTTAATGTTTACCTATTACACTATGCAAGGAATAAGATACCTTACGAGTCACCACAATGCATTTGTTCCAGGGTGACCAACTTAAAAGTGCCTTGTAGAGTTTTCTTTTCCAACAAAATGAAACCAAACAAAATAAATATGTACCTTTTAAATACGCAAAAAGTACAATATTTCTTTCTAAAATGTATTGAAATTATGATTATTATTGAAAAGTACAAAGAAGCATAAATTGTAAATACATTTTTGAAATAGTAGAAAAAACCTTTCTTACCAATGTTACTAATTATGATACTGCAACTTTAATTAGTGTCATTGATAACACCTGTGTTTACCCTACTATTCCATGTCAAATTGGCTGCTGAGAAAAAAGTCTATTGTATTTAAATACAGTTCATCTCTCATCTCATCTCATCTTCATCCGCTTATCTGGGATAAATACAGTTGTTGAGTAATTGTACTGTCCACCACTGCTGCACACTGCTTTAAATAAGAGCTACATGCAAGACAATGTTTCAGAAAAAGTAATGAATCATTTGGACATTTTTTCTTAAAGAATCAATCAAAATGATGAATCAATTATCAAAATAGTTGCCAATTAATTTAATAGTTGTCAACTAATTGTGCTGTACAGCTTCTAATGTAGAGATTAACAGTTTTGTTATTCACTTAAAGGGAGATCCTGGCCCTGTAGGACCAGCTGGACTTGTTGGAGAACCTGGAGTAGGAATCATTGGGCTGAAGGTAACATGAACACAGAATAAGCGGCAGCCAACACTATAAACGAGTGAGTGAGTGAGTGAGTGAGTGAAATGACACCGTTGGTCGGTCGAGTTTTGGAGTTTGCTCATTGACTGTTGCTCTTTCTGAGAATGTTAGTTGCATACCATATCGCCAGATATGAAGATTAGGGCTGTCACTTTTTACAAAAATCAAGTTTGAACAAATTTGAAAGAACATGCAGTTTGTTCAAATTCATTCAAAAACATAATCCCAAAACAGCATAGTGCAACTGCATGTCACCCCATGGGATAAACACAACATCAAGACTATACAATACGATAGTTGGACAGAAGGTATTCGCTCTCATGATCTTATGAGAGATGGCATTTTTGGGTTTTATAGCCTTTAATCAATATGGCAAGCAATACAAAAGTATCTGCTGCTGTTCCACCAGACATACAGCTTCTTTCCTCAGGCACAGGGATTCCTTAATTCATCCTCCGTGAATAATAATTCATGACGTATTTCTTCATCCTATATATAATTTTTGTTTTGTGAGTAGCAACTTGCATTTCATAAATAAACTCCCATAAATCAACCTTGTACCTTGCACTTTGGGTTCAATCCTTGCTCGTGCAGCCCTGAAGACTTTTAGTCCACGGCCACTTACTACATGTGTCTGTCACCTCAGTCTCATTTTATTTTATTATTGTTCCTCTCAGTATTTTGACTGTTCATCTGTTCCTACTTCAGGGTAACAAAGGAAATCCTGGACCCGTGGGGCCACCAGGAATGAAGGGAGATGGCTTGCCAGGACCACAGGTGAGAGGAAAATGTCATCAAAAATGCGGGGTACAAATGAATTATCCTTATATTCTGTAAATGAACATCTTTTTTTTTTCATCATTAGGGGCTGCCTGGCTTACCAGGAGTTCAAGGAGAGATAGGACCTGAAGGGAAGGGACTACCTGGATCTAAGGTACAAGTGTTACTTAATAAATTCATGAAGTAAGGGAAAGACCTGTGAGTGACATTCACTGAGGCTTGTGGGGATTGTAGTTCCATTTAACACACCAGAGTGAGAACATTTTTTGTCCTTTTGTGTATTAGGGTGACAGAGGCTTACCGGGGGTGCCAGGGCCATCAGGTCCTCCTGGAATTGGACTTTATGGACCAAAGGTCAGGACAAAGGGAGTTAAACAGATTCTTTTGTTCTTATAAACCATTTTCTCTGTGCGTCATAATGATATTAGCTTTATAACTTGACAATTGTGGTATTAATTGTATTCCCAGGGCTCTTCTGGGCAGCCTGGTTCACCAGGCCTGCCAGGACCTCCAGGAGAGGGCATCCAAGGACCAAAGGTAAGCAAAAGGCTGCTATGAGGTCAGTCAAGACAATTGGATCACAAATTTATCCAGCTGTATCATGTGGTGTTGTGTTTGGAACCGTTTTTTGAGGATTCAGAACCCAGCAATAATGGAGCTGACTGTTTTGTCTTCTTGTAAGCCTGTGTTGCTGGTCGTATCAGTCAATTTGCGGTGTTTAACTCCATGGACAGGACTTTAATTTAAGTCTTTATGCTGATGACACCCTTTTTACACTTACCAATTCATCAATCTTTATTCTTAGGGAGAACCTGGGTTTCAGGGGCCAATGGGACCTCGGGGGGCAACAGGGGACGGCCTTCCAGGGGAGAAGGTATAAAACAATAGAACTGCTCCACGTTCCAATGTTTGCATAACCTGTGACCCATTGCCTTTGATGAGTTCTCCACATTTTCTGTAATAACGAGCACTTTCCCACACAGGGTGATAGAGGCATTCCTGGAGACCGGGGAAAGAAAGGAGACAAGGGAGACTATGGAGAACCTGGATCTACTGGAGCGATGGTAACATAGTTAATACAATTTCCTTTTCTTCTTTTAGGCACTGATATCTTTCTCATTTCATGTCAGTGAAATCTATAGAAGAAGGTTCAGATTGAATATTTGGTATTCATTTCCATTTAAAATAATACAGGCTCCAAATAGCAATTTTCAGGCTGACACATGTTTGAATTTAACATCATTAGGATCAAATAGTCCAAAAATTATTACAGTGTTCGTAAAGTCCCTATTTGTAGGATTTGAACATTTCTCACTTTCTAGACTCATAGTGCCAAAGGTCACCAGTTACTTGTCATACATAGATTAGCTCGACACTATGTTATCATTCAACCTCATAATCTGATTTAAATCTTATAGGGGAGGCCTGGAGAAAAGGGAGGACCAGGGCTGACAGTGAGTAAAATGACTGGCACAAATGACACTGAGCTTTACATCTGAACATCAACTTAGTTATTTTGTCCTCTTTTTTTCTGTTCACAGAGAGAAGAAGTCATCAGGATTATAAGGGAAATCTGCGGTAAATTATTATTTAATCATGTTTTGCAGTAGTTTAATCCTCAGTCATCAGTAATGTACCCTGCAGTTTTGCTTTTTTTTTTTACCATTCTAATTTATGACTTACTTTTGTGTCCCAGGCTGTGGTCTCAAGTGCAGAGAGAGCCCTCTGGAGCTGGTGTTTGTAATAGACAGCTCTGAGAGTGTGGGACCAGAAAACTTTGAGTTGGTGAAGGACTTTGTGAATGCTCTCATCGACCGGGTATCGGTGGGCCGAGAAGCCAGTCGTATCGGTGTGGTGCTCTACAGCCATGTGGACATAGTGGTGGTCAGTCTGCAGCAGCAGTCCAGCCAGGAGGATATCAAGGCAGCTGTCAGAAAGATGCCTTACCTGGGTGAGGGCACCTTCACGGGCAGCGCCATCCATCGCGCCAATGAGCTGTTCCAGGCTTCCCGGCCTGGCGTGAGGAGAGTTGCTGTTGTTTTAACAGATGGGCAATCTGACCCCCGTGACGCCATGCAGTTTGAAGAAACGGCAACAGAGGCCCACGCAGAAGGGATCGAGATGTTTGCTATTGGAGTTGTGAACAAGACTGACCCTCTCTATGAAGAGTTCCAGGCTGAGATGAACGTCATTGCCTCTGATCCTGATGAAGAGCACGTCTACCTCATAGATGACTTCAGGACGCTTCCCAGTAAGCATGCATGTCGTCTCACACTTCAGATAAACAGCAGCTACACTGTTGATTATAGCCACATTGGCATGCTGACACCTTTATCAAAGAATTTATCAATACAGCACTGGTTTCCTTTCTGTTAACCTTCTTGAGGTGATTTGCTCCAAACTTGCACCCCTTCTCAGATTTAAAACTGGAACACAAACATCATGCACATGTCTGGAATCTGTGCTACTATTGCTGCTGCTGTTCATATGTCATCTCAAAGCCCCTCCACCCCGGCATTCACCTATAGGCTCTGAGTAGGAGGGAAGTTATTATCATCACCCCCTACTTCCAGCTATGCTGAGCTTGATGTTTCCTCATTAGGTCACTTGAGAATCAAAGTTGTTACACAAGTAGTTCAACCAAGCAGTTTGACATTTAAGGTGGCATAAATTGCTTTAAACATGGCATGTGAACAGTGTCACTGCACACGGATTAGTCAGACAGTCAAACACTGTAAAACATCATTACTGCTTTAGTTAATTACATATCTAGCCACCTATTATGATCTCATGTAATGAGTACAATCTGTAAAGACAAATATTCTAACTATGTTACCTCTTTCTTTGTTTCGGTTCAGCTTTGGAAGGCAAAATACTGAGTCACATTTGTGAGCAGGATGACACAATGGCATTTCTGCCAAACTCTGTCTTTCCACCTGTGGAAATCCGCACTCCAGAGGACAGCCTTCCTAGGGAGTTCCCAGATGAGGACAACATACCAGTAATTCTGCTTTTATCTCATTTAGAAAAAATATGGACAGACACTGTTAACCTCAGACTTAATGTCATGAATATGTAAATATTAAAAATATTAAAATACTCAACTACATGGGGACTCATTATCAGCAAATAATGAGACTGATATGATGCGTAAGAGTAACACAATGGAGCTATTCTTTGCTATGCTTGCTGCTGCCCTCAGCCTGCAGGCCAATATTGGCTCTATGAGTTTCATAACAACTGTTAAATTTTGGAATTAAATAATTAGTGACAATGGTGTTTGTTGTCATTTCAGTCATGCTAGTGGCAGATAGTCAGTCTGCTATCTATCTAACAACAGTTAAATGGATACAATTTTGCAAGACATTAATGGCTGCCAAGCCAACTCACTTGGTGATCCCCTGACTTTTCCTTTAGTGACACTTTGGTTTGTGACCAAATACCTGCAATACTAATGACAGTGCCATCAGGGACACTAAACAACATGTTAACATTGTCACTGAACATGTTAGCATCTTGACATTATTTACCTCACACCATTACTGTCCCTAAACCTTACAGACAGACAGATAGACAAAGATAAATAGATGATAGATTGACTAGACTTGATATTTTAAAGCTGCAGTAGGTAACTTTTTGTGTAATTTATTGCTGAGATTTTCACTGTGTTTCACTATATTATGAGAATAGTACATGAAATAGATAATCGGTGAAAAAAACACTGGTTCCTCTGGCTTGTTCTAGGTGTATCCACCTGGCCTAGGAGCACTAGGTGTAGCCAGCTTTTTTCACAGATTATCTGTCTCGTGTAATACTGTCAGGTTATAGTGAAAGTTTAAGCAAATATGACAAAAAATATTTGTATAAAATGTAACTACTGCAGCTTTAACAAGGCTATGCACCAGTGGAAGCATGGAAGGCAGGAAAGACAGTGAGAAATATTAAACAGCTTGAACTTTAAGTGTGTCTAATCTGAGGTGCTCCTCTATTTCCCAGCTTGAACTCCCAGTGGAGATGGTAACAGCCTCAACTCCTCAACCTGGTGAGCTGAGTGGGGCTGAGGAGAACCTGGTTGATACTAAACTGCTGGTGAAGCCCTGGGACAAGCTGTCAGACATATTTGCCTCTCCTGGGGGAAGGGGAAAACAGGGTCCTGGGGTGACCTCCGTGGTGGGTCCTCGGACACCAACTGGTTGGCTGTATGAAGCAGAGAGCACACAGGCTCCAGTCAGCCCTCCTCCTCCACCCCTGACAAAGTCATCAGTGGCAGGTGAACACACAGCCACACCTTTGATACTTGCTTTTCGTAATAAGTTTGTTGCCTTCCTGTACTACAAGAAGTTGATGGGAAATATTGTGTAACACATTACTTATCACTGTTGTGTTTGCTTTGCTTAGGAAATCTTGCCGCCTCCCTTTCTCAAATAATTTCCTTTTATTAGTCATGACAATCATACTTTGCATGTGACGTCACAACTACTGCTAGCTGGCGGGCAAGAACATCGTTCAATGAAACCCAGTAAACTAATAAAGGATCTTGCCAGGACGTCACCAGTTTTACTATACAAAAGTATATATATATATATATATATATATATATATATATATATATATATCATGTACGTGATTTGATATGATATGATGAGAAGAAGAATACATGTTACAGTACACACGTTACTGTTGTACTGTGTCTACTTACTTACAGTTACTTTGCATACATACTATGGTACAGTTATTACTACTACATTAACGTTACAACCTAACAGATTGCTAACAGGATTAAAGACATTTCACTGCCCCAGCTGCTCTTGTCTGTTGTCTGATGCTATGTGGAGTGGATGAGCAGGTAGGCTACAATGTTTGACATCCTGTTAGCCATATATGATACAGTCTAGTTGGCATAAGGTTTTTTTAAACCAACGTTACTTATCAAGCTGTCATTGGCGGCAGGCAGGGTGTACATATTCAGATGAAGACTTCATCACACGACGGAGCAGATGTCACTTTGTGTATAGCTACAAACATGCAACGTTAGCGGGTATCATTAGCTAGCTAACTAGTAACACTCACCTTTTCTTTGATTATGAAGATATTCCTGTTCTTCACCTCCCATACCACAGCGTTGTTAGTGCGGTGTAAGGTGACGGAGATATGTAAATATATAGGGGTCATCCCTTTGTTCCCCGGCTCCTATGTTCCCCGCTAAGGTTAGGGTTAGGGTTAGGGTTCCCCGGTCCCATACAAAGCGGGGAACATAGGACCCGGGGAACATAGGTACGCTCCCAATTTATATATGTTTCTTGCCCGCCAGGTAACCATGGTAATCACGTGACTGCAAAGTATAAATGAGCAATAATGAACTAATAAATAAAACAGAAACCAAACATACATTTTGAACATTATATTGTCTTGGAGACATGGACCTTTGGGTCTCCACAACACTCCACACAGCTTAAACAGACATGTCAAGATAATAACGCTTCCTAAATCCCACCCCTTTTGGAACCTCTGTCAACTTTCTCCTTTCCTGTTCGTAATATTTTTTTCCCAGGATGGCAAAGTCATAAGCCACCCTACTCTGCTTCTGATTGGCTTACCATGATCAGACATGATTTTGCCACCCTGGAAAATGCTACATGCTAGGCTCATCTATGTTTAAAAGACAACCAGATTTTGAAGATGGTTAAAAGAGAAGTAACACATAGTCATATCTTAGCTTAGTTAATGTTAGCTAATGTTAACAATGCTAAAAGCTAACTAACTAGCTAGCTAATCCACATTGACTGTCAGCTAGCTAATTAGCTAGCATTTAGCTAACATTATCTTTCAAATGTAACTAACTATTAATGTAGCTTAGCTAACATGTTGCTAACATAAGATTTGATTATATCTCATCCTTTTCTTTTCCTGCATGTATGCTATGTGCTAGGCTAGTCTAGGTTGAAAAGACAACAACATTTTCAAGATGGTTAAAAGATAAAAGCGACATATGTACAGTTAGCGTTACATCTTAAGTTAGCTAGTGTTAACTAAACAAAAAAAGGGGTGTCCCTCTGGTGCTTTTCAGTTAGGGGATCCTTCTAGTTTAGAACTGTTGAAAAAGTCTGAGACAATGGAGCTAATGTTCACAAAATGCTAGCTAACTAGTAACTTAACGTTAATCTACATTGATCATTAGCTAGCTAATTACATCTGATAGCTTATGTTAGCAAAATGCTAGCTTATAAGAAATAGAGTAGATTAGCTAGCTACATAGCTAGCGTTTTGTTAACATTAGCTAAGCTTAGATGTTACTATATATGTACTTTTATCTTTTACCATTTTCAGAATGTGGTTGTCTTTTCAACATAGATTAGCCTAGCACATAGCATATCTAGGTACAGGAAAGGAGAAAGTTGACCGAGGTTCTGACCAAGCCTTGCTTGACCAAACTGTCATTGGAGCACAGAGCAAAAAGGGGCAGGACTTACGTTTTGAGGAGACCATATTGTCCATATAAGTTTTTTTTTTGTTAATTGTAAATGATAAGAACAGATTATATGGTGGAGTGTGTAAGGATGATCTATTGTCAGAAATGGAATATAATATTTATAATTTATTATGACTGAAAATAAGAATTGTGTTTACCTTAGAATCAGCCGTTTTTATACACAGACACCTCTCATGGAGGCAGCCTTGTTGAACCCCCATGTTTTCTCTGGTGGACGGCTGTGGCTTAGTAGTTTGTAGATACTTGTTCTTTACTTGAGTATTACCATTATATGCTTCTTTCTCTTTCTACTCCACTACATTTATTACAGTTTTTCACAGATGCAGATTAATATAAATTTAATTACCATTAAATGTATGTGTTTTTATTAGTAGTTATATGAGCTTCATCTCAATCAAGTAAAAGCAGCTTACTCATTACTGCATCAGTAATAATGATCCAATAATATAATACATAGTAATATAACCTCAGTGGGGCATTTTCCTGCCTAAGTACTACTTTTACTTTGTATGAAAATACACATGTACTTAAGTACATTTTTTAAATGCATGACTTTTACTTTTTTTAAATTATAGTATTTCTACTTTTACTTTTAGATTATCTGAATACTTCTCCCAACTTTGAACAGATTGAAAGGAGCTAAGCGTTACAATTAGTTTTTATCTCAGTGACTATGTGTCACTATGTAGCAGGTTCGACAAATATCCTGCCACATGTTGAAATGTGCCAAATAATTCAATCATTGTACCCTTCTTGTCCTTTCAGATAAGGGTTGCAGTCAGCCTCTGGACCCGGGTCCCTGTCGACAGTATGTAGTCAGGTGGTACTACGACCCAGAGGCCAACGCCTGTGCCCAGTTCTGGTACGGAGGCTGTCAGGGCAACGCAAACAACTTTGAAACAGAAGCCAACTGTAGGAACTCCTGTGTCTACACGTAACAGACTGTATTTGGAAAAAGGGTGTGTGCAACGCTTCTCTCCATCAGCGTCACTGAGGAACAAAATGGACTGATGACGCAGGCTTTACTGTTTGACCAGCGCTCAGGCCAGCAGCCGCTGCTGCGGTAATACTCTCTGCACCGCTGCAGGTGAAGAAGATGATGTGGAGCAGACTTGGACCTCCTCACTGTCTCTCGGGCTACATTCACACTGCAGGTGCTCCTGCACATGTACTAGCTCTCCGATAATTTTGGACAATTATATCTGTTCTAAAATGTATACAACTCAAATACAAGCTGACAAGAGCATTAAAAAGACAGGTTCAACATTTAATTCCTAAAGCATGCATGTACAAGCTTGTATCACAAAGTCTGTTTGGGTTATCTGTCTTCACTGAGCTGTTACCCCTTAGGCCGGATCAGTTTTTCTAACCAGCTCTGAGCATGTTTATGTGAAAGGCATGAGTACTTATTATACCATGACATGAGACCAACCACAAGTAAAAGGGCACAACATAATCACACAACTTGAATTGAATAGCTGTAGAAAAATAAGGAATATCCAGATTATATATATAATATCTAATATATATATATATATATATAAAATTATAAATAAGTGTGGGAATTATTAAATAGACCTTTTTGAATATCATTGCATTCACAGCTTGTTCAACATTTTTCAGGCCACAGACCCCTTAGCTAGAGAGACTGGGTGAAATATGGGACAGGGAGAGACAGAGCACTACATATATTGTATAAAACTATGTTGCATATTAAAGCTGCAGTAGGTAACTTTTATAAAAAAAATAACTTTTTGTCATTATTTCTGAAATGTTCACTGTGTCCTGACAGTAGTACATGAGTCATAATCTGATAAAAAAAATCAGGTTCCTCTGGTTCCTCCTAGTGCTCCTAATGCCAAGAATCCACCGGGCCTGAACGAAAACAAACAAACAAAAAGTGTGTCTCCATCACCCTTGGGCAGACATTAAGAATAACTATAATGAAATAGCCAATCTTCTCTTTATGTAAGTCATAAAGAGGCATTAGTATTCAATTGATACCTCATAACCAGTTAAATATTTTGAATCATATCACAATTGCAGTCAAACAATCGCAATATGACTTTTTTTGGGTCATATTGTGCTGCTTCTGGCTGTAGATTCATGTTTTACACACAAGAGAGTGGTAGCAGTCTGAACATGTAACTCCCCTTCAGAAAGCTGTCAAATGTATTTCCCAAAGTGTCTAACTAGTCCTTTTAAATCTAAACAGCAAATTTTATTTGATTTATTGAGTCTACGGAAACCCATTCACATACGTTTGGGGGTTAAACAATGTCTCTGAAAGTGCGGCTCAGTCAGAGTGCTGTTGTGGTTGTCACGCCCAGTGTGAGCCAGATTGAATGTCACTTTACAACAACAGCAACAAAATTCTTTAGAGTCATCTAAAGAAAACGAGACAATGAGGTTTCACATGTCAGTACAGCATGTATCATAGATGTACAAAAGGACCTTCAAACTCTTAATTATAATCAGCAAGTTCTATCTACTCCATGCAGCTTGTTGCAGGACAGAAAACAGTATATATATATGTATATGTATATCTGGCAACCAATTTCTGAATTATTTACAGTTATGTCTAAATCTTGTTTGTTCAATTATACATTACAGTATGAAGTATGACAATACTACTATATGAGAAGAGCATCTGCATTGTGAATATAGCCTACTGTATTCGCTGTTACCCAACCGTGTATAAAATATTTTCTGTTTCATTTTAGGGTATTAAATTCTAGGATTTGTCTTATACATATTGTTTTATATATATTGTTTTGTGGGTCACTGTTTCATAGGTGTTTCTTCAGCAGCCCCTTTAAGGGCATCTTGATAACTCAACACACTATGTATTCTTAACTGCTTATTGTATTTTCACATTGTGTTGTAGCTACTTCACCATTCATTTCCTAGTTGTTTTAGTCCATCTTAACAGAATCTATTAACCTCCATTATGATGAATGTTATATGGAAACACACTTGACTGTAAAATATATTGTTTAATTGTTTAACAGTGTAAAAGTGGCAGAAGGAATAGTAAACGTAGACCATGGTAGTTAAACAAAACTTTTTCAATAAATAAAATATAATTTCTTAAAGATTGTCCATTTCAATTACCTTTGTCGACAGTGCATCACACATACATATGACATTGGACATAGAGTACACTGCTGCTACATGCTAAAGCCTCTGGCTGTATAGAAAGTCTGAAAAAAATGAATAGAGAGTTTAAGTGACAATTTAGTGACAGTAGAGAGGTACATTTTGGTCTGACATTTTGGGAAATACACTTATTCAGTTTCTTGCCATGTGTTAGATTGGTAGGTTGATCTGCTACAGCTAGCACCTGGTTAGTTTAGTTTAGCATAAGACTGATGAGACTGGAAACACTGGTACTGCAACAAATGGCTTCTACTTATATATTCAGTGTAATTATATTCTGCTTTGAACATTTTGACCTAACACCACACCTGAAGCTCGTTACATCTTTTTTGATCTCTACAGAAACTGAAGAACAGGAAAGACGAGTGTGCAATGTTAATGCATGCTTGATTACACACTTCAGGAAGTTGTGGGGGCAGCTGTGGCTCAGAGGTAGAGCGGGTAGTCCACTAACTGAAGTATCCTTGAGCAAGATACTGAACCCCAAATTGCAATGAGTGTGTATGAATGATTAGTTTCCTTTTCGTTGAGCAGCTGGCACCTTGCATGACAGCCACTGCCATCAGTATATGAATGAGTGTGGATGGTTGAGTGTGGCATGTAGTGTACAGCGCATTGAGTGGTGGAAAGACTAGAAAGGTGCTATATATATAAGTACAATCCATCTACTGGTCTTAGACAAAAAAATAATCCCATACACAAAACCCAGTAAGACGTGAACTTACTTCCTTACTTACTAAGCGTTACATGTAAGTGAGCTTTACAGGAGGTTGTAGGTACATTTTGGGACTTTTGGGAAAGAGCCAGACTAGCTGGTTCCATGTTTCCAGTCTTTATGCTAAGCTAAGCTAACCAGGTGCCAGCAGTAGCTTCATATTTATTGTACAAGCTTGGAAGTTATATCAATCTTTTCATGTAACTCTTAGCAGTGAATAAGTGTGTGGACCAAAACTGTCCCAAGTTCTGCTCGTATTGGAACGAATGGCTTCTGCCTTATTCAGCTGCTGTGACGTGAAATAATGATGCTAATTAAAGCTGTAGCAGTAGGTAACTCTTTTAAAAATAATTGCTCAAATTTTCCCTGTTCTGACAGCGGTACATGAAACAGAATCTGTGAAAAACAACCAATCAGAGCCAAGAAAGATAGTTGATTGATGAGTCTCATTACCAGGGTCCCAAATTTGACACATCAAGCTACCAACCCAAAGGGTTTTCATATGTTTCCGGACTCTGGTTGTTTTTGTTCAACTGTCTCATGTACTACTGTCAGAACAAACTTTTTCAGCAATTTTAATATACAATGTACATCAATGTTTTCCCAGAGAAAGAAGCACAGTATGTAAGTTGCACCTTCATAAAAGATGAAATTAGGAACACGGGTTAAAGGAACACACCACCTTAAAATCTGAATCTTCATTTGTGGTTACACACAGTGACAGCTTAATACAGACCCACTCACACCCTAAACATCATAAACAGTTTTCACAGTTGAAATCAGACTGTTGCAAGAATAACTTGAGAATCCTTGTGATATAAATGTATGGTAAGAGAGAATTAAATACATTATAAGTTAAGCTTGGCTCTGAAACCTGCCACTACCCTCAACCCCTTCTCCAGTTAGTGCAGACACCGACATTTTACATAGACTTAGTTGTGGCATTAAAGTCAGTTTTGTCTTCAGGATTAAATCTGTATTTGTATCCATATGGCCGCAGATGGTATGTCAGATACTCCAAAACGTACAGCTGGACAGCGTAAATGTAGTGAAAGGACACAACAAAATCTGAGCAGCAATCTGGACCCTGGACAGAGACAGAGAGAGAGAGAGAGAGAGAGAGAGAGAGAGAGAGAGAGAGAGTTAGTATGGCTGCAGTTCAGACTGTGTCTAAACAGCAGGAAGCCAGTGAAGACTCAGCAGGTTTTAATTTTGTATGATTACCTTGAACATCTGTGCACTGCACACCAACAAATCTCCCCCCACTCTGCTTTTCTAGACTTCCAATTTAATCAGTTTTCACTGTAATAAACTCACTTATTTAAAAAAGTACTAGATAGTATCTAGAAGTACTCTGTTTGTCCATTCTGGTTTACAGTAGAAACTTTCATGTTGGTTGTGCATATTTCGTTTTGTCTCATTTTATGACTGTTGAAGTGAATGACTAACACACACGCGATAACGCGGTAAGAAAAAGAGCAACCATAGATCTATTGCAGGTCTATAAAACAAACTCTGCACAGACATAATAGGATACATCCATGTGGAATGAATTAATTCCCATGTAGGGTTAGATGCTTCTAACTTCAGTACATCTTGACACCCCGAGCTCTTTTCATGAGATTGGCTAAGACCAGGTTAATTCCAAATTCTCAACAGAAATTAGTATATTGTGTTGCATACCTCTATTGGAGTATAGTGATCGTAAAGCAGATACCAAGGTCGTGGTCTTGGAGGCTGTCTGATCAAATAATAGTCCGGAGGATAAGCATGAAATGTTTGTCTCCCCTTTACGTCTCTGGAGTCTGCTGGCTCCACCTTCATCGTCTCCATACATTTCCCCAGAGCCATGTCTTCTATAGTGGAAAAGTGGGTACATTCCCCAGTGTTGAATCCTTTAACAAATCTTCTCAGTGCTTCCTTACTAAGGACATAACCTGCTCCTCCACTCATGTAGCCTTGACTGATGAAGGGGGTAAACCTTCTGCCCAGGTACAACGGTTTCTCTGGATCATATTTGGACAAGGTGTAGCGCAGATTCTCCACAACCACAAAAGTGTCATCGTCTGCTTTCAGGAACCAGTCGGCTTCATCAAGGTGGTGCTGGTGGATGTACTGGAAGGCTCGGATGGTCTTCCAGTACAGGTTGTCCCTGCCCTCTGACACGTTCAGATCCACAGTGGGAAAGTCAGTCTTGACAGAGCTCATGTAAAGCACTTTGTCACAGCGCTTGGCCCATGTTTCCCTGATGTGATTGGTTCGGGATTCCAAGTTCTTGGGCCCTGTCATGATCCAGCACAAGATCCGTGTTGTATGGGAGGAATTGGCTGCTGAGCTCTTGTTCTCACCTGGAGGAATGTACAAACCAAAGTATCAGAATTTTAGACATGAGCCTGTAAGTTTTAAGACTTAAAGGTTTCACCAAAGGCAACAACTGTCCCTTGGACTGTTGAGTAATGTTAGCTAGTTTATAGGTGCCGAGTTAAGTGAAAGAGAGCTGAACGTTACAAGCTGACAAAAAGGAAACTCCTTGCACCAAGATCGCACACATAACACTGTTTCTCAGCTAGAACAAAATGTCAACCTGTCATGATGTCACCTATTGGTTTGCAGAGCACCGTTTTAGAGCCACGAGTTTGGCATTATGGTTATTGCCATGACTAGTCAGAGCCACCAGAGGGGAGCTGCTCACATTGGCTGCACAGTTTTGACTCATCTGTAGCAGGAAACCACATTTGTGAAACCATTTTAAGCGAGAAACAAGAAACGCAGTAACAGAATCTTGATTCATATTTTTTATATTTGCCTAGTTTAAAAGTTTGCTCTGAGTTTGATGCATTGCACACCAAGTTCCTCTGGCTCCTCCTAGTGCTCCTAATGGCATTTGCAAGAATCCACCGGGCCTGAATGAAAACAACCAATCAGAGCTGAGAAAGATAGTTGAGTTTCAGTCCCAGGGCGTCAAACACAGAATCTTTGGGACGGTGGGACTATGACTCAACAATAAACTTCCTCTTCTTCAATCTTCCAAACAAAGCAGTCTTTATATCTTTCTTGGCAAACGCTGGTTGTTTTGGTTTAGGCATGGGGGGTGCTGGCATAGCTAGGCAAAACTGTTTGTTTGATTGTGAAGACTTAACAGAGTCAGTAACATACCATTGTATTAAAAAATGGAAGGAAAAGAAATGCAAGATGTTTTTTCAGAAAATGATTATTCAATGATCCAACATTAGAACGGTTTCACCTCTAGAAACTGTAACTGAAGTCTAAATAGTTTCCGTAAGTAATTTAACAATTTACAGAGCGACTGAATGGAATCTTTTGTTTTTTTAAATAATACCACCATCAGGAGTTGTCCGTTTAATCATCTAAGGTGTAAAAAATAGCTGTAGCTGTCAATATTTTGATTTTTGTATCCCAAAATAATAAGTCATTATTTTAACCAATTTAAAATTTTGAGAGTGTTTACTTATTTGTTAGATACCAAGCCAAAATATTTTATGAAGTTTGTCATCATTTTGAGATGCCAAGTCAATATTTTTAAGTTTCGAACAGAAAAGAAATTCATTACAGCCCAAAGGAACTACAGGAAACCAGAAGAATGTGCCTTGGAAATGCGTCACATGATCAGATGGAAACGAGAGTGTGACATATAAGACTGACTGTGGGAGTGGAAATAAGGCTCGTGCGTGCTCCGCAATGACAAATGAAGAAGATAGTACACGCAGCTTTCTACAAGCGAAGAAGAACGCCTCTGCATTGTTTCAATCCACAAAACATTGAATGCATCTGGACGTGGTTTGTTCCCACAGTGAAAAAACATCCACCAGGAGAATAACAACTTCACATCCTAACTCAGATGATTCAAAGTGTGTTATTTGGGATACAATGACAGACCGATAGGCTAATGTAATGAAAACTACAGTGCACTGTGTGTGAGTGTGTGTATATATATAGATATATATATATCGTGGTTAATCTAGTGGCCTTTGTGGTTAAGAAAAACAGCAATATATTTTAGTAGCCTAATTCACCCTGACTCAATGGCATCCAAGAAAAATGTCCACATTTGACCAACAGATAAAATATGAGCATTTTAGCCATTTAAACACAACATGGAGATTTTTCTCTGGCAATTCAACATGTAGAATTGTTTTTAAATGTTTAATGTTTTTACTTTCTTGAGAAAAAGAAAATGAAACTAAACAGAATCGAACTAAATATGAACTAAATCGATGCCTACCTGTGTGCACATGCTGTGAATCCTGTTGGACTTGATACCTCCCATCCCTCCCAACATACAGGAGTTGTTCTGCTGAAAAGTTCAAGTCCAACATAAAGCGGAGGGAGAAAAATCCCATCATCAGCCCAGTGGTGAAGATTAAATTAGACGTTGTGTGCCTCATCCTCCCGATTTACCTGTAAATGTGGAATTGGACCGTCATGTCCTTTTAAATTAAAGCTTTAATATTGCACGGCTACCAAACACAGATATTCAACTGATAAAGTCTCAATAAAACCTTAAATAATGAGATTGGAAAAAAGGATTTAGCTGTGTGAGTTATTTCCATCAAAGCTGATTTTACCTGGTCAGGACTGAGCCCCGAGCTGCAGTCTCCCTCCTGTGTTTCCTGCGGTGGACAGACTGAGCGGCTCACGGAGAGTACCGGCGCTCACACACAGTGCCGTGCCAGAGGCAGTACAGGCAAATGCTAAGAGCGCCGTCCATGTAGAGGGCGCCACAACGGGGGAAGAAAAAGAAAAAAAAGGTGCAACTTTTAATATTTTTATACTAAAACTAGTTGGTGCTATTATTTCTTAGTATGAAAAAAATAAGCCCACAATAATTGAACTGCATAGCAAAGCCTATTAAACAATAATAACCCTTTATTAAGCCCCCCTGCCCCCCTCCTCCTCTGACTCATTAGACTCTACCTGCTCTCTGAGAGATGGTGGAGTTTTCTGACGTCACCCCAGAAACCATTAACAATGTCAAAACGCCCAAAACTTTCTGGTGCCCAGGGAAGGAAAAAAGAAAAGAAGAGGAGGAAAAACGCAACAAAGACAGAGGTAGAGTGAAGATAATGGGATGAAATAGTAACCTTTAACCTAACACGGTGTGCTAATCGATAAATAGCGTTAGCTCGTTTTAACATCAGTTCATGTTATGGAGGGGCCAATAATATATATATATATATTCTATATATACTAAAGAGTAGATCTATTCAGCAGCTGTTTACATTTGTCTACATTTTTATTTGTATTTATTATTGGTTAGCTATCGTTGCTCTGCTTGTAACAGTCAAATGCTATTCCTTTCACACACCTTTATATATTAGAGTTGGAAGTCTTGTTGTTTGTTGTGTTACAGTTCAGTATTGTCTAAAGTGTGTTTATAGTGTTATATTTTACATCCATGTTAAAGTGCACATCATTAATGTTAATACATTCCCATATGTTATATTATACTGCAGTTTACTGCTTCTTTACATTCTGCTCATCAGCATTTACTGTAATGACAAGTAAATCTAATCTAATTTGCATATCAGAAGAAATTGCATTGTATATCATTCATGTACAGTACAGTGAAAGTAATGCATCTCTTAGGTTTTTCATTTTTATTATTTCATTTTATTCTTGGAATCATTTATTTTATTATTAGACTGTAACACCCAACGGTGTCTCTTACTCCTCTTCTCTCTTCAGATGCGCTGTTGAAATATCTAAATCCCCCTCCTGCAAATCCTGGGCCATCTACAGTCATCACTGCTTCAACAGCATCAAGTGATCCTCCTGTCCTGTCTTTTCTTGGATTATTTATGTCTAATTTATTATTTTTTAGTTAACTGTTTGGATTGAGCAACTTGTTTCTCTAAAAATAAAAGAAAATGTCAAAGACAAAGCTATTCAGTTTCTTGTGTGAGTATATGTATGTATATAACTGGCAGTAAAATTTACTGCACCACCTAAAATCTTGCCTAGGGTGCCAAATTGGTTAGGGCCGGGCCTGCACACAGGTGTTATCTCTATATGTCTGAAAAGAGATCCTTCTCTTTAAGGCAGGCGGAGCTAGGACACGCATCATGATGTCATCAATGATGTCATCAAACTCCGCAAACAGATAAGGATATACAGACGGCTGAACAAAAGGAAAAAACCTTATCTGATATGAAAGTTGATAAAATGCTCTCTGGGCTTGTTTAAATAACAGGAGGTGACCTTTCAACCAGTGGCACAGTATAATATAGAATTTGTAGATTACCATTCATCACACCCATCTAGTGGGAAGCATGCAGTAGAATGCTTCAAATGCTGTAAACTCTACCACTGCCCCCTAAACACAAGTTCAGCCTACCATCCAGGCTTTAAAGGTTATTTTACATACACTGTAAAACCAAACAGCATATCTTAATAAATCTATCTTTGTGTAGTATTTCAAGTATTGGTCACATAATTAACATCGTTTGTTCCCTTTTCTGTTCATCATCTTTTCTGTTTACTGAGCTCAAGTCGGCTTATTCTCCATTAGAGTGGATGGGATCACTGTGTCTTGCAGCCAATGGAGCTCCCCTCCTGGAATTTAAATGGAATGCAGGTTTTAAGACACTTCCACAGTGCCTCCCCTTTAAGAGCTGGAAGCTCTGTCTATTATATGTACTGTTGCTGATACTACGCAGACTGACATCCACAACAGAGACTTCTCCTCAGTAACAAGTTGGTGCAGATTATGCTGTCTATGTTCTACTGCTCCTGTATGATTAGTGAATGTGGAGTGGTAGAGACCTGGCATTGTATGGTCGACGTTAAGTACTGTAAATTAATGTTGCAGTGTGAAAATCTCCACATTGTTGTCTTTCTGAGCTAACCAGCTATCCCAGGGACCCTGCTAAGTAGCTACAGCTGATAACTCTCTCCACCTACACCAGCCACGTTACAATTGGGGCCCGGACATTATTCTCTGGAGTCTGGACCCTAACCATTATATTACGGACTGGATTCTTTCTGTGTTTTTTCACCATGGAATTTGCTGGTAATGCTAAATACACCCTGGACTGGTTACAGACTGCCCACATCTACAAATCCTCACTGAACCCAATTTGCTGAAATTGCTGTGCATTGGTGTATGAGTGTGTATGAATGATTAGTTTCCGTTCTGGTGAGCAGTGGGCACCTTGCATGGCAGCCACTGCCATTAGTGTATAAATGTTAGGAATCGGGTGAGTGTGGCAGGTAGTGTACAGCGCATTGAGTGGTCGAAAAACTAGAAAGGCGCTATATACGTACAGTCCATTTACTAATTTACCATTTACCACCAGAGCAAGAGCAGATTGAACTGATATGTAAACATTCCTGAAAAATAGTTGCACTGTATGACAAGCCTATCTCCTCAGTGATGGACTTGCTGTTACAAACTCACAAGGTTCATGTAGTCCTTGGACCGAGTGGCCACCAGATATTTCCTGTGAATTTGAAAGGAAACCAGATGAATGAGCCCCACTGTTTCAAATGGTCTCATCCTGGTCTTTATGGTCAGGCCCCTTCATATCTTAAAGAGCTCATAGTACCCTATTACCCCACTAGAACACTGCATTTTCTGAATGCAGGGCTACTTGTGGTTCCTATAGTCTCTAAAAGTGGAACAGGAGCCAGAGCCGTCAGTTACCAAGCTCCTCTCCTGTGGCCTCTAGCACCACTGTCAGGAATCTTGGAGTTATCTTTGATCAGGATTTGTCATTTAATTCCCACATAAAGCAGACCTCTAGGACTGCCTTCTTTCAATTACGTAATATTACAAAAGTTAGACACATCCTATCACAGACAGATGCAGAAAAACTAATCCATGCATTTGTTACTTCAAGGCTGGATTACTGCAACTCTTTTTTATCAGGTTGCCCCAATAAGTCCATTAAAACGCTCCAATTAATTCAGAACGCTGCAGCACGAGTACTGACAGGAACTAGAAAAAGAGATCACATCTCTCCTGTACTAGCTTCTCTGCACTGGCTCCCTGTAAAATTTAGACCCCACTAGAACACTACGTTCTCTGAATGCTGGGCTACTTGTGGTTCCTATAGTCTCTAAAAGTAGAACAGGAGCCAGAGCCTTCAGTTACCAAGCTCCTCTCCTGTGGAACCAGCTTCCAGTTGTGGTTCGGGAGGCAGACACCCTCACCACATTCAAGAGTAGGCTTAAGACATTCCTCTTTGATAAAGCTTATAGTTAGGGCTGGATCAGGTGAGTCCTGAACCATCCCTTAGTTATGCTGCTATAGGCCTAGACTATCGGGGGATTTCCCATGGTGCACTGAGCTCCTCCCTTCCTCTCTCTTTCTGCACTCATTCATGTCCCATTAATGCATGTTACTAACTTCACTTCTTCCCCGGAGTTCTTGTGCTTTCTCGTCTCGCAGGTTCTCATGGATCCTGGTGGAGCCTCCTGCCATGGTCCTGCTTGACTGCCATTGCTAATATCACTGATATTAGTGTTATTATTATTATAAGTATTATTATAGCTACGGTTACTGTTGCTGCTGTTGTCACAGCTCATTGTCCCCCGTCGTTGCTGTTGTCATGTTCATCATCATCAGTCACTACTACTAGTGTAGTTGTTGTTGTTGCTGTGCACCTGTCTGTTTGCCTCTCTCTCTGTCTCTCTCTCTCTCTCTCTCTCTCTCTCTCTCTCTCTCTCTCTCTCTCTCTCTCTCTCTCACCCCAACTGGTCGAGACAGACGACCACCCACCTAGAGCCGGAGGATCTGTCCTAGGTTTCTGCCTTTTAACAGGCAGTTTTTCCTTGCCCTTGTTGCCAAGGTCTTGCTCATGGTGGTACTGTTGGGTCTCTGTAAATAATGTTATAAAGAGTTCGGTCTAGACCTGCTCTATTTGAAAAGTGTCCTGAGATAACTTCTGTTATGAATTGGCGCTATACAAATAAAATTGAACTGAATTGAATTAATGCATGTTACTAACTTCAATTCTTCTTCACTTCTTCCCCGGAGTTCTTGTGCTTTCTCGTCTCGTAGGTTCTCATGGATCCTGGTGGAGGTTATGAATTGGCACTATACAAATAAAACTGAATTGAATTAAATTGAAAATGTCTTGTTGCCATGTCAGTTTGTCAGAACCAGCAGATGTGATTGCCACCCACCTTGAGCGGGGGTCTGTCTGAGGTTTCTGCCTCTTAAAAGGACGTTTTTCCTTGCCGCTGTCGCCAAGTGCTTGCTCATGGAGGTGTGGTAGATGAATGTTTTAGGAGGGTTAGTAATTGTATACAGTTTGGTTAAGGGGTAGGGATTTAATGGTAGGGGTATGACAAGATTGATAAGAATCTGGTCACAATCACAGGGTCAGATCAAAGGACAATGTCTTGTGATTTACAGCAGTACTGTGAATAGGATACCAGACGTTTTTTGTTTGGATGTACTGAAAGGTATATAAGAGAGAGCATTCTGGAAGTCTGGAGAGAACATCTATGCTGTGGTATTCTCTCCATGTCCCTCTCTGTGTTCTATGTTGTTTCAAGAAACCCCCAAGCAGTTTTTTTTTTCAATCTACAAATTAACTTACATTAACTACACCACTATAGTTGCCTTGGGAGGATAATTTACTGCATCATACACTTAGTATTGTCCTTGTGCCAACGAAGAATGCCGTGTGTACAAAAAAACATAGTAAATGGCATTTCAAACTAACGGGATGTGTTCAAAACAGAGACTGCCTGCATAAGTCAACTCAGCAGCACCAAAACACTGTCTATCCACCAGCGGCCAAACACCTGAAGTAAATTGTGCGGAACATATATAATCATAAAAAGCTACCAGACTATCTTGTAAAGCCAAAGGAACTGACAGATTCCACGGTCAGTTCATCTTGAGAAGTCAATTCTGCATTCTGTTGTACAATTGAACACTGCAGCCATTTCTGTTTGTTGTAGTTTACCTCCTGGACCATAATCTACCATAATCTACAGAGTTTTTATCAAGTTTAGTCATTAAATCAGATAAAGTAATTATTGTAGGTGATTTTAATATTCATGTGGATGTTAACAATGACAGCCTTAGTAATGCATTTATATCATTAATAGACTCAATTGGCTTCAGTGTTAATAAACCCAACCATTGTTTTAATCACACTCTTGACCTCGTTCTATCATATGGCATTGATATTGAACATTTAATAGTCGTCCCACAAAATCCTTAGTTTTATTATTAGTGTAGTTGTTGCTATTGTTGTTGCTTTGCACCTTTGTCTCTGTCTCTGTCTGTCTCTCTCTCTCTGTCTCTCTCTGTTCTCTCTCTCTCTCTCTCTCTCTCTCTCTCTCTCTCTCTCTCTCTCTCTGTCAAATTCAAATTCAAATTCAATTCAAATTTCAATTCAAATTCAAAATGGGCTTTATTGGCATGAAAGTTTAAAAAAAAAAAAAAACAATATTGCAAAAGCAAAGTTTTCAAATACAATACAATAAATCAAAGATATATACATTATGAACATTATATTAGTTATATACAGTGTGTGTGTGTGTGTGTGTGTGTGTGTGTGTGTGTGTGTGTGTGTGTGTGTATGTGTGTCTCGATCACTCACTGTCCCTCAGGTTGGGGCATGTTAATACATACTGGGCAGCAAGGTGTGCCCGCTCTCCTTCTCCGAGGAGTATTTTTAATTTGGAGAGGTCGTTCAGCTCTTTGAAATCTGGAACCAAAGAGCTGAACTTGTTCAAATACATTTTTCTCGTATCATTTAATTTTGTACATTGTAGGAGAAAGTGCATCTCTGTCTCAACCTCACCTGTCGAACAGTGACCACATTTTCTGTTTTCTTTTGGTTGCCATGATGTTTTGTGTCTTCCTGTTTGGATTGGCAGTTTGTGGTCACTGAGCCTGTACTTGGTTAGGATCTGTCTCTGCTTTCTATCTCTGACAGTAGAGAGATATTCTGCTCATTCATAATCTCTTTTAAGGGCAAGATAACATTCCAATCTACTCTGGCTTTTAGTTGTTTCTTCCCAATGGTCCAGATAGCTTTCTTTACATTGTGCTATCATTTGCTTTACTCTGATTACTGTTTGTAGAGCAGTGTTGTTGTGAGGCTGGTCAGAGTGTGTCTGAGAGGGGGCAGTTAGCCTCAGTACCAACTGACATAGGGGACTCTTTTCTGGGCTCAGCTCTTGGGTTTGGAGGGCTTTGGAGTGGAGGGTGTCTCTGGGGCTGGATTTCAGGTGGTTAAAAAAGTTGAGCGTTCTCTTCTGAATGTTAATTATCAGTGGGTATCTGCCTAATTCTGCTCTACATGCATTTGTTGGTGTGTTTCTGTGTACATGTAAAATATATCTGCAGAATTCTGCATGTAGAGATTCTGTTGGATGTTTGTCCCAACGGGTAAAGCTCTGATGACTGAGTGGACCCCATACTTCACTACCGTACAGCGCAATGGGCTGGATGACACTATCAAATATTTTAAGCCAGATTTTTATTGGAATATGGAAATCATAAAATGTTCTCTTAATTGTATATAGAACTCTTCAAGCTTTTTCTTTTAGTGCATTCACTGCCATGTTGAAACTCCCTGATGCTGTTATGGTTATACCAAGGTAGGTATAACTCATGCTGTGTTCAATGACATGATTATTGATGGTAAATTGGTGTTTGTTCTCATGACACCTGGGGCGTTTTTGAAAGATCATGACATTGGTTTTCTTCATATTTACTGCCAGGGCCCAGTTCTGACAGTACCTTTCTACTACGTCCAGCTGTAGCTGTAGTCCTTGTTCAGTAGGAGACAGTAGAACAAGGTTATCAGCATAAAACAGAGACTTCACCTCTCTATCTAGGAGGGAGAGGCCCGGAGCAGCACATTTATCTATCTTCATGCCAAATAGAGTCGTAAGCTTTCTTGAAATCAATAAAGCAGGTGAATATTTTTCCATTCTTAGTTTGTTGTACATGTTTGTTGATTAAAGTGTGAAGGGTATATACATGGTCGGTGGTGCAGTGTTTTGGGAGGAAGCCAATCTGACTTTTACTTAAGATTGACTGATCCTCAAGAAAATCTAGTATTCTTGTATTAAGAATACTACAGAATAGTTTACCTAGACAGCTGCTGACACAGATGCCACTGTAGTTATTAGGGTCTGATTTGTCCCCACTCTTATAAATGGGGAAAATGAGCCTTTTGCACCAGATGTTGGGAAAACATCCTGCCTCTAGTATAATATTGAACAAATGTAACATTGCACCCTACATTTCAGGGGTGCTGCTTTTGAGCATTTTGTTTCTATTGCTGTCTGGACCACAAGCTTTTCTTGGCTTCAGACATTTTATCTGTGTGGTTATTTCTTCCCAAGTAATTTCGAAATCAAGGGGGTTTTGGTTGTCTTTAATTGTTTCTTCTAATTTTTTTTGTTTGTTTGTTTTGTTTTTCTTATATAATACACTGAATTGAATAGATCTGAATTGATTTGATTGGTATGTCTCTGTACAGATTTTCAAAATGTGATCTCCAGATTTCACCGTTTTGGATGGGTAATGTCTGCTGTTGCTTTGTGTTGAACTTGTTCCACATATCCCAGAATTGATTTTGGTTAATGGCATTCTCCATATCTTCAAGTTTCAATTTTTTTATGCTAATTGTGTATTTATATGTATTTAAAATTTCATTGTATCGAATGCGCAGGGCTGGGTTGTTCGGTTGGCAATGTTTCTCATTTTTCATTTTTCTCAGCTCTTTTCTGATTGTTTTGCATTCTTGATCAAACCATTTGTCAGTATCTTGCCTTTTAACAGGTCTCCGTCTTTATGAGGTCAGCCCTAATAGCTGCCTTATGAAATATCATATTGATATTCTCAATGGCTGTGTTTACCCCATCTCTGGTAGAGACATGTTGATTTTGAGTATATGTTGATATGTAATTCATATCGAGATCAATTCGAGTTTAAAGCCTTGATGAATTTGTCTCCACTGTCTGGGGCCCATCTGTAAGAAGGATTTAATTTATACAGCTTACTGGGTTCCCTTTTTGTGTCACTAATTTGACCTGACAGTTTAAAGAACACATTCATTTGGTTGTGGTCTGAAAGGGGGGATTGCTGTCTGACAGTGAATGCACTGATAGTTGAGGGGTCCATGTCAGTGACTGCATAGTCTACAACCCAAGAGCTGAGGAGTATGTGAACCTCCCTAAAGAGTCCCCTCTGAACCTACCATTAACTATGTACAGGCCTAAGGCCCGACAGAGATGCATCTCCCTGCCACTTTGATTTAATATTGAGTCAAGGTTATTCCAACTCTGTCTCTGTCTCTCTCTCTCTCTCTTTCTCTCTCTCACCCCAACTGGTCGAGACAGACAACCACCCACCTAGAGCCGGGGGCCGGCCGAGGTTTATGCATCTTAAAAAGAAATTCTTCCTTGCCACCATCGCCAAGTGCCAAGAAATTCTTCTACTTGGCCCCAAAAACCTACAGGACTCACTGTCTAAAGATATAGTTACTCTAGATGGCATTAACTTGGCCTCTAGCACCACTGTCAGGAATCTTGGAGTTATCTTTGATCAGGATTTGTCATTTAATTGCCACATAAAGCAGACCTCTAGGACTGCCTTCTTTCATTTACGTAATATTACAAAAATTAGACACATCCTGTCACAGACAGATGCAGAAAAACTAATCCATGCATTTGTTACTTCAAGGCTGGATTACTGCAACTCCTTATTATCAGGCTGCCCCAATAAGTCCATTAAAATGCTCCAATTAATTCAGAACACTGCAGCACGAGTACTGACAGGAACTAGAAAAAGAGATCACATCTCTCCTGTACTAGCTTCTCTGCACTGGCTCCCTGTAAAATTTAGACCCCACTAGAACACTACGTTCTCTGAATGCTGGGCTACTTGTGGTTCCTATAGTCTCTAAAAGTAGAACAGGAGCCAGAGCCTTCAGTTACCAAGCTCCTCTCCTGTGGAACCAGCTTCCAGTTCAATTCAAGAGAAGGCTTAAGACATTCCTCTTTGATAAAGCTTATAGTTAGGGCTGGATCAGGTGAGTCCTGAACCATCCCTTAGTTATGCTGCTATAGGCCTAGAGAATCGGGGGATTTCCCATGATGCACTGAGCTCCTCTCTTCCTCTCTCTCTCTTTCTGCACTCATTCATGTCCCATTAATGCATGTTACTAACTTTACTTCTTCCCCGGAGTTCTTGTGCTTTCTCGTCTCGCAGGTTCTCATGGATCCTGGTGGAGCCTCCTGCCATGGTCCTACTTGACTGCCATTGCTAATATCACTGATATTACTGTTATTATTATTATTATTATTATTATTATTACTATTATTATTACTACAGTTACTATTATTACTATTGTCACTGCTCATTGTCCCGCATCGTTGTTGTTGTCGTCGTCGTCATCATCTTCTTCATGTTCATCATCATCAGTCACTACTATTAGTGTAGTTGTTGCTACTGTTGTTGCTGTGCAACTGTCTGTCTGTCTGTCTGTCTGTCTGTCTGTCTCTGTCTATTTGTGTCTCTCTCTCTCTCTCTCTCTCTCTCTCTCTCTCTCTCTCTCTCCTGAGATAACTTCTGTTATGAATTGGTGCTATACAAATAAAATTGATTTGAATTGAATTGAAATTGAATTGAATTACTTAAGTATGGTACTGACCATAACATTTTACAGCAATTTTGTTGGCCAATCATACACAAGTTGTATCTGAATTTTTCTGCAGTTATAGAAAGAATATCAACACATGTTGTTTTACAGTTCTAAATGAAATCAAGTCAATCTTGACCATTGTAATAAGAAAACTGTTAGTGAGCAGAAAAGTTGCAGTTTGAATAACTGAAACTCATTAAATGTTATGATGTCCTCACCATCATCACCTGGCAGTGACCTGTCAGTCAGTTAACCTGACTGTATACATAATTCTGTTGCTCTACAATCTTTGGGTTCTTAGGGACTTGCAAGGCCTTCTTGACTTTAAGGGGTGCTATAAAACTTAAAAAATATTCACTGTAGACCTAAATCTGCATATAGTAATAAACGATGGTCAACAATCAGGGATCCTAGTAAGTTTGTTTGAAATGACAAAAAAAAAAAAAAAACAAAGTTCTTTAAACATCAAAAATCTCAAAATTCACCCAAATCACTTACACAAAAATCATGAATTTACTCAATGTGGATGTCAACATCTGGCTGATTTGCAGATTAATAATATTAATTCAATTTAATTTAATTCAATTTTATTTGTACAGCGCCAATTCATAACAGAAGTTATCTCAGGACACTTTTCAAAATAGAGTAGGTCTAGACCGAACTCATTATAAAATTATTTACAGAGACCCAACAGTTCCACCATGAGCAATATAAGAATTCTTATATTATCAGATATAAATACTCTTATATCAACCCATGTCTTCATGAGTTCTTTGTCACACCAAATGACATAAATAACATGCATATGTATTGTACGAACTTGTGTCAGTCACTAGAATTTGATTTCCCCACGTGGGTTCTAATGACAATCGGCCAAAACTGTCCAATCAACGAGTTACCTGTCTGTCAGTGTAACTTCATGTTTACTCCTCTTTGGAATGGGCAGACTAGACACTGCAATTCCGTATTACAGCCCTCTACTGTTTATGGACCCCTGTATGCAAAAATATTCAAATACACTAGACGAAAATAACATTTATACTACATGCAATAGCCCCATTCCAACCTGCTAGCAATGTTCCAATGGATCTGTTAGATCATATTGTTTCATATGACGCCAGTATCTTCACCCTGGCTGTAAAAGGGAGCCTCTGAAACACAGTGTGAGTGGAAGAGGTAAGAATAATGGGGTGGCCAATCCGATTTCAGGGCCAGTGCCCCCCCTCTGGAAATAGACCCCTGAGCACTGTGAAGAAACTCCATCAGTCCCTTCATTTCTGTCCAGTTATCCAGGATGATTAAAAACAGTTCCTCCAGCTGCTGCCAGGTGTCTGAACAGCTTTGTCATTTGAAGAGAATAATTCTTGTACTGGATGAGGATGTGTCTTACAGTCTCTGAGCTTAAGTTAAGTTATTAAAAAACATTCAATTAACCAAAATAAAAACATTAGACAATTAGAAGAAGAAAAGAAAACTAACTACAACTAAAAATAAATAGGTAATGTCTTTAGTCAGTTTGTTCAAATGTATTACACAACAACATGAGGAGGCATTGGTGCATATGTTTAATGAGCCTGGGATGTCTATATGGGTGCTTTTCATTCATCCCATTGTGTATATAATTGTTCTCCAACTGTCTTTCTCATTCCTCAAATGTTGAAGGTGTTGCATAACATCGGTAGGGTAGAAGTTTGGTGCATTACTTATCTTAAAACCTGTTTGTTAAATTATTATTATTATTATTAATGTTTATCTGACAAATCTGCTATATGTGAATCCGTCCCATAAAAATCTGCAAATCAAGGATCCCCAACAATGCCAAATACTCTGAATTCAATATTTACTTATATTACATTTCTTTAAGAAATAGCACAGAAGGATAAACTGGGGCGGCTGTGTCTGAGGAGGTAGAGCGGGTGGTCCACTCATCAGAAGGTTGGTGGTTTGTTCCCTGGCTCCGCCAGCTGCATGCCAAACATCCTGAACCAAAACATCTGCTCCAGATGCTGTACATTGGTGTATGAACATGTATGACTGAATTAGTTTCTGTTTGCCATCACTGTGTGAATGGCTGAATGTGGCAAAGACACTATATAAGTACAGCCATTTACATATTATATTCTTATGGTACTCAATTTCAAATCTACTTCTGCTCACTCTGTTCTTATGTCCTCCTATTTTCTTCTGAACTACTCAGAAGAAACAATTTCAGCAGAGAGAACTGCTACTGCTCCAGCCCAGTAGGTGGCGCTTAGTGCCTGTGAGCTTGTTTCCGAGCAGAAGAAGAAGATTCATTTCCGGGATAAACAAGGACATGTGTTGAATAATTCTCCTTGGGGATGTTGTTTTCTGTCTCTGCCGTTGAACGCCGTTATTCCTGCCGCTGTTTTTGGATTACAGGGTAACTTTGTTCTTAAACGTGCATTGTTGGGAGCTGTTAGCTAGCATGGCGGTTTCTGCTCATGTCTCCAAAGTCCGCTCAATGTACAAGAGGATTCTGGTCCTGCATCGGTTCCTGCCCATAGACCTCAGAGCCCTCGGTGACCAGTATGTGAAAGACGAGTTCAGAAGACATAAAAGTGCAGCTCCCGAAGAGGTGAAGAGCTTCATGACCGAGTGGGAGGTAAACCGGCTTACGTTCGTACACCGCCAACCAAAGCCCATTCAAAAATCTCTCAATTTAAAGTTTTCTTGAATGTGGATGAGCTGTTATTCTCTTGTCATTCAGATAGAAACGATCATCCTTTTCACAATGCATTTACTAAACACCACTTCCTCCAACAGAATGTACAGCTCCTTTGGTTACATTTGGTTGGAGTTCTCTGAATCTTAACTCTTATATAGCAATATAATGGACGGTTGCATTCAATTAAAGTGCTGCTTTATGTCCAGAATTAACCGAACGACTCGGGATTGTTTTGCGAGCCTGTCACGTTTGCACATTACTTCGGATGTGTTATATATTTTAAAGGGAGTTTGGCTTGAGATCCGCTCTGAGCAAGAGACCTCCTACTTGTTCTCTCAGTGGATTTTAAGATGTAGTCCCCATCAAATTAAAAATGTCAAGTAACTTATTCAGTGATATTTCATGCCAGATCTGTCTTTTTTATGGGGCAGTTCTTTCCAAGATATTCCTCTAAAACAATTAAAGCTGCAGGTAACTTTCATAAAAAAGATTTGCTGAGACTCCCCATGGTCCAACAATAACACGTTCAGCAGTTACAAGATCTACGCTGGGTGAAAAGTGAAAATGATAACTCGACTGTTAATGTACAGTGTCTCTCTAAATCACCCAAATCTCCCAGAGAAAGGACTGTGAACATGACCTCTGTTTGGTCAGTGGTAGCTGCTGTCTGCACTCAGTTTGACTTTTGACTATCTTTGAGGGTTTTTGCATCGCCAGTGTTGTATCAGTCCCTCACCACAGGATGGCAGAGCAGCTTCAGTAATCATAAGGTTTAGTTGGGTTGTAAATCTTGTAACTGCTCAACGTGTTATTGTTGGACCATAGTGAGCGATAGAAGTAACAGATTAAGCTTGGAACTGAATTGTTAACAAGCCTGTGCATTATCAGAGATGTACAGGTGGTTTTTGTATGTAGTTATAAATGAGGTCAGTACAGTCTGATGTGTCACAGTCCTCCTCTCTGGTCAGGAGGGTGGCAGTATAGAAAGACTGAGCCAACTGCTGATTCTGACAAACAGCGCTCATCTTCTGGCCAACAGGTGCCGTGGTTACCTAATTAATATCATACTTAGTCAGTGATACATGTTAAAACATGGAGAGCTGGCCTTAGCATAGAAAATGAACTCATATTGATACAGCCTTCGCATGAGATCACTTAGTTCACCTATGTACATGGTCAGCAAGATTGAGATGGTGTTGATTCCTCTATGATTTTACATGGATTATCCCAAGTTGTTCTCAGATTGCTTCAGGTACACGCACAAACATTTCATTGATAAATTATACATTGTGATTTTAAACTATCAATTATTGAACTACATCACCCCGAAGCCTTTTCTGAAAGCCATTTCAGAATCTGCAATGAAGATGATTACCTGCTAATTTCTGTAAACAAGAAACAAATGTCTTTTGAAGATCAGAGGTGGATCTAGAGAAATATTTATGGGGTGTCCATAGGGTGGCATGGAGACTTTAAGGGATGGCAGAAATATATGCTGATTTAATCACAATCACATATATCAATATTTGCTTGGAAAAGGCCCCAAATGAAGATATTTGAACTCAAAAAACATCATTGTGGCACATTAGTAAAACACTGAATAGAAATATCATAAGGTAGCATTATAAATCAATACTGTGTTTTATTTCCAAATCTTCAGATATTTTTCCAAATATGTTTTTTCATTTAACTTAAAGCTGCAGTAGGTAATTTTTATAAAAAATAACCTTTGTCATATTTACTGAAACGTTCACTATATCCTGACAGTAGTACATGAGACAGATAATCTGTGAAACAATCAGATCAAGAATCCACCGGGCCTGAACGAAAACAACCAATCATCGGCTCTGACTAGCACTAGGAGGAACCAGAGGAACCTGATTCCTCATTATGTGTCTCATGTACTCTCAGGATATAGTGAAAGTTTCAGCAAATATGACAGAAAGTTTATTTGATTTTTTTTTATAAAAGTCACCTACTGCAGCTTTAATATCATACTCAGTAACACATAAATAGTTGGTCTTAGCATAAAAAACGAACTAATATTGATTTGTTAAAAAAAAAAGTGAACTACTGCAGCTTTAATTAAATAAAAAAGCTTTCTTGAATCAGCAACGCTGCATCTTCTTCACCAGTATACCCCTGGTCTCACGCAGTAGTGTGTTTTGCCTCCTCCTTTTTTTTGTTTTGGGTCATTGCAATAATGATAATCATAAAATACAAATGATGCCATTTGTATTTTTCTTTTGGAGATACATTGTGACTACAGTATACAGTTATCCCAGGGCTAATCTGATCTGCTGTAGAAACCTCAGTCATATTGGAGTCAGACCGCCGTGACTGTAAATGGTCATTAATAAACCTGACACCAGCCTCAGACACACCTGGATTCACGTGCTGATGAGGGATCAGTATATGTGCTATCCAACCCTTTAGTTCCCAAAATAGTCTTAACCATGAGAGTATGCCAGGTCTTTTTTTATGTCACTATGGGGGAGAGCCAATGTTTCCCAGCACAATTACACACTGCTGGGGGGGAAGGTAAATCACCCATCTGCAGGTAATTTCTCTAATGAAGTAGATGGTGATTGCAGCTGGAAGCCTGAGAGGTCTCTTTGTCACTGCAGTAGCTGTGAAGTCACCGGGGAGAAGACTCACTTTCATTATGCTTCACTATATCAGTATGCATTGTTTTCAGACCCAGAGTCCATTTGAATCGTTCCCAATCAGGGGACCAATGGCTTCTGTCATATTCACTCTGGCTGTATTTCAAATGGAAACATTTCTAGGGAATCTTAGTTGGAGTAAAACCGCTGGGAGGGATTTGTGTGTGGTTTGGCTTGGAAATGTACAAAAAAATTACAATAAGGTCTCTGTTGTAATTGCTGTTTCATCTTCTGGCAAAACCAAAACAACAAAAACAACCACAAAATCCACAATAAATTGGTGTGAAAAACAACTGAGCTGGACTGCTGGCCCAATGTGGAAAGATACTCTCATGGCAAAATCTTTAATAGCTTTTTGTTTTAATGAGTCCTCGTCTAAGGCCAAAAGAATCCATTTCTAATTTTGATAGTGAGCTGAAAAGGGCTGTAGAAAGTGTAGCAGCTACTGGGGATCCAAAAAAGAAATTATTTAAGAAGCTATCAGTCATAACTATTGCAGGTGTAAGGAAATATAAAAAAATATTGTAGTATTGTATCGAAAGGACTGTATTGATTTTTGTGTTTAAACCCCCAACCGCTAAATAGCAGTGTTACGAACTAAGGGCTATGATATTGGCTGTTACAGGGACTGTGATAAATACAAGTGCAGATCCCACTGTTCTGACTGTATCAAATAAGTTTTAGACAAAAATATTTTTTTTGTAATATATCACAATATATTGAATTGTAAACCCTGCATCGTGATACATATGCTATCACCAGATTCTTGCCAATACATAGCCCTAATAACCATATTATATATGAAATACAACACAGTTAGTAGTTTTTGAGGTGAGAATTAATTGAATGTGAAAGTATATGGCTGGAAGATTATTCATTTATTAATGTAGAAAAACACAGTGTACCAAACTAGATTGAGTTAATATCAGACTTTCTTAAAGCTACAGTAGGTTACTTTTGTAAAAAATATTTTTTGTCATATTTGCTGAAACTTTCACTATATTCTGACAGTAGAACATGCAACAGATAATCTGTGAAAAAATCTGCTCCAATCACACACCACATTAACAGACAAAAAAAAATCTTAATTCCCTCACACCAAAATCATTTGCACCAATGGCTGTATTTGACAGCTGTTCTGAACACACCAAATTCTATTAAGTAATATGTGTAGGAGAACTCTCACAACACAATCTCTCTCTCCTGAGTGTTCCCCTAGTTTTCCTCTGTCCATTCTTTCAAAAGGAGGGGAATTTCCGCTGCGTCTTCGCTTACTCAGAAAAATACAGAGGAGGGGAAACAGACGAGGAGCGAGACTCAAAATGAGATTACAAGCACTGAGTGTTCAGTGTTTAATCCATTTATTTAAGACGCACCCATGGGAGTTCTCCTGGCTCTGTCGGGCTAAGTAAGCTCTCCCTGAATGTGTAAGGAACAAAGGAAGAGATGGAGTACTGTAAAAAAAAAAGAAGAAAAAAAGACAATGGAGAGATGTTTACATTATTGCAGAGAAACACCTTTATGTGGTGCACTATATGAGCTGCACAGAGCCAAAGAGTTTAAGAAAGATAAATTGAAAATGAAGCCACTTCCTCGTGTCGCTGTGATGAATTCATTTATTCTTATCGATCCTGGTGGAGCCTCCTGCCATGGTCCTGCTAGATTGCCATTACCAATACTGTTGTTGCTGTGCACCTCTCTGTCTCTCTCTCTCTCTCTCTCTCTTTCTCTCTCTCTCTCACCCCAACTGGTCGAGACAGACGACCACCCACCTAGAGCCGGAGGATCTGTCCTAGGTTTCTGCCTTTTAACAGGCAGTTTTTCCTTGCCCTTGTCTCCAAGGTCTTGCTCATGGTGGTACTGTTGGGTCTCTGTAATTAATGTTTTAAAGAGTTCGGTCTAGACCTGCTCTATTTGAAAAGTGTCCTGAGATAATAGAATTCAATTGAATAAGAAACCAACATGTTTACAAGGCTGTCTTTGTCAGGCTTTGACTGTATGAAACATGGCTGCGACGTCCCCCATAGGTAATTAAATGATCTATATGGAAAACTGATTATCAGCTGATCAATCTTGAGCATTTCACAGCTTCATTGCATGATAAATAAAAGAGGTAAGATAAATTTTCACCGTGTTAGAGCCTTTTGGGGAATCTTCATCCAGAGGGGAAAAGCTCAAACCTTCTCCACAGATGATGGTGTCGTAAAGGAAGCACTGTATTTAGATCAGCTCTATTTTAGCCAATACAAATTGCTAAAAATTGCTTCTGAGCCAACATACAAAAACATATTTAGACTTGTGGTTCGAACCAAAGAAAAAAAAAAAGTACATCCTTTAGGATTTGTCCCATTTTCTTTTAAATACAACCACAATGATGATATTACCAGAAGCCTTAAAGCTGGAAAGAGAAAAACCAAACAGAAAAAAAAAGATAGAAAGACGCCTTTGGTTGGTGGAGGATAGTTGGTTGTTGAGTCTCATTCCCAGGGTACCAAAGCATCTGTATTTGACCCCCTTGGAATGAGACTGAACAATCAACTATCTTTCGTGGCTCTGATTGGTTTTTCTCACTCAGGCCTGGTGGATACTTGCAGATGCCATTAGGAGCTCTAGGAGGAGCCAGCAATAATAAAAATAATAAAAAGTTACCTACTGCAGCTTTAACATGGATCAATAAGTGACGAGGCAGAGCCCTGTTAATATCACAGGGTCCAGAGGCATGAACACACACATTTACTCACCTGGACTTCTCCAACAAGTCCTTGAATGATTAAGTAAAAAGTACGAGCACAAGTGTGCCAAAAGCTCCTCCCGCCTCAGGGAGGATATTTCCCCTTGGCAAATATTCAACATAATTACATTATGTGCAGGGGAAAAAAGCCTCTTTGATAAATGGCTTGTTATTGCTTACAGTGAGAACGTTCCAAAAGCCAAGATGCTTTGTGAATGGGCAAACGGCAGACATTCACGTGGGCTTTTCAAATGATGGATGGCTTTTCAGAAGTGAAACACACGGAGGTGGCCGTGGACCTGCTTAGGATGATTCATATACAGCACTGACAGCATTGACTCATCACACATGAGACGGTTCATGCTGTATTTGTGTGTTCAGACTGGCCCTGAGTGATATCAGTGCTGTCAATTGAAGAAAGAACATAACCTTGAGTTTACTATATGGTAAACGTTTTATATTTTTCTATTCAAGGTCTAATTGCAATAGACTAAGTGACAATAAGAAATGTGCTGTTGTGTCCTGTGGAAGGATCTATGACACTAACAGGGCTCTGCCCCATCTGTCACAGAGCTACTTCAGTCATCAGCGACTGTCACTTTTATTCTATCCTTTACTTTAAGGAAAAAGTGATACTAAAAGCTTGCCACTGAGGTTCAGTGTAAGCCAGACATTATTGGGTCCTATAGTTTATTCCTCCAAACTACTGAAGTAAGCAGTGCTGCACAAAATGGTAAAAACATCATATTGCAATTATTTTGACAGATATTGCGATATGATTCACCATTAGTGGGACTGATCATTTTTGCAGAATTTTAAAGCTGCAGAAGGTATCTTTTATAAAAATAACTTTTTGTCAATATTGCTGAAACTTCAACAACTTGGAGAAGAAAAGAAACTTGGCTCCTCCTACTGCTTCAAATGGCTTTTGAAAGAATCCACCGGGCCTAAAACAAAAACAACCAATCAGACACAAGAAAGATAGAAAGATGCTTTGGATTGGACGATTGAAGATCAACTATCTTTCTCGCCTGTGATATATTATCAGCATATTACCACAATAATTTTTTTCTGCATTATATACCTACCTATACCAATATATACGTTGTCCTTTAATCAAAAGGTTGGCGATTTGATCCCTGGCTCCTCCCGCTGCATGTCGAAGTGTCATTGAGCAAGATACTGATACCGAAGTATATGAGTGTGTATGAATGAAGTAGTCTCCATTTAGTAGTAGTAGAGTAATTGGCACCTTGCATGGCAGCCTCTGCCATCAGTGTATGAATGTGTGTGAAAGGGTGACTGTGACATGTAGTGTAAAGTGCTTTGAGTGGTCGGAAGACTAGAAAGGTGCTTTATAAGTACAGTTCATTTACTGTTTACAAGGATGTTACTGGGCCTTGCTTACAGTATTTTAATGTTTTGCAATGTATAGAATCATAACCCTTGTATTGGGATATGTGTCGTTTTAGCAGTTTCTTGCCAATAAATGGCCTTACTCTGCATGTGAGATTTTTTTCCACAGAAGAAGAATATCACAGACTTACCCTTTAATGAGGGTTGACTAAACTCACACTCGCCCTTTTGTTGTGATATTTCATTGTATGTCCATCTTGAACCATATGCTGCACAAGTCACACTGTGTGAAGTGTTTAATGAATCTGAATGTGGAGATGAGGTGGAAGACCAGGTGCTAAACACTGCTGCTATTCTTGTCTTGTGCTTAAAGTGGTCCACGTCTGTGTGTCTCCCCAGAACTACAAGGCCACCCTGCAGACTCAGGTACTGGAGTCAGCAGGGGAGCGACTTGGCTCAGTCAAGTTTGGGGCCGACCTGTCAGACATGACCCTTAGCAACTTCCAAGAGGAACAGATCGGCCAACTGTACGAACTCATGCTGGAATCCACCAAGGTCAACAGACAGTTTGACATCCAGGAGGACAGCAAATGAACAGAAATGTGCTCGGACAAATGGAAAAACAGAAGTCGCTATGATGAATTTAGACCTGTCATGTATTATCTCTGAGTGCCTCGGATGAACAGTGGTACTCAGAGGCCGAGTAGAGGCTTTTAAGAATATTTGATTATATTAAAGTGCTGTGTAATATCTCTGTGTTCCTGTGCTTGTCTCTTTTACAGTGACAATAAAGATGCTCCTCGTGCTCCTCTGCAGTTGCACTAAGGTGGAACTAATTAGCTTCCTTTGTCAACTTTTTTTTTGCATGAATATAATTGCGAGCTCATGGTCGTGAAAGAATGTGTCTCCCAAGCAGAAGCACCCAGAGCTCACATCAGCACGGCCACTTTCACCCTCAGTGGCCATGTCGCCATTGTTGGGCTGAAGCCCTCACTATCCATGTGGAAATATGAACAATGAATCCACACAGACACGGAAGATGTGAGCTGTGTCGAGAGGCGAGAGATGGAGGTGTTAGAGCCGTTATAAAAGTCAGCTCATGGTTGTTAATGCACCGATTGCCTCCCACAGAGTTCAGACGTCGCAGTAATTTCTCTGAAAATGAGTAGTAATCAGGCATGCACCATACAAACGCAAGACTTCTAGCAAGTCTTTGTCCTGCATCTGTTTCCAATATAATGCTCCTTTGAACCCCGACCTCCCGCTGACTTCTCAGTTTCTGTTCTGATAGGCGTTGTTTTTGTTGTCCTTTGAAAATCATGTCTGACTAACAAAGTAATATCCAACCAGGATTTTGATTCTGACAGTAAACCTCCGCTAATGATACGGACTGAAACAATGCGGAACAAAACAGCCTTTCTGGCTCTGTTAGAGGGAGGAGAGGCAGAGAGAAACCCAGGCTTTGTTGAAGAAAACCTGTCAGGAGTTTCCCACATCTCAGTTTCACTAAACCTGCTGTCTGGAATATCTCTGTTAGTGTTGGAGTGCCGTTTGTCTGCAAGAGAGGGTAAGGGGTGTAACAGCTTAAGGTGATTTGTGGCGCATTCAAGAGCGATAAATTATATTTGTTTCATGAACAAGCTTTAGAAACAAAGCGATTCCCACCTATAAAAAACACTGAAGAGATTTTCAAAATCTGGGTTTCCCTCTTGCCTATTACTCTGGAAATGGAATTTCCCCCCGTTGACAGTATATATAATGGACAGTTTCCAGGTTTGTAAACTGAAGCCGATGTAGAAGTGTCTTAAACCTGCATTCTATGTAATGGCCAGTAGGGAGAGCTCCATTGGCTGCTGCAAAAAGAGAAATGAGCTGACTTCTCACAGTTTCCTAATGAGTTTCTGGTCTCAGTCTCTAGTTTTAGTCTTCTTCCATACAGCATGATGTTCATTTAGTAAATGATGGTCCCATTTAGAGTACATTAGACCATAAAGCAGGGTATGCTTTAGGGCGGGGCTACCTTATAATTGACAGGTCATTCTCAGTGAGTCCATCCAGCTTAATGCACCAAACTCAGATCAAACTGTCAAACAGTGCTGATCAGATATGGATCCAGATTCTGTTACTGTGGTGACTATCCAGTTCTGATTTAACTTGCATCTCAAGAAAAGTGAAGATTGCGTCTTTGAAGATGTCCTATTCTTCCACGTATTTTTTTTATCAACTGTAATTTTTCAGTGGCACCCAGGCAAAGCAGGTTGAGTATCCCTGGTCTGCTGGTTTCATGCCATACGACTGATCTATAGTTGGTGGCCATATTGTGTAAAGAAGCATACTAATGTCGCAACAAAGGCAGTGAAGAAGCAGGCTGTAAGCTAGTGAATATTGTGTAAACAATGCATCATTTACGATCTTAAAATCAGGTTTGCAATGGTTTTATGAGGAAGGAAATGCAACAGCTGAATAGGTAAAAGAGACAGCAGGCTTCCTGTGTTTTCATTTTTAGAAATATCCAGTATCCAGTACAGGTAATAAATAGGCGATAGAGATAAGTTCTGCTTCATAGTTTTACTTTGTTTGACTCATCACTGTTCTTGTGCGCAGTGATGACTTGAGTGATGCTCTCTCTCTGGAAACATGAGTATTGTGATCTTTCCATAAGGGTCCGATCATGTCTCAATAAAGCAACAACAATTTACAACAGACAAAAAGTCATCAGATAAATGAAGCCAGTAATGTTACATATTGTTTATCTGAAAATGCCTTTTAGGGCAGCAGGTGTCTGCGTTCTGGATTAATTGGAGAGTCTTAATGGATTTATTGAGGCAACCTGATAATAAGGAATTACAGTAATCCAACCTAGAAGTAACAAATGCATGGATTAGTTTTTCTGCATCCGTCTGTGACAGGATGTGTCTAAATTGGTGCTCTTTGTCTGCTTTTTTAAACAATTTTCCTAATTAAACATGATGTGCTTATTATTAATGGTGTTATTAATGACTGAAATGTAGTTTTGGGACCAGTCAGACACTGGGATTACTCCTTGTGAAAGATCTTGTAGTACGACCCCCTGATGTGATTAGTCATGTAGTGTGCAAGCCACAACGGCTTCAAGACTCCAAGAACTTTGTTTGTACAGTATTGAGGGTGTGAGGAGTACTGCATCCTCTAGGGGCCTCAGACAGGGCTTTACACTTTCAGAGCCATCCACTGCATGGTCTTTTAACAAGCTTGCCTTAACTTTCCCCCTCAAGTGAAACCCTGCCACCATAACAAGAGCTCCGCCATTACTCAACTGGACTTTTATTAGATCGATTTCTTCAAGGGCTGAGGGAAGCAGGTGAACAACAGCAAACAAAGGTCAATCAAAGATTTCACTATACAACAACCAGAAAAGTTCACTTTAATGTGCTTGTGCTTTGTCTGCACAGTGCGCAACAATGATTTCATCTGAGTAGCACCCCCACTGTAAGTAGCCACTCTGTGACATGTGGTGCAGCTTATTATCAGTTGCCACAGGAAGTGATGAAGGTCATGTTTAGCAATTACTGAAAGCAGTGCCTTGCTTATTATCCCTCAATCAATTACGGCCTGGGCCTTTACAGCTGATATTACTCACTGATTTAATTAAGAGATTGCACTGGATGTACTCAGTGATTGTAAAAAGAGAATTTACATATCATACCATAACATACAATATATCACAGATACCAAGTTGGCCCATCAGTATCTCTGCAATGAAGCTGAGGATTTATATTTTTTATTTTTTAGTTACTAAAGAAGTATTCATGCAGGGTGTGGCTCTTTAAGACGTTTTAAACAGATCTAGAGAAATATTCACAGGGTGTCCAGAGGGGTGCATGAGACTTTAAAGCTGCAGTAGGTAATTTTTATCTTCATGGTCAGGCCCCTTCATATCTTAAAGAGCTCATAGTACCCTATTACCCCTCTAGAACACTGCATTATCTGAATGCGGGGCTACTTGTGGTTCCTATAGTCTCCAAAAGTAGAACAGGAGCCAGAGCCTTCAGTTACCAAGCTCCTCTCCTGTGGAACCAGCTTCCAGTTGTGGTTCGGGAGGCAGACACCCTCACCACATTCAAGAGTAGGCTTAAGACATTCCTCTTTGATAAAGCTTATAGTTAGGGCTGGATCAGGTGAGTCCTGAACCATCCCTTAGTTATGCTGCTATAGGCCTAGACTATCAGGGGATTTCCCATGATGCACTGAGCTCCTCTCTTCCCCTCTCTCTCTTTCTGCACTCATTCATGTTCCATTAATGCATGTTACTAACTTCACTTCTTCCCCGGAGTTCTTGTGCTTTCTCGTCTTATCGATCTTGGTGGAGCCTCCTGCCATGGTCCTGCTAGATTGCCATTGCTAATATCACTGATATTATTACTATTATTATTATTAATACAGATACTATTATTACTATAATCATTGCTCATTGTCCCCCATCGTTGTTGTTGTCGTCGTCATCATCATCTTCTTCATGTTCATCATCATCAGTCACTACTATTAATATAGTTGTTGCTACTGTTGTTGCTGTGCACCTTTGTCTCTGTCTCTGTCCTTCTGTCTTTATCTCTGTTTCTCTGTTTCTCTGTCTCTCTGTCTCACTCCAACTGGTCGAGACAGAAGGATCCAAGAGGATCCAATCACTTTATTTGGAGGTAACAATTGGAGGAAAATGTCTGTAATTATATCTTGTACATTTGTTGGCAATAGGAATACCAATAAAAAGCTCAACTTTGTTTGAAAAATGTAATTTCTCTGTAACAAAGGCCTTTACTTATTTAGCATTGCACTCATATAACACTGGACTCATGATGGATAGCTGAAACAAAATCTGATGCACTAAAAAACAGGTATTTGTCTAGTCAGTGGTCTGACTTGAGCTTAAGAGGTGACAGCTGTGACACGAGGTGATCATACACTATCCACATGAGACAAAACACATAGCTTAAAAAGCCAATGCTGTTTAATTAGACCGAACAACGCACAAACGGGTCGATACACACCCAGACAAAGGATTTCACCTGGACAACAGTCTGTCTGACAGGCAAGAAGAAAAAGTGTTTCCACAGGGAGAAGCATGGGCTCTGTACTAGGGGCCGGTCAATTACCATTCCAACTCCTTCACCATAAAACAGGGCTGTGTGCACAGCATGAGAGGGCAAAATCAATACTGCACAACAGCTTCATTTGCAGCATTATGCGAACTGAATTCACTTACAGGAGTATTCCCAAAAGTGTTAACTTGCTAATCAATTGGAATCAATTTGGAAATACAGAGGTCTTGTTGACTGCAGTGCAGAACAAACAGAAGTGGAGGGAACCTGGGCCGAGGTCATAATTATATAAAATTGACTGAGAGTCTGGATGACTCAACATCCATTTATGTTGGCAGGGAGTAACAAGTGAAGTGAGAATATTACTTTTGAAAAGAGTAACAAGTAATAAATCAAATTTTTGGAGTAACAAACACAACACTAGTAGCTAGTAATAATTTTAACTGTTATTACCTTGTCTTGTGTAGAATGCTTCATTGTATTGCATCAGCACAGTTGGACTAGTTGATACAATTCTGTGTTTTTTAATGCATGTAATTATTGTTTTATGTCTTTTAAAGGCCCATCTAGGGACAGGCCTTGCAAATGAGCTTAATATGTTATAAATGCTGTAGTGTGTGGCATTTGTTTAAATGTCCTTATACAAATAAACAATAAAATAATGAATAAATAGTTCCTTGTGTGTTTGGTACAGTAGTTACATAATAAAACTAGTTTAATCTTACCAAGAGTTTTTAACTGTTTCACCAAAAATGCACACCACATGTAACTTATTATTTTTTTTGCCCCTCAAACAGCTTGAGTCCGCCAGCGTGTATGACTTATATGAATATTTAAATTGAAACAGAGTAATGCAGTGATATAGGGGCTAACGGGAACCCAGCAGGGTTATCTAAAAAGGGCCAGATCCACTGCTGGGAGCTACTGATGAATCAATTATTGTTGGCAAACAGTGTGTATAACAGTGTGAAATTAGAGTGTTGGAGAACAAACACTGCAGAGGACAGTCAATAATGTGGCAGGACAAAGAGAAATTATTGAAATATGTGTAACAGCAATCAAAGCAATGAGCCTTCATGGAGTTAATTTAAGTTTTTTCTCATAATAAAACCTTGCATTTAGGTTGTATTACAGTGGTATAGTACAAGTTGTTTTAACTGCTGTACTGATCCATGTGCACCACAAGCAGGTTGTAGATTTATTAAAGCTGCAGTAGGTAATTTTAAAAAATAAATTTAAAAAAATATTCACTATACCCTGACAGTATTACATGAGACAGATACTCTGTGAAAAAATCAGGTTCCTCTGGCTCCTCCTAGTGCTCTTAATGGTATTTGCAAGAATCCACCGGGCCTGAACAAAAACAACCAATCAGAGCCGAGAAAGATAAGATGGTTTGGGTTGGAAGCTTGAAGGTAATTAACTTTGGGTTTGATCCTCAACAATCTGATTTTTTACAAATGATCTGTCTCATGTACTACTGCCAGTGCCAGCCCGTGCCATAGGCAGTATAGGCAAGTGCTAACGGGGGAAGAAAAAGAAAAAAAAGGTGCAACTTTTAATATTTTTATACTAAAACTAGTTGGTGCTATTATTTCTTAGTATGAAAAAAATAAGCCCACAATAATTGAACTGCATAGCAAAGCCTATTAAACAATAATAACCCTTTATTAAGCCCCCCGGCCCCCCCTCCTCCTCTGACTCATTAGACTCTACCTGCTCTCTGAGAGATGGTGGAGTTTTCTGACGTCACCCCAGAAACCATTAACAATGGCAAAACCACCAAAACTTTCTGGTGCCCAGGGAAGGAAAAAAGAAAAGAAGAGGAGGAAAAACGCAACAAAGACAGAGGTAGAGTGAAGATAATGTGATAAAATAGTAACCTTTAACCTAACACGGTGTGCTAATCGATAAATAGCGTTAGCTCGTTTTAACATCAGTTCATGTTATGGAGGGGCCAATAATATATATATATATATATTCTATATATACTAAAGAGTAGATCTATTCAGCAGCTGTTTACATTTGTCTACATTTTTATTTGTATTTATTATTGGTTAGCTATCGTTGCTCTGCTTGTAACAGTCAGTCAAATGCTATTCCTTTCACACACCTTTATATATTAGAGTTGGAAGTCTTGTTGTTTGTTGTGTTACAGTTCAGTATTGTCTAAAGTGTGTTTATAGTGTTATATTTTACATCCATGTTAAAGTGCACATCATTAATGTTAATACATTCCCATATGTTATATTATACTGCAGTTTACTGCTTCTTTACATTCGTTACAGTAGTCCAGTCTGGAGGAGACAAAGGCATGCACCAGCTTTTTGGCATCTGAGAGAGACAGAAAGGGGCGGAGTTTGGAAATGTTACGAAGGTGGTAGAAGGAGGTCTTGCATAGGTGATTTATATGGGCTACAAAAGTGAGTTGGGAGTCCATTTTTGCACCAAGATTTGTGACTGTTGATGAGAGGGGGATGTTGGACAAACCCCTTCAATGATGTCTAATTTATTATTTTCTAGTTAGCTGTTTTGATTGAGCAACTTGTTTCTCTAAAAATAAAAGAAAATGTCAAAGACAAAGCTATTCAGTTCCTTGCGTGAGTATATGTATGTATATAACTGGCAGTAAAATTTACTGCTATACAAGGGGGGCACCACCTAAAATCTTGCCTAGGGCGCCAAATTGGTTAGGGCTGGGCCTGACTACTGCCATAATATAGTAAAAGTTTCAGCAAACATTTTAAAAAAATAAATTCCAGTGTATGTCTTGCTCCTGAGGGGCCTACAAGGAGGCATGGGTCTCTGCCAGTGGTCATACAGGTCGTACAGATCACAAATGCATTTCATTTTGTCCCATACAGGGGTAACACAAGATATATATGTTTATATATATATTTTCCACAGGGAGAAGAAGGGAGACAGAGAGAATGCTGGGGGGTAATTGAGCTTGTTGATGGTCGCTCTTTCCAATTAAAGTGCCAAGCGGACCTCATAAGCCAGCTTTTGTTAGCCGTAAAGGCTTTCATACAGTCACGGATGGGCCATCTGGACATCGGGCAAAAGCCATGGGCTGCTCAAAAAGGGTCATCTGCTCTGTGGGCCTATTCAGCAGTCCATTATACAAAAACAAGAGGGAGAGAGATGTGTCTGACCACTGTGATTATGCACCAGCCCGCATCCTCCTCCTCAAGATCCTCAAAAAAAACATGTTCAACTTTTCATAAAGTCAATGATCTTGTCAGTGACATCTTCAAGCCTCCAACCCAAAGCATTGGACGCTACCTTTCTCAGCTCTGATTGGTTGTTTTTGTTCAGGCCCGGTGGATTCTTGCAAATACCATTAGGAGCACTAGGAGGAGCCAGAGGAACCTGATTATTTCACAGATTATCTGTCTCATGTACTACTGTCAGGATATAGTGAAAGCTGTTTGGTTTGGTTTGTCTGTTCTGAGATACTATAGAAACATGGCAGTTCAAAATGGCAGACTCCATGGAAGCGACCCACTACCTCTATAGATATACAGCTCATTCTAAGGTAACAAAAACACAACTACTTGTATTTTCAGGTGATTATACACTAATGAAAACATACTTATGAATATTATATGCCAGTTCAGTCGGACAACTCACATTTAAAATGTTTATTACAGCAGTATGGCATAGTTAGATTTTGGCGTCTAGGCTCCGACCTCATTGTTCCCCGCAGATATGTTACACAGAGATATTGGGGAGTGATGAGCAAATACCTTCAACCCCTAGCCGGAGCCTACAGGTGGATGCTGGGGTGGTGGTGGGGCTTACAGCACAGCAGGCAGCAATAGCTTACAGAGCAGCAGCAGCAATACGGATGCAGGGCAACAGCGGCATTGACAGAGCAGAGGGAGAGCTGGGAAATTGTGCAGTTTAAATAGACCGCCAGATTGGAAGGATGCGCTTGATTAGTGATTCTGGAGTGAAACATGTCATGTGTGTATAGCAGCGCAGCTCGAGTTGACTGCCTGAACTAGCTCACAGGCTTTACTCCATTTCTGACAATAGATCCTACTAAATGTAACACACAGAACCTTAAAGTGTAAAATGCTATATATTTAATGGAATGAATAACTGATGAATGTCTCAAGGATAAGGTCAAGGTAATCATTATTATCCCAGAAGGGCATTTTGTTGCACAGCCAGCAGAAATACAATCTTCACACCAATTAAAACATCAACAATTCACACAAGAAACATAAAGGCCGATTGCAGCACGGACCAATGAATTCTTAAATCTATTGGACCAGATGGAAGCAGCATGAACTCAATGAACCAAGGGTGACAAGGGTCAGCAAGGACTGACTGGGTCTTCTTTATGTCTCTGACTTCGTACACTTGCCTGCAATTTTATTCTAACCTGTTTCTATTTTTCTAGGGAAGTGACCCAAACCAGCAATAAAAGAGAAAGTTAGAACAGATACCATGTGGTTAGGGCAGAAATAACAATGGGTATAGACATGAAGATCAATGAACTAAAAAGGAATGCAGTAATTATGATAAAAATTTCACACAGATGTTTAATGGGATACAATGATGAAGTGATGATATGTTTTACCCAAAAGGTCAAAGGTCAACTTCACTGTGACATCATAATGTCCTGGAAAAACACTTTTTTGGTTATTATTTAAGGCCATATCTCTGGAACACAGGGGAGATTGTGACCATATTTCACAGTTGGTTGGACACTGAACTGGTGACACTTTTGAGTCAAAGGTCAAAGGTCACTGTTTTTTTTGTTTCACCTGACTGCAAACAACATACTAATGGTGATCCTGTAAGTGAGATTCACCTACAGCTCATAAAGAGGCTGCACATCTAAAAATACCAGAAAACAAAAGTAGCACATTAAGTATGGCTATAATCTATAAGAATCCATCTGTACATAGTAATCAAGTACATGTGTAATGTGTATACACTGGAATCATATATAATGTACCATCAATATAGTGATAACTTCCATTTAGCCAAAAAATAGTAACTTTATACCTTTTATTAAACTCCTCATTCATTTTTAAAATATCAAAATGCAATAGAGAACAACACCATGTAGTAAAAACACCAGCATAAAGGCAAAATGTACAGTGGTGTACTTTGTGTTACTGAAGACTGTGGGCTGAGTCGTAGGGTTGTTGAGGGGGAGGTGAAACACAGACACACACACACACACACACACACACACACACACACACACACACAAACACAACTGTTGAGCCTACATCATTTTTGTTGTTTGGAACAGGCAGGCAGAGTGAGTCACTGCTGACCATATGGACCTGTGATCTTTTAAGTCAACATGGAGTGCATCACAAATAGTATTGTACAACAAAATGGGCCAATTACTATGGGTAATTGGAACACCAACGATGGCTTTTCAAAGAGGTGTGAAGAGTCTCAACTCAACCCGGGTCTGAGAGACTCCACTGTCACAGCCATCACATCACTCCACAGAGTTTTCTATCAACTTCTCCGCTGATACCTCAGTTTTATAACGCTGTGCATTTGAATTGTAGCTGAAGCTCTCTGACCTCTACTATAGGCAGGACCTCAGGAAGGCCCTGGACTGTCTTGATCTCTCCCTGAAGAGGAAGTTTTAGCTGCTACCTTCAGGTTGTAGATACAGAGTTCCTTCTCAGAGGACAAAAGGCTACAGTTGGTTAGTCAATAAGACAAAAAGACGTACTGTATGTCGTTTCCTATTCCTTGACCTTGAAGGAAAACATCCTGAGGTCAAGAAAAGATGTGAAGGAGAACCCATAAGGGCTTAGGAAAAGACAACCATGGTGCTGAGAGACTCCAACTGCACTTACACAAGGCGGTTTTTTTCAATCAACCTAATTTATAACACATGTAAGATAAGTACAGTGACAATCTTAGCACTGTGCAATTCAAGTAAGGTTTCTTGTCCAAAACAGAATCACACCTCTTAAGAAAGGATGACACATGGGGTGTATTTAACCATCAATTACGCAACAAAATAGAGACCATAAAATGAAAAACAAACAATAAAACAATAACATAAAAGGAATATAAAAGGAGAGAAAGTTGAGCAATTAAAAAAATCTTTATGAGCAAAGGGCCATAGTAAATCATATTCAGATATACTAACCTCCCCTTCCTCTCTAAGATTCTGGAGAAAGTAGTCGCCAAAGAGTTGTGTGACTTTCTACATAACAATAGTTTATTTGAGGATTTTCAGTCAGGATTTAGAGTTCATCACAGCACAGAGACAGCTCTGGTTAAAGTTAATAATGACCTTTTGATTGCTTCAGACAATGGACTCTCTGTACTTGTATTATTAGATCTTAGTGCAGCATTTGACACCATTGACAAAAATATTCTTTTACAGAGACTTGAGCATCAAATTGGCATTAAAGGAACCGCACTAAGCTGGTTTAAGTCATATTTATCAGATCGTTCGCAGTTTGTACATGCTAACGATGAATCTTCAATAAATACTACAGTTAGTCATGGAGTCCCACAAGGTTCTGTACTCTGTACCAATACTATTTACTTTATATATGCTCCCTTTAGGCAACATTATTAGGAATCACTCCATTAACTTTCACTGTTATGCAGATGATACGCAGTTATAGCTATCGATCAAGCCCGATGAAATTAATCAATTATCTAAATTACAAACATGTCTTAAGGACATAAAATCCTGGATGAGCTGCAATTTTCTGATGTTAAACTCAGAAAAAAACGAAATTCTTGTTCTTGGCCCCAAAAAACCTTAGAGACTCACTGTCTAAAGATATAGTTACTCTAGATGGCATTACCTTGGCCTCTAGCACCACTGTCAGGAATCTTGGAGTTATCTTTGATCAGGATTTGTCATTTAACTCCCACATAAAGCAGACCTCCAGGACTGCCTTCTTTCATTTACGTAATATTACAAAGATTAGACACATCCTGTCACAGACGGATGCAGAAAAACTAATCCATGCATTTGTTACTTCTAGGCTGGATTACTGCAACTCTTTATTATCAGGTTGTCCCAATAAGTCCATTAAAACGCTCCAATTAATTCAGAACGCTGCAGCACGAGTACTGACAGGAACTAGAAAAATAGATCACATCTCTCCTGTACTAGCTTCTCTGCACTGGCTCCCTGTAAAATGTAGAATAGAATTTAAAATCCTCCTCCTCACCTATAAAGCTCTTCATGGTCAGGCCCCTTCATATCTTAAAGAGCTCATAGTACCCTATTACCCCTCTAGAACACTACGTTCTCTGAATGCTGGGCTACTTGTGGTTCCTATAGTCTCTAAAGAGAACAGGACCAGAGCCTTCAGTTACCAAGCCCTCCCTGTGGAACCAGCCAGTTGTGGTTCGGGAGGCAGACACCCTCACCACATTCAAGAGTAGGCTTAAGACATTCCTCTTGATAAAGCTTATAGTTAGGGCTGGATCAGGTGAGTCCTGAACCATCCCTAGTTATGCTGCTATAGGCCTAGACTATTGGGGGATTTCCCATGATGCACTGAGCTCCTCTCTTCCTCTCTCTCTCTCCTGCACTCATTCATGTCCCATTAATGCATGTTACTAACTTCACTTCTTCCCTGGAGTTCTGTGCTTTCCGTCTCGCAGGTTCTTATCAATCCTGGTGGAGCCTCCTGCCATGGTCCTGCTAGATTGCCATTACCAATACTGTTGTTGCTGTCTGTCTCTCTGTCTCTCTCTCTCTCTCTCTCTCCCACACCCCAACTGGTCGAGACAGACGACCACCCACCTAGAGCCGAAGGATCTGTCCAGGTTTCTGCCTTTTAACAGGCAGTTTTCCTTGCCCTTGTCGCCAAGTGCTTGCTCATGGTGGTACTGTTGGGTCTCTGTAAATAATGTTTTAAAGAGTTCGGTCTAGACCTGCTCTATTTGAAAAGTGTCCTGAGATAACTTCTGTTATGAATTGGCGCTATACAAATAACATTGAATTGAATTGAATTGAATATAAGTGTATATACGTTTCTGGTATGGCTGCTTTTGACCTTTTTTACACATTGGTTAACAAATGTTTTAGTGCATCACACAATGGGGGGAACACTATATACGTAAACATAATTTATGTATATAGTATTTTGTTATGATGATAATATTGTTAACTAGAAATTCCATATGCTCTTAAACCTGTTGCTCACTAAAGATGAATTCTGTTTGTGTTATTTACTGCAGAAGAGAGACCACACATGACTGGAATAAAAACATTTTATAGACAACATTATTAGGACTAGGCCTAGACATGCACCAGGAAATTATCGTAAATGGACCTGTACTTGTATAGCGCCTTTTCTAGTCTTCTGACCACTCAACACGCTTTTACACTACGTGCCACATTCACCCTTTCACACACATTCACACAGTGATGGGAAAGCCCATCAAACAGAAACTAACACATTCATTCACATTCACACAGTGATGCACGGCATCGGGAGCAATTTGGGGTTCAGTATCTTGCTCAAGGATACCAAGGAGCCAGGGATCGAACCAACAACCTTCCGACGATCCCGCTCCTCCTCTGAGCCACATATGTATCCATCACACACGCACGCACGCACGCACGCACGCACGCACGCACGCACACACACACACACACACACACATAATCTGTTAGTTTTTTATTTTAAAAAGTTTGTTCTGGAGTTCTCCTTGCATGTAATGGAGATACCCCTCTGTAGTATCACTTGTGCTGGGGGTCAGATGGGAGTCTATTATTTCCTGAGTGCTAATTACTTCCCTCTATAGGAGAGATGCTTCACATGCAGGTTTATGATGCTAGCAATAGATTTAATTTTAATTTTTTTTGATTAGAGTACACCAAATACCATTATCAGTTTAGACTGATTTGTTTGTATTCCTGCTCCAGCAGTTAAAGCTGCAGTAGGTAACTATAAAAAATATGAAATTGCTGAAATCCTGTATTCTGACAGTGGTACACTGTAAAAAAAATGTCTGTAGATTTTACAGTGAAAAACTAAATAAAAAAGCTGTAACAGTAAACAGTAAACAATGTCATGTCTAATTTATTTATCTCTTTATTTCTATGGCATTTTAAAGGAATAATTTGGATTATGGTAAATTGCACAGCATCGGGATTGCAACATTACCCTTTAACATTCACTAACCCAAAAACAAACCATCATACACATCCACACCAATGCACACATCTGGAGCAATTTGGGGTTCAGTATCTTGCTCAAGCATACTTCAACATGCAGCGGGAGGAGCCGGGGATTGAACCAACAACCTTCCGATTAGTGGATGACCCGCTCTGTCTCTGAGCCAGAAGGATATATATCCTTCTCCAATTTTCACATTTTTACACAATATGTAGCCCTCACATACTAGAAGAAACACTTTATTTGTTGTAAGTTTCTAAAAGTTTATGATGGAGAAGAATCTGGCCTCTGATGGTTAACAGCTCAGCCAGCGTCCCTGAAGTCCATCCCTTCTACTTACATTCTACTTTCTTCTCTTTAGTGTAGTGAATAATTCCCTCCCTGTCATCGTGGTTTTAAAATAAAATAATATGGTATACTTTATTTTACAAGCTGCTCCACCACCAGACACAGGGTCGTTTTTAGACATCTGCAGTTAAATCATCATAATCATTGTCATGCTACTTCCGAACAGTGATAAAACCGTCCGCTCCTCCTAATCTCTTCCCTCCTGAACATTCCACTCAGCCTTCATGAAAATGAATAGGAAGATGGGGAGAGCATCAATTATTCAAAGTCAATTACTCAGCAGGTTTTTTCTATGGGACATAGCGGATAATGTCTGCAGCATGCTTCAGCTGTATTTTTAGGATTTTATCATGCTGGATATCTGCGCCTCATGATAGTCAACTGTAAAACAATAAACTTCTCCAAGATTCAGCTTGGATCTAGTATAAAACACTTATTTGTCATCTCTACATGTTGTCACTGATTTTTGTGGATTAATATTACATGCTGTGTTAGTTGATATGTCTTTGTTTTGCAATAGAAAGCCCTTTTGTACTTTGTCTTTAATCTTCTTTTAAAGCCAAACATGCTGTTTATCACTGAGCCTCCGATAGCATCTGGCAAGAGAGGTTCCAAAGAATCTCAAAGCTCCCATCTCAGCTTTGATATTCAACGCCTCAAGGACTGGGATCATTTTTATCACAGATGGCATCTCTACAGTGAAAAAAAGCATATTTTCAAAATCACATTTTTATTATTTTGACATATCTTAAAATGTCTCCTGCATGTCCCTCCGAGCACATATTGGTACATCTAAGGCTTAGACAGAAGCACCAGAGTGACGCCCACTCTAAAGAAGAGTGTAACACAAGGTGTCAAACCTTGAACTACCCCTTTCCTGTGAACTCGTAAATATGTGACCTTATTTGTGCCTAATATCATTTGTAATATTTAATTTATTGTGACGATCAACTTTGGCCTGTCAGTTGGAGTGTCAACAATTTTATACGGTATTGTATAATGACAATAAAGCTGAACCTAGAGCTGCACTAGGTAATTCTGCAATTAATAGTGGTCGTACATGAGACAAATAATCTGTGAAAAAATCAGGTTCCTCTAGCTCTTCCTAGTGATCCTAATGGCATTTGCAAGAATTCACCCAGCCTAAATGAAAATCTTTTCACAGATTATCTGTCTCATGTACCACTATCAGAAGACAGGGAAAATGTCAGCAAATGTGACAAGAAGTTATTTTTATTCGTAAGTTACCTCCTGCAGCTTTAAACCTAGGTCTAAAGTAGCCTATGCTGACCAAACTGGCATTACATTTGTTATGGATATCCATAAACCCCAGAGAGTCCTATTGATTTTGTTGACCACTGACCCTTCCTTCTGCACCACAATCAGGTTGTGGTCAACATTTCCATGTGACTAACCCTTGGTCCATGACAATGTATTTTAAACTTGTATTATTTCCAATAAATCTGCTGTGGATATTCATAATCCCCTGAGTGTTTTTGGTGACCCCTGACCTCTTCTAAATCTGTCTCTCCGAGCACATTTTTAAAAATGAGTAAGGGGGCAAACTGTAGGAGGCGTTGCAACGTACTTTGTCATGTGAGGGGTCAAAGGGGCCACGGGGGGATTAGTGGACGACCCCCTCTATCTCCTGAGCCACAGCCCACATATATTTTTTCACCTGGTATGTAATGTAATTTTTTTTTAAATAAAATAAATCTTGTTGTAACAGCACAAATTAAGAGAGAGGAAGCAGCTTTCAGCAATGTCAACTAGAATTGGTTCACAATGTATATAACAGCAGCCTTCTGAGTATATTGTCATATCGGTGCACAATCACAAAATAATAACATAACTATTTTGTTTGTTTGTTTCCAATCATTGTATGCTACTGCTTGTCTTGTCTTAAGTATAGCCTTTTTATTTTTTATCCCCTTAATCCCCTTGACTTTTGTACAACAGTTGCCGGATGCTGTTAAAATAAAAGACATCTGATAAGACCACATGTTTGGCATGGTGGAAAATTAGATTTTTATGCAGCTATGCTGAGTAATAGAGCCAATTTGTCCTACTGCCCCAATAACACAGAAATATAATCATCTATGCTGAATTTCACTCTATGCGATATTATAACTTATGCATTTTATTATTGCTTTATGCATATATTTCATACTGTGAATGAGCCCATTTGACAGAGACATTTTCTTATTTTAAGACCATATTTCTGTCCCCTTAAAATTACAAGAGCTGCATGCTCAAGCAAATATGCTTTGTCTTATTGAGACAGGTGATAAAACTTTGCTGACTTGAGATAAATATTACAACCCTTGCAGCTTTTAACTAAACTCCTATATTCTTCTAGCTTCCTCCCTCCCTGCAAATTTTAAGAATGTGTGAGTGAGTGATGGGTGGTAACACCGGCCAGATTAACAGGTAGCCCGCCATGAGCAGCTGCTATCAAACTCTCTGAGAGTCTGCTGGAGCTTTTCCAGTCATTAGAAGTACATTTATTCCTGTTTGTAAAGGTTTCAGTACTACCTGTGTTGTAACGTTAGCTATGCTAGTGGCTCAGAGAGGCTAACTCTCCGGTGTCTGTGGTGGAGTGTCAGGCTACCGCTACATAGCCGGCCCCAGTCTGCAGAGTGGAGACATTGGTTTTATAGAAGCAGGGGTTGGTTGGTCAATCAAAAGCTGCCACCACACACATCACCTACCTCCAGATCAACCAGTAGCAAAAATCAATTGCAATATCCAGGATTTGACCAAGGTAGCGGTCACTATGCATTATTAAGAATAACATGGTAAATGGACCTGTACTTGTATAGCGCCTTTCTAGTCTTCCAACCACTCAAAGCGCTTTTACACTGTGTGGCACATTCACCCTTTCAGACACATTCACTCAGTGATGGCAAAGCCCATTGAACAGAAACTAACTCATTCATACACATTCACACACCGATGCACAGCATCAGGAGCAATTCAGGGTTCAGTATCTTGCTCAAGCATACTTCGACATGCGGCACCAGGAGCCGGGGATCGAACCAACAACCTTCTGATTAGAGGACGACCCGCTCTTCCTCTGAGCCACAGCCACCCATCTTATCTTATTACAGCAAAATATGTAGAATTGCACTGAAACTTCAAGATCTGGACCTGCATCAATCAACAACACTAGCAAATACCCATATACATGGGTTTTCAGGTTTTGGGGTTTATTTACTCTTTTTGTGGCCCCACCTTTGTCCATTACCACCAGCCTTACCAGCACCTCTCAGTCAGCAACCATTTGTGCTGACGTCAAACCAGAGACCTTGGTCCAATTTTTTCATAAGGGGATAACATTGATGAGGGGATATACTGTAATTAGTTGGATTGTAAGATTGGAGAAGATTGGAAATCTCACTGTTTTGATTTATTGACTTATCCCTGATGTCAGAGAGTTGTGATGATGATATTTGTGTTTCTCCAATGCACAAAGACAGTCCGGTATGGCAGGGAGGGTCAATCAGTGTAACAGTAATCAGGAGCCTAATACGAAGAGGCAGCGGAGAGAATAGAGTCAGTCCTCTGAGTGACACCTTCATGAAAAGGCATGACATTTCATCTGGGCATGTTTCCACCGCAGCAGAGCGCCCAGCAGCGACACACTCAATACCAGTTCACATATACTCACACCAAGCACATCACACTCTGCAAGCTTCGGAGCCACACAGTGATGTGACATGTCGTGTTAGCTTTGGCTTTTTTCTACTAGAATGATGGCTCTGGTATTGTGTCACACATCTCTTACTCATTCTCACCATTGGTCAGAGCTTAAAGTGAGTATGGAGAGTTTCATAACGAATTATCACCGGAAGAATCTTCAAGAGATCACGTTGTCACACTGCAAACATTACAAAGGACATCTCAGGACAGTCTTTGGTCTGATGGTGAGGGAGGTAGCAGTGGTGAAAGAACACTGTAGTTTATGAAAGACTGCTGCATTATGTCTCATATGTTTTTTTTAGTTGTTTGAATTTATTTTTTTGTAGTTTGTGGATTACTGATATTCTAAAGAGACAGACTATCTAAGGTTACTGTAACTGACTGATTTGCTGTGAAAAGTTTCTGCCTGTCAGATTAGGGAAAATAATTAATTACTTAGGGATCCTATATATTTAAAATATTTAAAATATATATCTAAAATCAATCAATAAAACAAGTATCTGAAATGTAGACCTTAAAATGTGTTCAAGCTTCAGTAGTAAACTGAAACTTTCACTATATACTGACAGTAATACACGAAACACATAATCTGTGAAAAATCAGGTTCCTCTGGCTGAAAACAACCAGTCTGCACCATGAAAGATGAGGATTGTGATTGTTTAGTTTCATTCCTAGGTTGTGAAAAATGAAAATTTCAGCAATAATGACAAAAGGCTATTTTCATAAGTTACATACTGCACCTTTAATATGTCTTAAATATGGTCTTAACTATCGACTAGATTAATGAAGTTAACGTTACTTGTATAAAGTTACATCTTCCAGTCTCGCTTTTAAATTTGTATTGATCATGCTTTAACAACTACAAAATGAAACCTACATGGAACCAACACAAACTAAATATTACAGAAAATACTAAACTTATTTTAAATTACACTGATTACAACTGATCTAATAGTTGAAGTATTTTCATAATACATTTCTTTTGTTTCTGAATAATAAAGACCCTCCTCAGCATATCAGTTTACCAGATATCAAAATGAAAGCCATCTTTATGATGTATGTTCTTCTTTTTTAAATGTTGTTTTTACAATAAATCTCAGAAGAGGAGAATGAATCGGGGCTCAGAAAAGGTGAAGACACCCTCCCCAGCTCTCCCCCCAAAAATCTGATTATCCTCCCCTATTAATTTTCACACAGTCCCTAAAACACTTCAATAAATGAAGTATGAAGTCATGGTGAGATGACTTGTACTGTGGTAGCATAGTCCCAGTCCAGTCGAGGGGGGTGAGGAGCTCAGATGTCTAGACAGAGCTTGGAGTGGCACCTTTGTGTGGACAGGGGCCGGTTGAGGTGGTCAGGGAGGGCAGGAGCTATTCTGGGCACATGCAGCAGGGAGGCCAGAAGACCAGAAACACACTGGAGGGACTATATTTATCTCAGTGCTCCAGGAGCACCCAGGATAAGCCAGAGAAGGATGGGCTGTACTTTTCCAAAGTAATATAATTACTCTACATATTACCTCCTGCCAACAGTAATTATACTACTCGATATATTACTTATTTATGGAAGCCCAATGTGGTGGAAAAAAGGGATTCTGTAAATCATTATGAGACACTTTCTCAAAACATCGACTTAGTATCTCAAAATAATGACTTTGTGATACTAATTCAAAATATTGATGTTTCTCACTATTTTAAGATACCATGTCAAAATATTGAGATACTAACCAAAAATATGGGAACATTTTTATTTTATTTTATTTTGAGATACTGAGTCAATATTTTGATAAAGTGACTTACGAAATCCTTTTTTTTCCAGTCACATTGGCAGAAATGGGCTTCCACACTTTTCTGATACATCCCACAAGATTGGTAGTTTTTTCTGCAGTGTATAAATCCATAAAAGTTACAGTCTAGATGAAAACACTCCTGGCTTAAACTGATGACAAGACACAACATCTTCAACAACAACTTATTTTAAAAATGTTCTTCTGTTGTCTGTGACTGGAGGACAAGGATCTGTCTAAAACGCGGAGAATCCAACATTCCATCCAGCACACATCACAAAAGCCAAAAGCTTCAGTTGTTCTTTGTCTCTTGTAGCCTACTGTTTACAGTTAATATCCAGTTTTGATGGTGACTTGCCTTAGTCTTGCCTTACTGTCCAACACTGGTCACAAAGTTATCAAAAGTAATAAGGTAAAATAATCAATTAAATTGTCTATTAACGTGTGCTAACATCAGCTATTTTTTTAGCATATTGAGCTAGTGTGTCTTATTGCTTATGATTTAATGTTTTAATTTGTAAGTGGAAGATTGTGATATTTCTCTGTTAATTATAATAATAATCATAATAGTACCTTTATTTGTATAGCACAAAAACAATGTGCTTTACATACACATAAAAGAATAAAGAAAGCAATAGAAAAAAGCAATATATAGGGCAGACAGAATACAACTAAAAACATAATATAATAATTAGAGATACTATTAAAAAGAAAAACATAACACACATAGATAGAAAATACAGCAGTGTGTGCTGAAATGAAATAAAATAAAAGATTAAAATTAAATGTAAAAAACTAATAAAAAATAAAATAACCCTAAGTCACAAAGATACATGGAAAATATTGTGTAAATTCACATAAAAGCCTGATTATAAACATGCATTTTTAGAAGGGATTTGAAAGATGAAACAGATTTAGCTGGCCTAATTTCTGTTTATGTTCACATGTGGCATATATTAGATCCTCCAGACATATATTCAAACATATACAAATACTTTGCTTGGAACAATAATGTGTGTCTGATATGTTTTTTCCACAAAACAAGCAAACGAAAACTGTCTACTTTATTCAGCTGAAAGTTATTAGTTAAGAGGGTCACAGACCCAGAGGCAGGAGGAGGGAGGGTGCAGGTGATCAGTACAAGCAGGGTTTGATATGAAACATTTTCCTACTGTACCCTTAAACACAGCAATGGAAATTCCTTTATCCTAATTCATATTCAAGCTTCAAAAATGTGTTGTATTTTATAGCTTATCACACATTTTTCAATGTAAAGTCTTAATCTGAAAGGTAACTGATAACTCCAGCTGTCAGAGAGTAAAAAGTACATTTAAAAGTATAAATTAGGATATTATTGAAATACTCTCATGTAATGTTTCCTTATGCATTGTTTGGTTAAAACTGAGAAAACAGTTGCTTTCTGACACATGATCGAGCAGACAAGAAGCAACATTAGCATTCATTTTGAGTTGCCTTCGTGTCCATTTAAAGAATGTACATCTATGTTTCACTGTCTCCACCAGCTAGTCTCTGGAAATACTGACTTAGTATCTCAAAATATTGACTTTGCATCTCAAAATAATGACTTAGTATTACAAAATAATGATAACGTTTCTTAATATATTTATTTAGGATCTCAATTTTTTTTTTGGAGTGATACTAAGTCACTATTTTGAGATACCAAGTCATAATATTGAGAAAGTTTCTCATTATACTTTTTGTCATATTGGCGGGAATGAACCTCCATAGTTTGGTGCTCGGCAGGTAGTGTACTGTATTTTTTTTCGGATCCAGTTACCTAGACTAGAAACAAGGTTGATGTGAACAGAGTTTGCGGGCCCGAAAACCAAAACAACAAGCTAAAAAAGGCTATAAAGCTCCACAGAGCTCAGCAGAATGGCAGTCGCTGATCCGGCTCTTTCACATTACACCGGCCTCACAAGTCAGCGCACTACTTTTAAATACAACTACAAAATATTTGAGCACTAGGATGTTATTCAAAGGTCAAATGGAGACAAATAATCTTTTTCTGTCGCTTCTTATTTAATTGTGAGAGCAAAGTTAGAAAACCAATCTATCATTCCTTGTGACAAATTCCTGCCTGCTAAAACCTCCTGATGAGAAATACTAAATGTATTCATAACTTGCGCCCTTGGGAATCTGCAACCAGCATACCACCTCAACTGAAGACTGTGGATCATTCCAACAGATGAGCTTTTGGGAACGGTTGATCCACACACTTCCACGCTACGGCAGAGCTACAGACAGAATGCAGAGAGATGAGGGGAAAATATCTGAACATTTACCAATACTCACATTTAGATTCGTAGAGGCTTTAAGTGAAAAGCACAAGTTAAACTGATCAGGTGAAAAACTGAAGTTAAATTGACTCACTATTTTCCATAGACAAAGGTTCAACACTGGATTACAAAGCTCTGATTGGTAACAGATATTACAATATGTATTTGTGCACATGGTATTGTGTCTTGGTTGAGTTACATCAATAAATGTCATCAAAAACTACTCAGACTATGAGTTACTTTTCAACCGCTGATGTTTAACGCTTTAACAATAGCAGGCATTCACTCCTGTCCAAATCTGTGCCTGTCGCAGCATCTGTTTTTTTTAATGATTTTCATTGACCCGCAAAGTGCTGAAAAAGAACAGATGCTGGTCGTCACAGGTCACAAGCCGGCCACAGAGCAATTTAGAAATGAACAATGCCCGTCCATCGCGTCAGACTGAGGTTTCGAAGAACTGAGTGAGAATCCCAGAATTTCACAGAAAGGAAACAAAGCCAAACACCTGTGTGTGATCAGAATTCCTTTAAGCTACTCTGTTTTTACCTTGATTTAAGAGTTTAGAGTTTAAATTGAATTTGTGAGGCACAACACGCCATTGGTGTTCTATGACTTCTGTATTTTAACTAGATTGTGGACCCTGTGCAATCTCATGGGGATGTTCAGCGGCCCCTTTAAGACTTGCACATGTAGCAGGCTGGGCTTTGTCAACCAGCAGGTATTAATGATCACCTGCACCAGGCCTGACCCACCGGGCCCAACCTGTATCCTGGCCACACTCGGTGGGGGTGGGGGGGTTTATTGCATTAAATGATAGTGACAGCTGTAGAGTGACAGAAAAGGGGTTAGAGAGAGTGCAGCAAAGGGCCACAGTTGAACCCATGTCTCCTGTAGTAAGGACTAAGCCTTTGTACGTGGGGCACCAGCTACCAAGGGCGCCCCTAGTTTGCATTACTTTTAATTCAAGTGTAGTTCCCCAATTTTAGCAATTTTGTGCACTTGGCAGGCACTGACCTGAAGCTGTATAGGACACCAGGAATGATGGTGGTTTTCCATTGATAATCTAAGCAGTTCTTTATATGGTTGTATTTACTGTTTACTACATTTCTTTTCAGTGTATTGGTTGTTTATTTAGAAGATTTATTTCTTTTTTTTATTAGTATTGTTTTGTTGACAAATGTTTCCGTTTGTATTCTTAGATTTATTAATTAAGCACTAATATATCCCTTGTGTTCCCCGCACACACTGCAAAAAAGGAATTTTAAGAAAGTAAAAAAGCCTTGTATCAAGGAAATAAGTCTTATTTTTTGTCCAAAAAGGAAATTAATCTTGTCAAGCATGTTTCGCATTGGAAAAATAATCTAATTTTAAGAAAGTACGGCTAACTTTTTCTTAATAAGATATTCCAGCTACTTTTGAGCTAGAATGAAATATAAAAATGTTTTACAATAAAACCCAGTGGAGCAACAAGATTATTTGCCTCATTTTAAGAGTAAGACCACTTGTACAACTTCTCAATTTAAGAGTGCCAAGAAACAAAAAAATTAAAGGTTGTTTATTTTCATTTGTTATGTGTTCTCAGGCCATCTGAACCTGGTAGAACCTGCTGCTTCATATCTTACATATTAAGATGACAGCAGGCTGGCAAATAACCATGCTGGACAAAAACAGCATGGCCCATAAACAAAACAAAATGACCAAAAATGACCAAAATGAAATGACCCTTGACTCAACTGCATTCTCAATCACAATGTAGCAATGACTATGGTTTATACAGTAGGATCCTGCAAGCATCAGCATAAAGACTGCTATTAATTAATTGATTGCTGATCTGCTGTTTTATCATTCAGATTAAAGTTATTTTGATACATGAAAAGATAGAAACAATCATGAAACAAACAACAGTCAAGAAACAGTTTGTCATGAGAGGCCAACACATTAAACAGTGTGCCTTTTACAGGTCATCAGATGAGGCTCTGTGTAGCCCAAGCACATCTCCCAGATAATATTTCGTAGGAACATATGTCACATCCTTGTGAGTATAACTGTAATATGGAGTGAAATCTACCAGACTATCAGCCGTTATTATTTCATTTGCTTGTGCCATGTTTGGAATCTCTATTGTATATGCCATGTAATTTCTATTATAACAAACAGTATTATGCTGCTGGAACTCAAAACAATATAATGATGAGTTAATTACATAGATATTGCTCACATGTTCAAATTCAGGTAAATCACTGGCATTAACGGCAGTCACAAACGTCTTCTCCCGTATATATTTATTACCATTTAGATTAATCCATTTAACAGACACTGCATTGTTTATGTCATCATTTCCAAGGAAAGCCCTCATTTTTTCTTTTAAATATGACATGCTGCATATTTCTGATGTTGGTCCCAATGCACACTCATTAAATAAAGAATGACTTACATTTTGACAACATTCATACATTTGATTATGCCTTATTAAAGACTTGCAAACATTTCTAAGATTTAATTTTGAGGCCCACTGTTTGAAAAAACTATGTTTTGATTCCACCTGTTTTTAGCCTACATTAGCTCGCTGCCATTTACCGCTTTTGCCTCTTTTGCCTTGAACCCAAGATGACCAGGTGATACATCATGTGATACCAAGGGTCGTATAAATCCGTGCCTTATAAGGACAGAAACGACCTTCTATTTATTAATGATCACGTAGATGTGACTTGATTTTAACAGTTATAAAGTAATATGAACTTATTTAGATAAATATACTTTGTATAAATGCAAAATAAACGTATTTAGGCTAAGCGTCCACCCCCGCTCCCTCTGTGCAGATGGTACAATCCACCGCTCTTTTTTTCCCTCCTGAAGTCCGTTGCATTTTGAAAATAAGTGCGTGCACACGTTGGTGGCGTTCCGCTGCTGTGAATTCGTCATTTTAAAGTGTCCTATGTGGATATCAGTGGACACGAAATATGGATAAACTGGACAATGTTTCAATTGCCCCACTCAAAGCTATGCTACCAGGGTTTCTTTATGTCGTGCTGATTTATATTAGCTAACGTAGCTAACGGGCTGTGACATAAAAACGAGCTAGTCCTTGGTCGGGCTTGGTGCATGATGATCCCAATATAATAATATGTGAAGTCTAATTGGGCTTTGGGACTTTTGTTTTATTTTCTTATTATTAAGGGCTGTAAATGCTGAAAATACAGTAACACCTGGTGGTTTGTAAAACAGCAGCTGTTAAGATATTGGTCTAAAGCACATCACTCTGATTTTGATTGTGTTTGTCTCATATGTACATCAGTCCGAGCCCCCTGAGTGCTATCTATTAAATCTGTAACATGTTTGTTTAAAAGTGCTATAGCAAATACAGCATATGTATAATGTATTTAAGTAAAATTAAAAAACAATAGGCATTCTCTATCAAGCATTAAAGTAAAATGTGAATGCATATTATCTAGCAAGGCTCCATACTCACTCTTACTGTAGTTGCATGGCTTGAATATAGATATATCTAATTTATAAATGCTGTCAAATTCACTCACTGCTCTTGAAGTAGAATGGTAGTGTGTAGCAAGACTGAGCAAACTGTTCAAACAATGCTAACTGTACAAGAGGTGTCAGGGTGTTGAGTTGGCAAAATATCCTCATCTGCTATGTTCAAATCCAATGTCCATATACATAATATTTCATTATTTTAGACATTTCTGCTTTGAGTCCCTTTCAACAGTCCAACTTGCTTTTTTCAAGTTTTTTTTTAATCCACTAAAAGATAATGTTTTTCAAAAATATAGTTTGTGTAAATAGGGCCCCCCCCCCCTTCCCGTCTGCACCATGCCACCTAAGAAGCTGGGCTTAAGCAGCGAGGCTCTTTTCCATGTCCTTACGGTGAGATTTACAGACTTACTGCAATATTTCATACTATATGTTTCCGTTATTCACGCATACATTTTGTCAGGTTTAGTTACTTTGAGATAAACTTCATCATGAGATAAAATCATTTCAAAAGGTCCAAAGGGGAAGTGTTCTCCATAGTGTAGTTGTAATACTAACTTCATTTGAACTACAGTAGCTGTGGTGCATTCAGTATTTGCAGGACTCAACAATGACAGTACTACATCTTCTCCCTCTCAGGGATTATTGTGACTATGTTTACGTATATATAAGTACAATTATGATTTCACCAATGTCTTAGTGCAGGTCAAAGTGTGTGTTACTTGTGATGTTTTTCTAATCCTCTACATTGATTTGTGTCATCTAGACTCCAGAGGATCCTGATGGTTTCCTGCACCAGCGACCACTGTCTTGTCCAGTCGTGCTTGTTTCTGAGGACAACTGCATGATCGCCATTGGAAACAGGTTTGATGAGGGACTGCTCTACCTCATAGCATATTACTATGCCCTGCACCTCACTTACCCAAAGTGTATTTCCACACTTCTGTCAGTACTGCAAACACAAATTCTTCAAGATTCCATTCATGAGCAAGATTTGACCCCTTCCTACAAAAAAGCCATTGGTGAGTGGAAGTCCTTCATTGAGTGAGTGAGTGAGTCTCTTTGTTTCTTTTGTGGTTGTTTCTTGACACCGCCTCACTCTCTATCTCATGTAGGACTTTCCAAGAAAGTCAAAGTTCTGTTTAATATAAGGTTTATCACTGTTAGCCACATTTGTTGGTGAAACTGAAAACTTTTCCTGTGGGATAATAATTTCAGATGGATGTTTAATCAAACAATTGTATTGCAAAGTGAATAAAAAATATTAAAAATGAGAATGTCTTGGTGTCTTGATTTAAGACAAAGTCACTTATTTTTATAATGCTATTTGAAGAAATTGTGTCTTATTTTAACTACTTTTATACTTGTTATTAATCCCAGATTAAGGTGTCATTTCTTAAAGTTAACTCAGTCAAGAGACCAAAATTCTAATTTTAAGTAACTTAATCTGGGTTAAAGTGGGTTTTCATTTCTATTTATAGAAGAATTCACTTAAATTTAAAAATTTCTGTCTAGTTTTAAGGCCCATTTTAGTCTGTCAGAGGCAAGAACTTTGTGCTTATTTTGAGAATTCTTGTCAAGTAAAAAAGCTTACCCCATTTTCGGATTTTTTTGCTAGATATAAGATAATTTGATTGAATTTAAGAATATTTTGCTTCTTTCTAGTAGGCCTGTTTTTGCAGTGCACTGCTTAATTTGCAAAGTGTTTGCTTTTCTCTCGCGGGAAAGGAGCTGTTGGAACAAAGCAGGTGGCAGACAGGTGGCGGTGTCCATGAGTAGATGCACACATCCTTCTCCCAGTGATATGTAGAAATCAGAACCTGGTCATGATTTCTGGAAAGAGACATTGCTGTTGAGTTTTACAAATATATTTTTTTGTGCTTTGAACACCACAAGTTGAGTGCCATCTAGTTCAGTTATATTGGGGATTTTGGGAGACATGGCTTTAGGTTTAGCAGACGTTATAGTGCTGAGAGATTGTACTGTTCCTTCTGTTCTGTGTTGCTGTCAGCTGTCATTTCAGTCTATGCTTGATTGATCTCCACTTTTCATTCGCCCCAGATTTTGATCCACCTCCAAGTCTAGTTTGATCAGCTCCTCTGGAATCCTGGTGGTCACATCCATCCAACTCCTCAGGCACAACCTCCACCTCAATCTTCCTTGTATCTTTACTGTCAGCTGTGTCTTTTACAGTAACTCCATCAGCTATCTCTATCCCTGTACTCACCTCATTTATTTCACAACGGCCAAACACTTTTCCCTACAGTTTTTACTTCATTGTGCAATAAATAACAAATAAATTAATTAAATGTATTTATTTAATCAGGCATTATACCAACCTCTGTAATTTGTATGAAAATATTTTAGTCATATTTGCTGAAACTTTCACTATATTCTGACAGATAATCTGTGAAAAAAATCAACAGGGCCTGAACAAAAACAACCAATCAGAGCCAAGAAAGCTTCCAATCCTAAAGTGACTATATATCTTTTTGGCTCAACACACTTTTATAAAAATTACCTATTACATTTTTAAAGCGAGAGTGAAGATAATGGCATTATATGAAACTGGATCACATAAAAGGCAGGCTTCAAAAATTCCTCATAGTGCAACTTAATTGATTTTTTTAAGTTTTTGTCACAAAACTGGAAACAGGTACCAACCACTAATATACCTGGAAATTTACTGGTATAATACAGGACAATGTGAAAAAAATTTAAGAGTGCGAAGATTTACCGTTACAGAAATCAGTTTTAGCATTATGGTAAATGTTAAATGGACCTGTACTTGTATAGCGCCTTTCTAGTTATAATTATAGATGCAACTCCATCGGTACGCAAACCCCTGGATGGATCTAATTATACCATAAACTAGTCGATGGTACGATTCCAAAGACATGAATCTATTGACTAAAGCTTTGCTGCTCACAGTGTCTCCATTTACAGTTCACCATCAAATCTAAAATCTAAAGTTTGGAAGACATTTGGATTCTATAAGAAGGAAGGAAAGTTGGACAAAAGTCAATCCATTGATTATATCTGTCAGAGAGCAATGAAGTATAGCAGTAGCACGACAAATCTTAACACTTACCTGGTGAGACGGCACGGTGACACCTATGCATGCGACGAGGAGTCTGTGGATGCTAATACAGCTAGCACAAGCAAGAACACGCAAGACATGGGCAGTATACACTTTCCAGCCACAATTTAGCTACAACTGGGCGAGGTAATTCTGATTTGTCTTCCATTTTTTTTTCCCATAAAGAAAAATACTTGGGATTCCCAAAGTTAAGGATTTGAAGGTAAGCAATGCCACTTTTATAGAACTGGCTTATTTAAATTTAGAATGGAAAATAAATGCCTACATTAAATGAAGAACTGTATCAAATTGCATCATATTGCATTGAATCCTATGAAATTGTTCCAAATTAAAATAAATCTTGTAGCCCATGTATCTAGATACTTAACAAATCGTCTTAGAAGGGAGAGAGGCACTCCCCTAGAAAAACATCACTCCCCTCATCAATGGACAATGGCAGATAAAACAGCATGCAATAGCTTTGAAGACTAATTGTACCACCTAATGCAGACTGAACCAGAGTCAAAGGTCAGGTCTCAGTGGGGCCTGAGCCCATCAAAAAGGCTCGCCATGGTATTTGAGCAGTCACTGGAAACCCATGGAGACTAATTAACTCATAGATACCAGGCAGCTTTCTGATCCCTCTATAGTTTAACAAATGTCATGGGAGTACCCCACTAACGAGCACCTGCCACCTGATGTCCCTCCTGTGTAGTATCATGTGATAACGGATCCTGAAGAACATATACTGTCAGAAAGATAAGCAGTCACAATCACATAAACAGATCCAGCATCTGTCCATCACTCACATACTCAGAACAAACTCCAAACTGTTGTCCAGAAATAACTGACTTTTTATCCACACAATGAGACTCACTGAGAAATTATTCTCTGAGTACTTTGGAGCTGCTTATCATCAGAGAAGCGGCGGCTTTCCTTTCAATCTATTTGACTTCTGATGAGCTCAGAGAACGGGGAGGCAGGGGTGTTCAGACTCCAGACATGAACAGCGCCCACTCATTGCTGCCAAAAATTGGTAAAAGGCATTCCTGATGGCTTTCAGTCAGCTTGACAGGCAGGGTGTCAAACAGCAGCTTGTTCCTCTATGATGATACAAAGCTCCATTGAGATCGGAGGATTTGATTGAAAAATTAAACCTGAGTGAATGAAAATGTGACCAGAATAAACTGGGACACAGAGCCTACTGTCAGCAAAGAGGAGGGTAGAACTCCTCCACCAAGTGCTGTCGTAACTTTTGGACAATAATTACTTTAACAAATATATATAGGCTCCCTGTAAAATTCAGAATAGAATTTAAAATCCTCCTCATCACCTACAAAGCTCTTCATGGTCAGACCCCTTCATATCTTAAATGGTAAATGGACCTGTACTTGTATAGCACCTTTCTAGTCTTCCGACCACTCAAAGCGCTTTTACACTATGTGCCACATTCACCCTTTCACATATTCATTCACACAGTGATGGCAAAGTCCATTGAACAGAAACTAACATTCATACACAATCACGGCATCGGGAGCAATTCGGGGTTCAGTATCTTGTTCAAGGATACTTCAACATCTGACACCAGGAGCTAGGGATCGAACCCACAACCTTCCAATTAAGGAACGATCCAATTAAGGAACTTCCAATTGACTCCCATTGCTAATATCACTGATATTATTGTTATTATTATTATTATTATTATTATTATAATACAGATACTATTATTACCATAATCACTGCTTATTGTCCCCCATCGTTGTTGTTGTCGTCGTCATCATCTTCTTCATGTTCATCATCATCAGTCGCTACTATTAGTGTCGTTTTTGCTACTGTTGTTGCTGTGCACCTTTGTCTCTGTCTCTGTCCATCTGTCGTTACCTCTGTTCTCTCTCTGTCCCTCTCTCTCCTCTCTCTCTCTCTCTCTCTCTCACCCCAACTGGTCGAGGCAGACGACCACCCAACTAGAGCCGGGGTCTGTCTGAGGTTTCTGCCTCTTAAAAGGAAGTTTTTCCTTGCCGCCGTGCCCGAGTGCTTGCTCATGGTGGTACTGTTGGGTCTCTGTAAATAATGTTATAAAGAGTTCGATCTAGACCTGCTCTATTTGAAAAGTGTCCTGAGATAACTTCTGTTATGAATTGGCGCTATACAAATAAAACTGAATTTAATTGAATAAATCAGATATCAAAGTGGATATGAAGCAGTCAACCAAGTTATGCTGATTTATTTAATGGATTTAACCTCCACTCAATAATTCTACTGTATACTACTGTAAAAGTGACAAATGTAAGCATATTAGAGAAAAGTCCATAGTCCTGTTTTGTTTTTTGAGGCAAGGGCGCCGCCATCTTGTAGCACACTGATTGCAAGACAGAGACACTGAAAGACGAAGACACTTAAAGATTGAGCCTGAAGAGCCACAGGACAGAAAAATACAAAAAGAAGGCCACTATTGTATTGCTCCAGGCTGTAAAACTGAGTCTTATAGGGTAAAAGCAAAGGACAAAACAGTCCATTTTCATAAACTGCCGCTGAAACGGAGAACGGTGCTGCTGTGCTAGCTAGCGGCACTGAAGAGAAAGAGACCCGGGTTTGCAGTGATCATTTTCTGGTGGAAGATTATATAGAGGAGAAGACCTTTGAGTGCGGTAAACTAGTGGTTCACCAGACCAACAGACTAAAACCTGAAGCTGCTCCGTCTGTTTTTACCTTTACCGACTATAACCCGGGCTCTACTGACCGCCCAACACAGGATTTATCTGATGGGAGATGGCTGAACAATGTAGCAGCTAAACAATATAACAGCTACACAATATAGCAGCCAAAATGACTATCAGAAAAAAATCACCAAAACCATCACAAACACGGGCCTGAAAGTATCACCTCAAAATCGAGTTGTTCCACATAATAAATTATTTCTTTCCTCAGCAGAGGTCACACAGCAAACCTCCAAAGAAATAACATTATTTCATCAAAAATAATCCACAAACTTTATCTCCAATTCCGTTCTCTACCTTAGATCTTGTCTCTTCTTGCAATAAAGTTTTTTACCATGTGTTGATTGTCTGACATGGTACAACTGCCGAAAAGTCGTGACAAATGTCTAGTGGCAAATAAAAACATCCCATAATAATCACGAAACAACGTAAGGCACAATTATTTACTTTTTGAACTATATCTTACTTTTTCAACCCTGAGTGCTGTCAATACAGGAAAACCGCTGGATGCCCAACTTGTTTATTACCACCCAAGAATTAGCTCACAACAAAATAAGCGCTTTCGATTGGCAGTTCTACCTGCTCACTAACAGTCATTTCCATGTCCATGACACCAATAAACCTGTTAAATTAACCAACGGTAGAGGCCTTAAGCCAAATATATATGGCAATTTCTCCAGCTTTGCCTTTTACTGAACATATTTTAGATACGATCAGTTCATAATCAGCCTCTACTAGTATTAGGAACTATTACAGCACCTGGTAAAAACAGAAAAATCAAAGTAGAGACCAGAGACTAGACATTAATAAAAATGATATTAAATAGAGTACTTAAAATAGCTAAATAGACTGAATATATTCTAAATTATATATATATATAATACATAATAAAAATAGAAAAACTATAGTATACTTTTTGCCAAAATATACAGTATAATACAGTGCAAAGTTTACAGCAGTTAATGACGGCATTATAAATAATAAATAAAATATTAAATTTAAAACGTGGCTATCAAAGTGACATTTACATTTTTAATATATAGTTTAATAGTTTTAGGAATAATGTATGACATATTTTTATATATATATATATGTTTTTCTTAATCTGACATAGTCCCTGTAGTACTTAAAAATAGCCCCATTTGAGAAATACTGTGATAATACACTGTACATTAGTGCAAGTCAGGTGGATAAAGCAGGGGAATGAATACGCAGTAGTTAGAAAAGATGTCAGGTCAATAAGGAAAAAACTAGTGACATGAGCAGATATTATTCTGGCTGCTACAATCTGTCCCAAGGCTTCAGGAAGATATATTAACTAACAAATAATTATGTTATCTTTGTTCAGGGTCACATCCCTAGTGTTTACATATATTAATGTTATAATTAAAAAAAACAAAAATAAAACTGGGTTTCAACCAGCACTACAACCAGAACTGGTACAGGCATGGGACCAAAATAAATGACCTTAAACCAGTACTGCAAAAAAATAGAGGAAACACTGGATACTTTTCTATTCTTAGTTATTGTAACAATAACCAAATTACAACAAGTATTTAGGTATAGGATTCAAGGACTGTGAAGAGTCTGAGGAAGAATTCCAAATGGAGGAGAGTCAAAATAATGTCATTGATGATGAGTTTGAGCTTAGTGGTGAGGGAGGCATCAATGAAGAGGATCAAAGTGTCAGTGATGTTGAGGATAAAGAAGCCAATGTCTCAAGAGAGAAAAAGCATTGTGTCCACAGGAAAATTATTGAAGCTCTTTCATTTGTGTCATTAGCAAGTTGTGGCAAGTGTTTGGTAAGACCACCTAAAGTGTCCAAAATTGGATTTGGGCTTAGGGTTAACACAGAATGTATTGATGGCCATGATTATATGTGGCATTATCAGCCTTTAGTTAGAGGAATAATGGAATGCAGTGTTTCTGTCCCTGCTGCTGTATTTCTCTTTGGAAACGGGTGCAATCCATTAATGGAGGTATGTGACACCATTGGTCTGGAAACCATCTCCAAAAGGCAGTGGTTCAACATACCGAAGGCCTATGTCATCCAAGAGGTCAATATCTCAATGTCTGGACAGTACACAATGAGACTGTACTTAACGCCCTATGCGATGAGCAGCTCATTGTGTCTAGTGACTCCAGATATGCCAGTCCTGGTCACAACGCCTCATATGGAACCTACCCGCTCCTGGATATCAAGTCGAACTTGGTGGTGGCACAGGAAACTGTAAAAGTCACAGAGGTGAAAAACAGTTATTGGTTCGAGGAGAAGCCATTAACTGGAAAAATATGTCACCATATCTGTTTTGGAGCTGTTTGAGTGGATCAGAATGAAAACAAACCACCTCTGGTTTGTGAACATGTGAGGGAAGTGTGACGAAGCTGAAAGAGAAGTGGATCTCAGTCCTTCATCACATTACTAATGTGCATTACTGGGTGTCTGGTGAGACAATGACCAAGTGTGAGCACCCTACCTACACCCCTGAGAAAGAGAGTCTGCGTCCGTGGCTCCTCCCTAACTCTTTCAGCACGCAAGGCAATACCATCAAGAGTAACTTCATCTTTAGACAGTGAGTCTCTGAGGTTTTTGGGTACAAGAATTTCGTTTTTGTCTTGCCAAATTGAGCGATATTCTAATAATTTCGAAGAGCACCATATCCTTTCAGATTTCCACGCCTTTTGCTTTAATTGGCGGGTTTGGTGGTTGTACCATGGTGCTAGCCTCCTATGTTTTAATAATTTCCTTTTTATAGGGGCAATAGAATCTAATGTTGTTCGCAGTGAGCCTGCAGCACTATTAACAAGATTATCAATTTGGGAGGGACTAAAGTTGTTATAGGACTCTTATATTCAGACATGGCATTGAATTAAACACTGAAGGAATCTCCTCCTTAAATTTAGCTACAGCACTGTCAGATAGACATCTGCTGTAGGAAGTTTTGCCTAATGGCTTATAATCTAATAATATGAATTCAAAAGTTATTAAATAATGGTCAGATAGGAAAGGATTATGTGGGAAGACTATTGAATGTTCAGTATCAATGCCATATGATAAAACAAGGTCAAGAGTGTGATTAAAACAATGAGTGGGTTTATTTACACTCTGACAGAAGCCAATTGAGTCTATTAATGAGATAAATACATTACTAAGGCTGTCATTGTTAACATCCACATGAATATTAAAATCACCTACAATAATTACTTTATCTGATTTAAGGACTAAACTTGATAAAAACTCTGAAAATTCAGATATAAAATCAGAGTACGGTCCAGGAGCGCAGTACACTATAATATACAGAACTGGCTGCAGTGTTTTCCAGGTCGGGTGAGAAAGACTAAGAACAAGGCTTTCAAATGAATTATAATTTAGTTTAGGTTTAGGATCAATTAAAAGGCTTGAATTATATATGGCTGCTGGTGCCTCGAGGAATGTGAGTATTAATATGATTGGGGACAATATCACCAGTATGTGTAAAGCCTGGTTAATTAGAGTCATGTTTTGTTCCTTAATGTCGAAAATAAGATCACCACACTGATGTTGTAATGTAATAACATTTGCCTGTGATATTTGTCTTTAAAGATTAAAGATGAATTTATGAGAATTAAAAATGTTCCACTTCAACTGTGATTTCTGGCTTCTGGCCAATTGAGATCATCACAAACAAAACGAGGTGTTAAAGAGCAGCCCAGGGCATACTGACAGTTCTTGATCAGGTATGTACGTGCTCAAGACATCAAAATCTGCCTTATATCAGATACATAATAAGACTGTAATGTAGTAGTGCTAATTTTGTCAACATTGACAGTTGTTAGATTGCATGTTGGAAGATGTGCTATGTTTATCTAGTGTGACAAGTTTTTTAACTTGTTTGCGGAAATCATTTGTAAATCACAGTTCATCTAAATCTAAGTGCCCATTTGTCCATGAAGTGTTCAGTGTGTGCATTTTCTGTCAAGTTACCAAAGTGGACAACATAATTTAGCACCATGTGTGTACTTGTCACCTAGAGCCTTGAGGTGAATCCAAAAAGAGTGTCCGTTGAAGTGCCTTATTGTGCACCATGGGGAAAAACTTATCAAGGAGTGAATGGTAAGTAGTTTTGCATTAACCTCTTCTACTCCACCCCTCACTAAAATAAACCAATTTTTGTCTTTTTTTAGGAGGGGCAGGGGATCTTTAGCAGGTCGACAGTATCTGCCACATAGAAGTGGTACACAACATCTGAAAGGTAGGAACTTTAGGATTAATTTTAGTTCATTAATGTCAAGTTTTTCTAGTCATAAATCTATAATAAAGATTGCGTTTTGTTTAGATGTCTATTTGAATACCATTAAGACCACGACGAACTTCTAAGAAAAATAATTTTTTTTTCGGCCATTGGATGACAAGCACTCCCTGTTCATGAAGTTGCTCAGAAACCCTCTTTTTGTCAATATAGCTAGGAAAGCCATCCGTCCTCTGGATCCCCACGTTCTCTTGTGGTTGTACAGTTTCATGAGGCTGTGATTATCCTAGAGGTCACAACAGCTCATATAATGCAGTGAGGTCACATTGGTCTTACTACAATGAAATGGCTACTATGGGGACAGACATCATCACACATGAATATGAATGGGCTCATTGAATCCACCAGAGTCTCAGCCTCAGTCATAAAATAAATTATAGTTTGTATTGAATCAGGAATTTAACTTGAGTTGAGTTAATAAAATTGCCTGTAACAAAATTGTGTTTTAATTAGTTTAGTCTAAAGTAAAAACTATACTTTAATGTTATGTTAAAGTTATGTTTATGAATTTTCACTTTTTTTTGTAAACCAACTTGCAACTAGCTAACTTAGGTAAACGCTTCTTTCATGCAGCTGGTGTCAGAGCTCACCTGTGTTGGGCTTGGCCATGTACTCAAACAAAGGATTGTCAGAGGCCTCGTGAAACGGGGGGGGGGGGGGGGGGGGGAAAAAAAAAAAAAAAAAACCAAAGTTATTCCGAACAAACAAAAAAAAAAGGAGTCCCCCCCTTCCTTGAGATCAACGTTAAGGTACCTTGTAGCAGCTCCTTTATCTTTTAAATTTTTATTTTTCTTAAGTGTGCCATTTGTCTTCATTCCTTATTCCTGGACAGGACACCTATTCTCTCACTTGGCTTTTAAAAAAGCGACGTCTTCATTTCATGTTAAAGTTGTACCGACATCTTTGGCTGTGGGTCGCTCAATTTCTGAGGCAGCATCTCCTTCACTGAAGTATTATTTGCTCATTACATCTCTCTTTTACTTTTCTCTACCTCTCACACACACAACACTATTTCACACCTATTTTTTTGGCCTTTCTTATTTTTCTCTCTTTTACTTTTCTCCCTCTCACACACACACACACACACCTATACACGTGTTCTGATTTGCCAGCCATTTTGGGGACCCAATAACGTTACCCAAGCAAGCAGACACGTATCGTAAATCACACATTCCATTTAAACTGACCGCCGTTCTGGGAAGGCAGTGTAGCGTCATCAGTGAGACCTCGTCATCACTGTAATGTTACCTCCTCCTCCATCTAGGCCGTCACCTGGATACACACCTCCCCTCGCGTGGGTGTGTCCCGCCTACCTCTCCTGACCCCTCCCTCTCTCTCACACATACACATACACATTCACACACACACACACACACACACACACACACACACACACACACTAAACACACACTGTATCCAGGCATTCCTATTTGCCAATCTTTGATTTCTTTAGTAGTGCTTAATGTTGTATACCGACTATAATTATATGATTACAGTTAAATTGATGATTCATTGTCAAATAAACTGCATTATATTTTAAATAGTCGGTTTCTGTGGTCATTGTGTGGAGTGTTATTATACAACTTGCTGGTTGGCGGGGTCAGTGCTTGCATTCACGTCTTCGTATGTATGGTTTCCCCTTTAATTTAAATATTTTGATATTAAAAGTAACGTACATAGAATTTTGAGACTGTAAATTGCAGATTTGTTATTAGTCCATGGTAACAGGGTGGTGCCCCGAGGACAATTTGGTAATTAATAATCAAAATTTAATATTTTGATTATTAGGGTAATTACTTAATTACCCTAATAATTCATTTTAATTATTACATTTTCAGACATTTTATTGAAAACTGCCATTGCATAAGAAAATATTCATATTAGCTAGCTTGGAAAGGCATATTTACTCAATCAGAAACGTGTTGTGAAGTGAGCCAGTTATAATCTGAAACCAAACTGCTAGATGCCATTAGATCCTACACACTGGACCTTTAAGGTAAGCGCAAGAGTAATACAAATAACTCAAACTCTGATATAAATATTTATTTTTTTCTAGGTTTGATTTAGAACACAAGCTAATACATAATACATAATCTCCCTAGTGTCCCATGCGTTCTAGATTTCAGTTAACACATTCAGACCTGTGACAGGAAAGAGACCTCGCCATCATGATAATTGCTCAACTCCCACATGCACTGTGGTTTTACACAGTGGATTAGCGCATAAACCAGGATGAGATATATGCAAAGGTCAGATTCAATCCTCTATCCCACAAGGCAAAGGCCTGAAATATAGATAAGATATTTAACATACAAGGGCCGACTGGTGTCCCTGGGACCCAAAGAATAAACAAAGAAACAACCGCCATTGGAAAACTTTTTTTCTTCTCAAACCATTATTAGTTATGTAAATAATAAACTGATTATTATTCTCTCCCTCTGCAGCTTCAAAAATTTATACATTTGTACTTTTTCCCACTCTGTCCTGATCATGATTAGACTGCCTGTCAATCATATGCATTACATATGTCTTTTATAGTCTTATCTTATATAACAGAAACATGAACATTTTATTGGATAGACATTTATAACATTTTATTATAAAATAACGCATTGAATTTCGGACTTTTTCTAAAGCCACAGTAGGTAACCTTTATAAAAAATAAGTTTTTCTCATATTTGCTGAAATGTTTGCTGTGTCCTGGCAGTAGAACAGAGACAGATTATCTGTGAAAAAAGGTTCTTCTGGCTTGTTCTAGTGCTCCTTATGGCCTTTGCAAGAGTTCACCAGGCTGGGCCGAAATCAACCAATCAAAGAGTGGGTTCACGGCACGGTCCCCATTCATTTTCTATGGGACACAAGCAAATTGCTTTTGGAAGGCATTGTGGAGACGGCATGGGATTGAATGGGGATGCAAAAGGAAAAAAAAGAGAGGAATTTAAACCACTGTGACGTCATCCATTGGTTTGCGGAGTACCATTTTGAAGTCTTGAGTTTGGCAATATGGTCGTCACCATGACAGTTAGAAGGAGTGCAGCATCACACACAATCTCGTATTCCTGATAAACAGTATGCTAAAATATGTTTGTGAAACAATTTTAGGAGAGAAATAGTTAACACAGTAACAGAATCTTGACAAGGTAGCCACACCCTAAAGCAGTGGTTCCCAACCATTGGGCAGCTTTGGTGCAGAGGCGGAGCGGTTCATCCCCAGTGTTTCCTCTAGGATTTTTTTTAGCAGGATTTTTTTCCGAAATCCCCCCCAAAATCAAAATAGAGGAAACACTGATCCCCTAATCGGAAGGTTGTTGGTTCGATCCCCGGCTCCTGGTGACACATGTCAAAGTATCCTTGAGCAAGATACTGAACCCCGAATTGCTCCCGATGCCGTGCATCGATGTGTGAATGCATAAGTTTCAGTTCGATAGGCTTTGCCATCGCTGTGTGAAAGGGTGAATGTGGCACATAGTGTAAAAGTGCTTTGAGTGGTCGGAAGACTAGAAAGGTACTATACAAGTACAGGTCCATTTACCATTTACCAACCTAGGGTCCGTACACCCCCCCTGGGGGGCACCAGAGATTGCAGGGGGTGCACACAACTTTGTCTGCTGAGGTTGTGAAGTTACCAAAATTATTATTTACAAAAATTTAATTTATAAAATCCCAATAACACACCCAATTGGATAATCAAAACCCTGTATAATCCAAATTGAAACATACTTTTGGCTATTTATTACCTATTTAGTGTGTGTATGCGGGTAGGGGTTGGGGTTGGGGAGGCCTGACTTGTCTTGGACACGGGCAAGGGGGGCTTCAAGGAAAAAAGGTTGGGAACCACTGCCCTAAAGCATACCCTGCTTTATCGCCTATTTCACTCTAAATGGGATCATAATTTACTAAATGAACATGGGTGGTGGGTACTGTTGTGGAGACATGTTTGTGCAGGAGATGATCATTATCGAGAAAGGACGATTTCATGGATGCATCTTTTCTATGTCACAGGCTTCCAGGAGAACCGCAGCACAAGTGATTAAGGAGCCATTTGCTCGCACAGAGCTCATTTAGAAAGGTTGTTTAGGCCATAACCTGATTTGCATTAATTTCTCAGCAAAGTAGAAGACAGAAATTCTGTGTCCTGCAACTGAGAATTTAGAGACTGAGAGGCAGAACGTGTGCCTTTAGAAGGCAGGAACCTGGACTCTGCTATTCTGGACAGCCATTGTGCATTCCCACTGTCCTCACTATTTCTGTTTCTGATGATTAAAATCCGCCTGTGCAGGCATTAAGAAATGTCTAGGAATGGCTGTTGTTTGTTTCTTGGCTCATCTCAGCCTTGTGACAGACAGAGCTCAGCTAAGAGCTGCTGAAAGGATTGATGAAGGGTATTTCAATCATCGAAGCAGGGGATCAGGGTACACCAGTATGGTGCTCACAGCATCTTTCACTGGCTCACTTCATTTCAGCATGGTGTACGGTAGGGGAGCAGTGAGGCTTAATGCACGCTTTGACACAGAGGACACAGAAAAGAAAACTTTCTAAGCATTCGCCCACTCTATGCCATGCAGCTGTAATTATACTGTCACCTTCTCAGTGTGATACAATGTGACTAAACAACAGAGTAAGCATCCTGTGCATCAAAGAGACTAAAGACATTCTCAGACCTCTGAGTGTCTAATGTTGAAATGATGCTGATAAGATATACCTTTATTATTCCCCGTAGGAGAAATTCAAGTTACACACAGCAGCATTTGGGAATATAGTGCAATAAAAAGAGTCGGGTCGTCCCCTAATCAGAAGGTTGTTGGTTCAATCCCCGGCTCCTCCACATGACGAAGTAGCTTTGAGCAAGATACTGAACCCCAAATTGCTCCCGATGCTATGCATCCTGTATGAATGTGTTAGTTTCTGTTCGATCGCTGAGTGAATGTGTGTGAAAGGGGGAATGTGGCATGTAGTGTAAAGCGCTTTGAGTGGCGGAGGACCTTTTCTAGAAAGGTGCTATACAAGTACAGGTCCATTTACCATTTACATTAAGAATATTACAAAGAATAATAGAAAATAGAAAACTATAAATGAAAAATATATACTATATGCAAAGTTCAGTACAATGGTGTGCAAAATATTTTAAGCAGCTTGAATAAAAAAAACTGTACATGTGCAATTTAAGATAAATAATATAAGTGAGGTTGAAATAAAACCATTCTTAGTCGGTGGGGTTAGGAGGTACTGGGTGCTGTGGCATTGTGGAGTCAGATGGCTGATGGTACAAACAAGCCTCCAAACCACTTTGAGGCTCGGGGTTGGATCAGTCTGTGGCTGAAAGTGCTCCTGAGCTGCCTCAGCTCAGTATAGAGAGGATGAGAGGGGTTGTCCATGATGGCTTTCAGCTTCCCTCTCATCCTCTTCTCAGTCACAGCCTCTAAACTGTCTAGCTCCATCCCCACCACCGAGCTTGCCTTCCTAACCAGCACACCACAGCAAAGAAGATGACACTGGCCACTACAGACTGGTAAAACATCCGTAGTAGCCGAGTGCACACGTTGAAGGACCTAAGCCTCCTCAGAAAGAACAGCCTGCTCTGTCCTTTCCTGTAGAGGGCCTCAGTGTGGTCTGTCCAGTCCAGTTTATTGTTGAGTATCACCCCCAGGAACTTGTAGGTGTCCACCATCTTTACCTTATCTCCCCTAATAGCAACTGGGGAAGGAGGCCTCTTGCTGCACTGGAAGTCCACCAACTTTTCAAATAGAGCAGGTCTAGACCGAACTCTTTATAACATTATTTACAGAGACCCAACAGTACCACCATGAGCAAGCACTTGGCGACAAGGGCAAGGAAAAACTGCCTGTTAAAAGGCAGAAACCTAGGACAGATCCTTCGGCTCTAGGTGGGTGGTCGTCTGTCTCGACCAGTTGGGGTGAGAGAGAGAGAGAGAGAGAGAGAGCGACAGAGAGAGAGAGACAGAGACAGAGAGAGACAGACAGACAGACAGGTGCACAGCAACAACAGTATTGGCAATGGTAATCTAGCAGGACCATGGCAGGAGGCTCCACCAGGATCGATAAGAACCTGCGAGACGCACAAGAACTCCAGGGAAGAAGTGAAGTTAGTAACATGCATTAATGGGACATGAATGAGTGCAGAAAGAAAGAGGAAGAGAGGAGCTCAGTGCACCATGGGAAATCCCCCGATAGTCTAGGCCTATAGCAGCATAACTAAGGGATGGTTCAGGTCTCACCTGATCCAGCCCTAACTATAACCTTTATCAAAGAAGAATGTCTTAAGCCTACTCTTAAATGTGGAGAGGGTGTCTGCCTCCCGAACCACAACTGGAAGCTGGTTCCACAGGAGAGGAGCTTGGTAACTGAAGGCTCTGGCTCCTGTTCTACTTTTAGAGACTATAGGAACCACAAGTAGCCCAGCATTCGGAGAACGTAGTGTTCTAGAGGGGTAATAGGGTACTATGAGCTCTTTAAGATATGAAGGGGCCTGACCATGAAGAGCTTTATAGGTGAGGAGAAGAATTTTAAATTCTATTCTAAATTTTACAGGGAGCCAGTGCAGAGAAGCTAGTACAGGAGAGATGTGATCTCTTTTCCTAGTTACGGTCAGTACTTGTGCTGCAGCGTTTTGAATTAATTGGAGTGTTTTAATGGACTTATTGGGGCAACCTGATGATAAAGAGTTGCAGTAATCCAGCCTTGAAGTAACAAATGCATGGATTAGTTTTTCTGCATCTGTCTGCAATAGGATGTGTCTAATTTTTGTAATATTACGTAAATGAAAGTAGGAAGTCCTAGAGGTCTGCTTCATGTGGGAATTAAATGACAAATCCTGATCAAAGGCTGTGGCTCAGAGGCAGAGTGGGTCGTTCCTTAATCGGAAGGTTGCGGATTAGATCCCCAGCTCCTGGTGACACATGTCGAAGTATCCTTGAGCAAGATACTGAACCCCAATATGGCTCCCGATTCCATGCATCACTGAGTGAATGTGTGTGAAAGGGTGAATGTGGCACGTAGTGTAAAAGCGCTTTAAGTGGTCGGAAGACTAGAAAGGCGCTATACTAGTACAGGTCCATTTACCATAACTCCATTTTTCCTGACAGTGGTGCTCGAGGCCAAGGTAATGCCATCTAGAGTAACTATATCTTATGACAGCGAGTCTCTTAAGATTTTTGGCGCCAAGTACAAGAATTTTTCTTTTTTCTTTTTTCTTCAATCAAAAAATTGTAAGTCATCCAGGATTTTTTGTCCTTAAGATATGTTTGTAATTTAGATAATTGATTAATTTCATCGGGCTTGATTGATTGATATAACTGCGTTTCATCTGCATAACAGTGAAAGATAATGGGGTGATTCCAAATAATTTTGCCTAAAGGCAGCATATATAAAGTAATTAGTATTGGTCCAAGTACAGAACCTTGTGGAACTCCATGACTAACTGTAGTATTTATTGAAGATTCATTGTTTACATGTACAAACTGCGAACGATCTGATAAATATGACTTAAACCAGCTTAGTGCGGTTCCTTTAATGCCAATTTGATGCTTGAGTCTCTATAAAAGAATATCATGGTCAGTGGTGTCAAATGCAGGACTAAGATCTAATAATACAAGTATAGAGACAAGTCCATTGTCTGAAGCAATCAAAAGGTCATTATTAACTTTAACCAGAGTCTCTGAACTGTGATGACTGAAAATCCTCAAATAAACTATTGTTATGTAAAAAGTCACACAACTCTTTGGCGACTACTTTCTCCAGAATCTTAGAGAGGAAGGGGAGGTTAGAGATTGGTCTATAGTTGGCTAAAACCCCTGGGTCAAGAGTGGGCTTTTTAAGAAGGGGTTTAATTACAGCTACTCTAAAGGACTGTGGTACATATCCTGATAATAAAGAAAGATTAATCATTTCCAGTAAAGAAGTGCCAATTAAGGGTACGACTTCTTTAAGCAGCCTAGTTGGGATTGGGTCCAACAGACTGTTGATGGCTTCGATGTAGAAATTATTGAAGTTAACTGATGAAGATCAATAGCAGAAAACAGTCTAAATATATATCTAAGTTTACATTAGATAAAATTCCTGAACTTGGAGAGCCACTGACAACAGTTGATGGCAGTTGGTGATTAATTTTCTCTCTAATAGTAATAATTTTATTATAAAAGAAGCTCATAAAGTCGTTGCTACTTAAGTTTATGGGGATATGTGGCTCAATAGAGCTGTGACTCTCTGTCAGCCTGGCTACAGTGCTGAAGAGGAACCTAGGGTTATTCTTATTTTCTTCTATTAGTGCTGAATGATAGGCTCCTCTGGCACTACGGAGGGCCTTTCTGTAGGTTTTAAGATTATCTTGCCAAATTGAGCGATATTCTGATAATTTGGAAGAGCGCCATTTCCTTTCAGATTTTCTAGCCTTTTGCTTTAATTGGCGGGTTTGGTGGTTGTTGTTCGTAGTGAGCCTGCAGCACTATCAACAAGATTATCAATTTCGGAGGGACTAAAGTTATTATAGGACTCTGTTATATTCAGACATAGCATTGAATTAAACACTGAAGGAATCTCCTCCTTAAATTTAGCTACAGCACTGTCAGATAGACATCTGCTGTAGGAAGTTTTGCCTCATGGCTTATAATCTAACAACATGAATTCAAAAGTTATTAAATAATGGTCAGATAGGAAAGGATTATGTGGGAAGACTATTAAATGTTCAATATCAATGCCATATGATAAAACAAGGTCAAGAGTGTGATTAAAACAATGAGTTGGTTTATTTACACTCTGACAGAAGCCAATTGAGTCTATTAATGAAATAAATGCGTTACTAAGGCTGTCATTGTCAACATCCACGTGAATATTAAAATCACCTACAATAATTGCCTTATCTGATTTAAGGATTAAACTTGATAAAAACTTTCTTGATAATATTTAAATAGATAAAATACTGCTCCAGAGATGAATTTTGCAGTTTTTATTACACGCTGGAGAGCCTTTCTGTCCTGAGCAGTGCAGCTGCCATGCCACACGGTAACTGAGCTGGTGATGAGGCTCCCGACTGTACATCTGTAGAAGTTGCTGAGGATCTAGTTGACATGCCAAATTTCCTCAGCCTTCTTGAGACATAAAGTCTCTGCTGGGCTTTCTTCAGGAGCTGGTGGGCGTGGTGAGACCAGGTGAGGTCCTCGCTGATATGGGGGGTCTGAGGAATTTAAAGGTTTTCACCCTCTCTACCTCACCTCACCGATGTACAGTGGGGTGTGCTGTTCCCTCCTCCCCCTCCTAGGATTAATAATCATCTCCTTTGTACGCCGTCTCCTCCCCACCACTGATCATTCCAATGACTGTCGTGTCCCCTGCAAACTTTATAATGCAGGTGTTGGTCAGGGAGGTCACACAGTCGTAGGTAAAGAGGGTGTAGAGCAACGGACTCAGCACGCATCCCTGGGGGGTCCCTGTGCTCACAGTTCTGATGCCTGATGTCCGGTTTCTAACTCTGACTGACTGAAGTCTGTCTGTGAGGAAGTTCAGTGCCCAGTTACAGAGGGAGGGTGTCAGTCCAAGGGTGAGGAGTTTTTGAGAGAGTCTGAATGGAATGACCGTGTTGAATGCTGAGCTGTAGTCCATGAAAAGCATTCGTACATAAGTGTCTTTGCCCTCTAAGTGTGTGAGGGCAATGTGGATGGCAAGGTTGACAGCATCATCTGTTGAACGATTCTGTCTGTACGCAAACTGTAAGGGGTCCAAAGTGGCCAGGATGGTCTTTTTAATGTGTGTCATGACTATCTTTTCAAAACACTTTTTTGGGAGGGGCACGATGGTGGTAGCCTTAAAGCAGGTGGGGGCCGAGGCCTGAGTGAGGTTGTAGATGTCTGTCAACACCTCCGTCAGCTCTGATGAGCAAACCCTGAGTGCACGCCCAGGGATGTTATCTGGGCCAGCTGCCTTCCGTGGGTTTGTTCTTCTCAGAGCGGAGCACACCTCTACTGGTGACACAGAGAGTGGTGTGTCCAGTATGCCCTCGGTGGCCAGAATCTCTACTTGTCAGCTGGCGTTGAGGGCTTCGAAACATGCGTAGAACTCGTTGAGCTCATCTGGTAGTGTGACTCTGCTGGTTGCGGCCCCCAAATTCTTCTGTTTGTAGTCTGTGATGTGTTGCAGTCCTTGCCACATGCTATCAGCAGTGGTGTAATATCCCTCCACCTTCAGTCTGTATTGTCTCTTGGCCTGTCTGATTGATCTATGCAGGTCATATCTGGCCTTTTTGTAGTCCTCAGTGTCACCCGAGACAAATGCAGCAGAGTGAGCATGTAGCATGGAAGGTACTTCACAGTTAATCCAGGGTTTGTCATTGGGGTAGGTCTTGCAGCATTTAGTGGGGATAATGTTCTCAGTGCAAATGCTAATGTAGCCAGTTACAGCTGCAGAATATTCCTCTAGGTCCACAGTGCCATCCCCTCTTAGAGCAGCAGTTTTAAACACACCCCGGTCTGTACTGTCAAAGCAGTCCTGAAGCATCAGTTCAGATTCTTCATTCCACACTTTAATAGTTTTACTTACTGGAGGAGCTTGTTTGAGGAGTTGCCTGTAGGCTGGGTAGAGGAACACTGAGATGTGGTCTGATTGTCCAAAGTGCAGCCGAGGCACAGCCTTATAGGCGTTCTTCACATGGCTGTACACTTCAATACATTTTTCCCCTCTAAAATTGGTATCAGTCAAAAATCCCATATTAGTCGGTATAAAATACGGATTACTTTTACAGGTTAGATAAGGTCAAACCAACCCTTTATTCAAGCAGTGTACACACATACATTTCTATGGATCCACTTTGCTTAAACTAAAGCCATCTAAAAAGCTCACAACATGACTGGTGTTCAATACTTTTTACTTAAGTTCTTTCACACAGAACTTTCAGCAGCATTTTTGATTGGTAAGCACAATTCAAATATAAAAAACTAATTGCAGGTAGCAAATGAAATGTTTTCAAATGTTGCACTTGGCTGTCATTTAGCAAGCAGTCCAGTGTATGACACAGCATGCACCCACACTGAAACAACCCTCTTCCTCTCCCGTGTCATCTCAGGAAACAGTCTCTTGTGCTAGCTCCCCCTACTGTCCTTCCCTGACATCATCACTCTCACTGGTCCATTACCCCCCTTTTAAACTGGTTATTCAGATCACTGTTATCACAAACTTCAGACCGAAGAAATGTGTTCCTTTCCAAAGATCTCCAGTGAATGGCAGTAACCTGATCCAGATTATGTGCAACCATAAATAGTCATCACAGTCCACTCCGATTAAGATGGCTTTAATCAACAGTCAGTTTGCAATAAGACTTTTATCCTGAGGAACTTATTTGCGTCTCATAATCTGGGCATACTATACTAACAATCTGAGACCTGGTTGAAATGTTGAGACAAAAAGGCCTTGACTGAACTGAGTCCAATGGATTGTGACTTTGTGTGCTGGCCCAGGATGTCCGGTTGAGGAAGAGGCCTAGCTGCCTATTTTATCTGCTGCTCAGTAAACACTGGAGAGTTCAACACTTTCTAGGTGCATATTATATATTATATATTGCTCATTCAATAACCTGTTTGTCAACCCTGGATGTTGTCACTCCTTTTAAAAATAAATCCTCTTGTTCTGTTAACTCATCCCCCTGGATGAACGATGACATACACTGGCTTCAAAGAGACTGTAGAAAGGTTGAGCGTTGATGGAAAAGCACTAACTTGAAGGTTAATTTTATACATATTAAGGAATTACTCTCATCTTTTCATAAGAATTTAAAAGAGGCAAGAACTGCTTATTTCTCTTATTGTATGATTCCAAAAAGAACAATCCTAGAGCCTTGTTTTGCACAATTGACGGATTAGTGAATCCTGCTACTCCTCCTGTACTGGTTTTCTCAAATGTTGACTGAAATGTTTCTAGCATTCTCTCATTGTAACCTAATCTTACAGCCACTGTTTCTCGAATGCATCCTTCCTCAAGTTCTCTCGACATTGTTTGGACCTCTCTTTTTAAAGATGTTTTTAGCTTTTTAAGACAGCTCTCTCAGCTCTGGCTGTGTGCCTGCTTATTTTAAACATGTAATTATGCAGCCACTTTTAAAAAAGCCAAATCTAGATCCATTGCTCCTCCCGCCACATGTCGAAGTATCCTTGAGCAAGATACTGAACCCTGAATTGCTCCCGATGCTGTGCAGGTCCATTTACCATTTACAACTTGTACATGTTGTGGACAGCAATGTTTGCCTCCTATTTGTCAGATAAAAGTATTTCTGTCTCTTTATCTGCTCGGCTTACGTGTGGAGTGCCACAAGGTTCAAGCCTTGCTCCTATTCTTTTCTGCCTAGACATGCTGCCCCTAGATTCTTTAATTAGTTGATTCAAGTGTATGTCCTATCATTGCTATGCAGATGACACACAGCTGTACCGTTCCTTACATTAAGACAACCTTGGATAACTCTCCACCCTGCAAGATTTCCTAACAGCCATTGAATGTCAGACAACTTTCTCCAACGTAATCCTGACAGAACAAGTCCTCATCATTGGCCCCCAAGTTCAGCAGTGTATTGGTCCTTAGCAGCAAGCCTAAAAAAATCTATGCGTTCTCTTTTACCCACACAGGAATCTTGTTTCTTCCACCTAAGAAACATTGCCAAAATCAAAGGCATATTATCCTTTCAGGATGTGGAAAAAGTCATCCACACTTTTGTTTCCTCCTGTCCTCATTATTGCAATTCAGTGTTCACCACTCTGAGTCAGTCATCTCCAGTTGGTCCAGAATGCAGCCGCTAGACTTCTCACTAACACAAGTTGTAGGTCACACATCACTTCAGTACTGGCCAATCTACATTAGTTCCCCATTAAATGTCGAATAGATTTTAAAATTAATCTCCTATAAAGTACTGCATGGGCTGGCACCACCTTATATTTCTGAATTATTGTGTCCTTTGACCTCAGTGAGATCTCTGAGAACTACTGACCAAAGGGCTTCTGGCGGTCCCAAAATCTAGGCTTAAAAACAAAGGTGACCAAGGCAGTTATGGCTCCCACCCTCTAGAACCGCCTTCCCCTCATTATAAAAAATGCAGAATCAGTTGATAGCTTTAAGAAGCTGCTAAAACCTCACCTTAAAAAAGCACTTTATCCTGTAAAACTTTTTTTTTTGCCATGTGCAGTTTTATAGTTGTTATATTATTAATTCTTGGTTTTTACTCTTTATGTTTGTAGTTTTGTTTTATGTTGTTTTTCTAATGTTTTTACTGTACAGCACCTTGTAACTTTGTGCTTTATAATAATATGTTTATTATTGTATTTATTATCATTATTATTATTATACAACCAACCACGCTGTCGGTGTAAACATCGTGTGCGTGCCAGACTTAGTCAGTCACTAATGTAGCTGTCACGTGCTGCTCAGGCAGGCATTGTGAAAAAAGATATTTTTTACAGCTGCAAGTATGGCGTAATTATTGCAGTTATTTTAAGAACATGCTGCAATAGGCGACATATTGTATTTGAAGGAAAAATCCCCCTGTCGCTTCATCAGTTGTTTGCCAGACCTTGACCTTATGTCGAGTGTGATAGATGGTATGATTGGTGTGAATTCTTTATCACCCACAGAAAAGCCCTCTTTTTCTCATCACCTCTATAGCTTAACACTTGCTGCTGAAAAGATTTAAGCTTTCAGGGACATTAGAGACACATTACTTGTGATAGTATCTGATGAGTTGTTCATTTTATGCCTTTTATTCCCTATTATCATACTTCTAAATGCAAATTCTAATGACGCTTTGGTTCTGTCAAGTTTTCTGTAATAGGCAGAATTTGCTTATTCAAATTTATCATATCAGTTGTCAAGAGGATGAAAATGTAAAAGGACATGCCTTACATTTTTAATCAGGTGTCTTCAGTTTTAAGTTCTTTAGGGAATAAAAGAAGTGTCCACCAATGACAGTTCAAGCTTGACAAGGACTCTTTGATAAGTGCATGATGAATTAAAACTGAAATAATACTGTCTTCACAGCTGCTTAATCCCATCGCTTGAAGTTTTAATGTGGAGTTGTTTTTAGACAAGTAACTTAGTAAGTTTAGTTTATAATGTAAAATAGTAGTCTGTTAGAGTCTCCTTGTTTAAGGATGCAGTAGGTAACTTTAATAAAAATACTTTTTTGTCATTATTGCTGAACATTTTCAGACAGTAGTACATGAGACAGATAATCTGTAAAAAAAAAAAAAAAAAGGTTCCTCTGGCTCCTCCTAAGATAAGATAAGATAATTCCTTTATTTATCCCCATAAGGACAAATTTGACACAGCAGCAATAGGGCAAAGCAGCGCAAAAACAGAAATCAAAGAATGGAATAGAAATAGAATAGAAATAAAATAGAATATCACAGTAAAAATATTGCTAATATTATTAATATTAGAAGATATAAAAACTATAAATTAAAGTATATACACTATTTGTTGTTCAAGTAGGACATGGAGTCCAAAATTAAACTAAACTTTTATTGCTTTTAATACTAAATTAAAAGCAGAAAATTAAACTTAAAGTAAACTAAACTAAAATACTAAAACTAAACTAAAACTACCAAACTACTAAAGTGGAAATTAAATATAAATAGTGTAAAAGGTTTGTGCGTTGTAGGTAGGAGTTCTAAACCAGTCTTTATCTGCTGGGGTTGGAGGAACTGGGAGCTGTGGCGTTGTGGAGTCTGATGGCAGTTGGTACAAATGAGCCTCCAAACCGCTTTGAGGCTCGGGGCTGGGTCAGTCTGTAGCTGAAGATGCTCCTGAGCTGCCTCAGCTCAGCGTGGAGAGGATGAGAGGGGTTGTCCATGATGTCTCTCAGCTTCCCTGGGATGACGTGTCTGCAGGTCTGCAACGGTGAAGTGGATGACGTCACAGGCGTGCGCCGCTACTGCCAATGGAGGAATGTAACCAGTGACGACAATAGTGGCCGTAAACTCACGGGGCAGATAGTATGGCCTTAACCCTATGGCCAGAAGTTCAATATCAGGTGTGCAGATTTCTGCCTTCTTGACAGCATGTCCAGGGTTACACCATTTAGAGTTCACAAAGACAGCGAGCCCTCCTCATGACTTTTTACCGCTCTGTTTCTTCCTGTCTGCCCCAACAAGTGAAAAGCCGGCTAGTTCCACTGAACAGTCTGGTGTAATGTCATTCAGCCATGTCTCCGTCAGACATACTATGCTGCACTCCCGATACTCTCACTGTCCGTTGACCAGGGCCGAGAGCTCGTCCGTCTTGTTGTTCAGCGAGCGTACGTTTCCCATGACAACCAAGGGAAGACATGGCTTGTATTTCCACCGCCTCTCTGTCTTCTTGGTTCTCACCAACGTGCCTGCTGTGGTTCCTCTCCTTCGTCTCCTTAACTCCACCGGGATCTCCCTCTGGCATGCGACACGTAAATCCCGATACCATAGGAAGTCCTCACGTGAATAACCTCCGGTGTTTTGTTGTGTGGTGGTTGTTGTGTCCACATTCCTACACATTGTTTATATTTTAGTTCAACTACGGCTAAAAAAGTAAAAAAAATTAACAACCAACACTGGAGGTCTGTTTACAACAATAAACACAGTGCTATTTAGAAGGAATAAAGAACTAGTAAGATTTAAGCCGCGAAAATAAGAGGCGGCGCAGGAGCTGTTGCGTCAAGCTGCCACTCTCTGCGGCGCTTCTATGTAATCTACCTCCTAGTGCTCTTAATGGCATTTGCAAGAATCCATCAGGCCTGGACTAAAACAAACAATCAGAGCCAAGAAAGATATTTGATTGTTGATTCTCATTCCAAGGGCGTCAAATTCAGAGGCTTTGAGACACTGGGAATGAGACAATGAACTATCTTCAAGCTTCCAACTCAAAGCATCTTATCTTTCTCGGCACATTTTATTTATGCCAATAGAGCCTCTTAAATGTTACACACTGGAGGTTTAAAGGACCAGTTTTTAAAGAATTTAGTGGCCTCTAGCGGTTAAGTTGCATATTGCAACTGAACACCACTTAGCCTACGTCTGTGAAGTTTGCAGGAGAAACTACTGAGTTCGGTCTAGACCTACTTCTGTTATGAATTGGCGCTATACAAATAACACTGAAAAATTTAATTACTCGCAAAATTTGAAAGGCCCTATCTCGAGCCAGTTTGTCTGTTCTGTAGAAACATGGTGGTTCAACATGGTAAACGGTAAATGGACCTGTACTTTTATAGCGCCTTTCTAGTCTTCGACCACTTAAAGCACTTTTACACTACATTCGCCCTTTCACACACATTCACTCAGCGATGGCAAAGCCCATATAACAGAAACTAACACATTCATACACATTCACAGCATCGGGAGCAATTTGGGGCTCAAGAGATACTCCGACATGTGGCAGGCTGAGCCGGGGATCGAACTAACAACGATTAGGGGATGACCCGCTCTGCCTCTGCACCACAGCCGCCCATGGACTCAATAGAAGACGACCTGCAGCGTCTGTAGCTAAACAGCTGATTCTAAGTTAACGGTTATTCCAATATTCAGGTAATTATACGCTAATGAAAACATAATTAAAGATCCTCTTTCCATTCCACCTTGTGGGGGGAATGTTTTACCTTAAATGAAGTAACAGGCCTTTGCTTAGCCAGTAGCATCAGTAGCAAATCCTCATTCTGGCCCACAATTGTAATTTGTAAACATAGTAAATCAGTGAGGAGATGCTATGGTACAAAAAACCACAACGATTCCTAAGAAAAGAGAATAGAGCCACCTAAATGTTACTCACTGGACCTTTAAATAAATTTAAAACAGTGGTGTCTGAGCTATCACATGTGAAAAATGCATGAAGGAAGGCTAAACTGCTTCAGTTTCATTGTAGTTTCATTGTACATATATTTATGATTGATTTTAAAACACTCAACTATTTATCAACTGCATAAAACCTGGTTGTACATGTTGTGTGTGTACAAGCATCAGAATAAGGTGGAGTACTAAGTAGTGGGCAGAGAGGCCTGACATCACATCTGAACTGCTCCGCAAATCCAGCACATCAGCAGCTACAATGTGTGGAAATGACTCCCCCCACTCTGATCCTCGCACCAGTGGGCGATTACTGACACGGTGGCATAGAAAATGGAGTAGAATGGAAAATCTCCCAACTTCATTAAGACCTTTTCTTTCGGCAAGCGAGTCTCTCACACATCTCCATTTAAACAGGTCGGTATTGTGAGTGCATGGCCAAGGCTGTGCCACCTCCATCAGCGTGACCTTGAAGCACGCTCCACTTCCACACATCCAATGTCAATCCTACACTCACGCTGAATAAAACCCCTCCACGCTAGCTTTTTACAAAGGCCACACAGCCTTGATCCTTTTGCAAATCGAAAAGGGTTGTTGTATCAGGAACAAAAAAAACATCCATTCAGAGGCGCTTCTCTGGGTGAGTTGCATGTGTTCATAAAAATATACATGAAATTCTCTTGAGGGTACATGCTGAAATGAGCTTTAATAATGGAACAAAAAAAAACTCATGGTCAAACACAAATCTTATGTAATGGAAACATTACATATAAGTCCATTAAAACGCTCCAATTTAAACGCTCCAATTAATTCAGAACGCTGCAGCACGAGTACTGACAGGAACTAGAAAAAAGAGATCACATCTCTCCTGTACTAGCTTCTCTGCACTGGCTCCCTGTAAAATGTAGAATAGAATTTAAAATCCTCCTCCTCACCTATAAAGCTCTTCATGGTCAGGCCCCTTCATATCTTAAAGAGCTCATAGTACCCTATTACCCCTCTAGAACACTACGTTCTCTGAATGCTGGGCTACTTGTGGTTCCTATAGTCTCTAAAAGTAGAACAGGAGCCAGAGCCTTCAGTTACCAAGCTCCTCTCCTGTGGAACCAGCTTCCAGTTGTGGTTCGGGAGGCAGACACCCTCACCACATTCAAGAGTAGGCTTAAGACATTCCTCTTTGATAAAGCTTATAGTTAGGGCTGGATCAGGTGAGTCCTGAACCATCCCTTAGTTATGCTGCTATAGGCCTAGACTATCGGGGGATTTCCCATGGTGCACTGAGCTCCTCCCTTCCTTTCTCTTTCTGCACTCATTCATGTCCCATTAATGCATGTTACTAACTTCACTTCTTCCCCGGAGTTCTTGTGCTTTCTCGTCTCCCAGGTTCTTATCGATCCTGGTGGAGCCTCCTGCCATGGTCCTGCTAGATTGCCATTGCCAATACTGTTGTTGCTGTGCATCTGTCTGTCTGTCTGTCTGTCTGTCTCTTGCTCTCTCTCTCTCTCTCTCTCTCTCTCTCTCTCTCTCTCACCCCCAACCACCCACCTAGAGCCGAAGGGTCTGTCCTAGGTTTCTGCCTTTTAACAGGCAGTTTTTCCTTGCCCTTGTCGCCAAGTGCTTGCTCATGGTGGTACTGTTGGGTCTCTGTAATTAATGTTTTAAAGAGTTCGGTCTAGACCTGCTCTATTTGAAAAGTGTCCTGAGATAACTTCTGTTATGAATTGGCGCTATACAAATAAAATTGAATTGAATTGAATTGAATATTGAAAGAGTAATAATTGCACAAATTATAAAAATAATCCTGCCTGAAGATCATCAACCAGTGATGTCTCTCATGGGACCGATCAGTCCAAATAGACAGCATCTGCTCGGTCAAAATCAGCATGATTGATGACTGCCACAACAAGAGAGCCACATCTGACTGGACATTTGAATTTGTTCAAAACATGATAAGACAAGCGCATGATAATCTGTCAGTGTTTTGGTCATCACAAAAAGGCACAGGCTTTGACGGCTCTGTTAAATGTTGTAAAAGTGCCTGAAGAGCAGTGTTGACCAGTAACTCATTACTAGTAATAATATTACTTTACCAAGTAAATAGGGTAATTGCCAATACATTTTTTTGTAAAATTTTGTTTACAACATTATTTTTGTACCCCTACTGATGTAAAATCCAACAATCCATAAAATGCATTCATTACTTTTTTTAATCGTGGAGGAAACTAATTTGGAAGATAGAAACGCTTACATTCAGCAACTGGAAATATTGCATTACTTTGATAACAAACTATGCTGGTAATTTTGGACAAAGTTACCAATGTTTTGAGAAAAGTAATATAACTAGTCGTGTAACTAATTACTGCTGGCAGGGAGTAATAAGTAAAGTGATAAAATTACTTTTGAAAAGAGTAAGGAGTAAAGGTTAATGACGTAACTTTTGCATACGTAAGTTGGCCTGGCGTTAAAACTCAGTAAAATTAGAAAGTGGACCTTTGAGCTTGGATTACTTCGTTACACATCATCAAATTTTAACACTAGTGCAACCAGTTCAAATTCAGTACATTAAACTTGAGAGGCAGCTGGACTTGCAAGGTTATAAAATCATATAAGAATCCATCTTGCCAGGCTTTAAACTACTGGCAGCTACAGCATGAGCTAGCATGGTTGAACTCTAGGTGTCTTTGATGACGTGTGTGAGAAGTGACCATTTGCTCAAAAACAAAGAGGGCTCTTAAAGAGGTTAGCGTAGCTGCTGCTAGCATCTGCTTAATAAGAGCTGGAGAGTATTTCCTCATTAAAGGAATATCTCTTCAGCCAACTGGCTTCAGTTTGAAAGTTTAACTACATTATATGGTTCGTTGATCTGATTGGTTGAAGTTCCCTCATGATAGATGTTGATAGATGGTTCATCCAACCGCCTGGCGAGTGTTTTTTTTTAAAGTGCTTGCCCGATTCCAAATGGCGGCTTCCCAGATGACACCGTGTAACAAACCATCTAGTGCAGTCAGGTTACAGTTACAGTCGATACAGTATTAGTTTTTGTTTCATTAGCCCTGGTTTACAGATATCAAAGCACCATGAATAAAATTCAATTTACATCCATTGTACCAGGTTTGTGGTACAATGTTAAAGCCTCAGCAGATAAATATGTTTGGTTGTGATATGGGTGGGCTGATCCTTTAAGTTAAACATTTTCATTCAGACTTATTGAAGAGCAGGGGCGGCTCCCAAGGGGGCACTTTAGCACGCGTTTTGGCTTCCAAGGGGGCACTGTAGCAGGTGTTTTGGCTCCCAAGAGGGCACTTTAACACACGTATTTTAAGTGCACTTAAATTTGTGCAGTATTTTAAGTATTGGTGATATAATTCCAGTTTGTTCCATTGTCTCATTTTCTTTAAGTTTAATTCAATTCAATTCAACTTATTTGTACAGCGCCAATTCATAACAGAAGTTATCTCAGGATACTTTTCAAATAGAGCAGGTCTAGACCGAACTCTTTATACCATTAATTACAGAGACCCAACAGTACGACCATGAGCAAGCACTTGGCGACGAGGACGACGAAGAGACCTTCATATCATTACACAAATGTGAGCCCCAAAATTGATTGGCTACAATTTTGATAATCAATTAATTGTAAATTGTTTTTCATCATACGTCAGTTAGTAAATTTAAACTGTTTAAGGCTTTCGTTTGAGTTTGAACTAATTTAATGAATATATGGAATGAAACTTGAATATATGGAATGAGAGTCTGAATCAGGGGTGGACTGGCCATCTGGCATACCGGGCATCGTCCCGGTGGGCCGTTGACCCAATGTGGGCCGTGACCCAATGTGGGCCGTGACCCAATGTGGGCCGGTCCGGTTCGGTCCGCTATGTTTTTTTTTTTTTTTTCTCTCTCTAAATTCCCTCCAATTGGGCCGGCCAATTGGCTACAGAGGGCTAGCAGTGTGTTGCCAGCATCGACACATATTATTGGTCTACGTTTGTCATCGCCAATCAATCATAGGCTGACAGGCTCAGAGAGCCCTGACAGGGCTGTCAATCACGACACAAACCAGGGTGGGCGGGACCTCATGGCATGGGCCGGAGTGGCGGGACGGGCTGCTGCTGAGCTGAAGATGGATAACCGTAAGAAACGCCCGGGTGGCGCGGAAACACTGCGACTTAAAAAGCTGAAGTCTCTGGAGGTGGAAGCTGCTAAATGTTGGACATTGACAGACCTATTTGGTGCCGGGGTCACCACCCCAGCAGGTGCTGCTGCGCCGGGAGACGAGCGAGTGGAGGCAGACATGGTGAGTAACGTTAGCCTGAGGCTGGCTAGGCTACATTTGGAGTCCAAAACAAAGTAGAAACCATTTTTCCATTGAGTGTGATGGGACCTCATTAACTGCATACTTGTGACAACATATTAGCCCAGAGTTGAAGGGCTGTGACTGTTGGTAGTTGTGGTTGATTTTGTTTAAATATGTCGAATGTGATATTATGGGTTATTATTGTTCAGATGCTATAACGTTAGCTAAGCTAGCTAACAGCTGCTAATGTCAGCAGTCTCTTGTTGCCATAGCAACAGTAAACATTGACATGGACTAATGAGCTGTAAATAGAGATGCAGAATCAAGCTGTATTGAATTTAATTGAATTGAATACTTTGAATTTTAGCACAAAATACAAGTAAACCTATAGGAAATAATGAGTTTAATTTGCAATATTTGCCATTGAATTGTAATCTTTCAATTCATAGGGTTATGGTTAGAGACTTAATAATGTCTCCATGTCCCTCTCAGGTTGACCACTTGACATGTGAGAGCCTGAGGAGTTGTTCCCCCTCCGTCCATTTTCAAGGACTTGCTCTCTCTCTGCCTCCACTTCACCACTTTTTGGCTACTGAGACGTCTCTGATTGGTTGAGTATGTCATGTGTCTTATAATGTGATATGAATTCATACTTGATTTGTGATGATGACTTAATAATGTTTCCATGTCTCTTTTAGGTTGACCACCCTATGTATGAGAGCCTAAGAAGTTGTTTTCCTTCTGTCCCCTTTTGAGGACCTGCTTTGTCTCCTCCATCATTCACTGGGCCACTTTTTGGGTCCTGAGCTTATTTCATGTGGTGAGAGGAATGCAATATGTGTATGTTTAAAGGTTTATGTGAAGAAACATACTATATACCATCATCTCCTGTCAAACAGGTTTTCCTGACCTGCTAGAAGTTCTTCTATGATGCCTGAGAGAGAGAGAGAGAGAGAGAGAGAGAGAGAGAGAGAGCTTCGTCTTGACTTTGTGAGTTTATTATGCAACTTGTTTTGTCTCAGATTGAAACAAAAGGTTTGATTATGATTATTTCCTGGTTGAAGATTTTCATATTGATGATTTTAATTTCAAACATCTGCATATATTTTAAGTTCAATTAACAGTTATGCAGGTAGGCCTTAGGGCTCTTTTGAGACTTAAGTCATCCTTCATGACGGATACATTTGTTCACTAAGTGTCACTACATCACAAAAAGGCTACATGGCTACATATACTTGTCAGTACACAGATAGAGTACAAGTTGTGTTTGCTGTTCCTTGCAGGTCATGAATTTGGTGAGGAGTGGAGCTGGCTGGATGTGGACGAGGAAGTAGGGAAACATATACATGTGCACATACACGTATATGAGAATGCATATCTATTCAGACCTGTAATTCATGTCTTAGACTTTTTCCACAGCTACTGATAATTCTTTTCTCTATTTATGGTTTCATAATGACTGAGTCACTGTTAAAACAAATGAGTTTCAGCTCTAATGCTACTACTGTCTGTAATATGTTTCTATTTAGATTATTTGTCAGGATATTTTGTTATTATTGTCCGAGCCTGGTTTTAACTAATGCTGGGCTTACACCAAAAGATTTTCACAGTCACAGACTAAAAACTGAAAGGGTAGCATGAGGGTTCTTCCCGTTAGTCTCATCCCACCCCTAGTCATGGCGGCTGTGGCTCAGAGGCAGAGCGGGTCGTTCCTTAATCGGAAGGTTGTGGGTTTGATCCCCAGCTCCTGGTGCCACATGTCGAAGTATCCTTGAGCAAGATACTGAACCCCGAATTGCTCCCGATGCCGTGCATCGGTGTGTGAATGTGTATGAATGTCAGTTTCTGTTCGATGGACTTTGCCATCACTGAGTGAATGTGTGTGAAACGGTGAATGTGGCACATAGTGTAAAAGCGCTTTGAGTGGTCGGAAGACTAGAAAGGCGCTATACAAGTACAGGTCCATTTACCATAACGTCTGTTGTGATTTGACACTATAAAGACTGATTGATTGATTGCTATAGCTGTCAATTTTAGTCCTTGAGTTCATAGTTACGTGCTTTATTTGTTAACTGCTATCAAGGAATATGACTCTCCTTTGTAGTATGCATGAGAGGAGATGCTGCGAGATTTGTGGACTTCTATGTAGTGTCTGCTGATAATGTAGTGGGCTGGTCTGGACAGAAAATGCCAGGGCTGAATTTTTGTCCCAGTCCACCCCTGTTTATAACGTGCTTATTTTTTGAAATATCAAAATTCTTCAAAATACTTTTTTATTAGGACGGTCCCCAGGTGCTACGTGAAATATTTTGTGCGAGGCATGTAGGAGGAACACAAAAAAGTAGTTTAAGGACATTTTGCACTCTAATGAAAAAAATATATAGGCGGAGGTGGGCGGGGCCTATATGGGGAGATTCAGCTCCATTCAAAGAACGTGTGGATATAAGGTTTTTGAATGTGCGACAAATTATGCAGAGGTTATTAGCCTAAACGCACCTTTTATGATAGTAGCGCTACCTAGTGGCCGACCCGAACAGCGACGCATAGAATATTCCATTTTCACCAGGCCTGACAACTTTGCCAAATAAAATTGAGTTTTCGTATATGTTCAGGGGGTCAAAAATGCAGTCGAAGGGGGATAAAAATAATAGGTAAGAAGAAATCGAGCAAAAACAATAGGGACTTTCCATTTGACACTGGCTCGGTCCCTAGTTAAAGCTGCAAGCAGCATTGGGCGGGTCCTCGCACTCACAGTGGCCGACTTTGACGGCACGCCACGGACACGCCCTTCAATGTACAGTCACAAAAAGCACGGCGTTCATTCAGCAACATCTTTTTTTTTTTTTGTTAATAAATCTTTTTATTTGGTTTTTTGTTCACATACAACAACAATTCACACAGTGTATGCAAGAAATCTTATAAGAAAATTAGCAGTTGGTTGTCCTACACAATGTATGTTGAAAGCAACAACAAACTTAAACTGAGCCAGAACAGTTCCTATGAACCACTATTAACCAAAAAAACATTATTAGTGGTTCTGTCTAAGTACTCTAAGAAGGGCTGCCAGGTTTTGTTAAAAGCATTATCAGAACCCACCAGTGAAACTCTAACCTTCTCAAACTTGATATGAGTTAGGACCTCTCTAAGCCAGCTATTGTATGAAGGTGGAAGAACATGTTTCCATTTAAACAAAATAAGACGCTTGGCCTGGGAGTTATAAAGGCCAATACCCGGCGCTTTGACGCAGGGAGTTGAGGTGTAGTAAGTGGAGGGGAGCCAAACAGGGCCGTGCAAGGCTCAGGGTTAAGGTCCATATCAAGCACTGTTGCGAGTGTATCAAATATTTGGCCCCAAAAGCCAGTGAGTTTCAGGCAGGACCAAAACGTGTGTGTGATTAGCAGGTGACTGCTTACATCTGTTACAACTGTCACTGGTGCCTGGATAAATCTTCACCAGTTGAGCGTTTGTGTAATGCACTCTGAAAAGAACTTTACATTGTAATAAACTGTGCCCGGCACATATAGAGGATGTGTGAACTAGCTTAAGGATTTGGTCCCATTGATTATCTGAAATTGGAGCTCCTAGCTCCTCCTCCCAGGTCTGTTTCAGACGAGTCGTTGGGTCAGGGTTAAGGGAGTCAATAGCATTATAGATCACAGAGATGGAACGCTTTTGTACAGGGTCGAGGGTGAGCAAGGAGTCAATCAGAGACCCGGGTGGGTGGTTAGGGAAGTGAGGGTAATTGGAGAAACCGGAAAAAATGAGAGTGAGGTAATTCAAACCTGGCTGCAAGCTCTGTAAAATTAGTAAATATGTTATCTTTGTAAAGGTGCTTGACATGTAACAAACCTTTGTTACGCCAGATAGTGAAAGTGGAGTCTGACAGGGAGGGTGGGAATAAATGGTTTTTAACAACCGGTGCTAAAGTTGAAGGTTTGTTCAAGCCGTAGTGTTTGTGAAATTGGATCAAAATTTTACGTGAGTTGGTAACAACAGGGTTCTGTGAGATATTATGAATCTTGAGGGGGAGTCGCGCAGTAAGGAGGGACTGTAAAGAAAAGTTTGAGGACCGTAGCTCTATCAGAACCCAAGAGGGGCCTGTGTCAGCTCCTCTGTCGATCCAATTAATGAGTTTGTTAATGTTGCATGCCCAATAGTATTGGATAGGATTGGGTAGTGCGAGACCACCCAACTTTTTGGGGAGTTGTAAGACAGCTTTTCAGATACGGGGGGGCTTATTCAACCACAGAAATTATGATATTGTCTGATCTAGCAGCTGAAAGAAGGATCGTCTGATAAAAATTGGAATATGTTGGAACAAGTAGAGAAATTTAGGTAGAATCACTATCTTTACCAGGTTAACTCTGCCGGATAGGGAAAGAGGGAGGGAGGACCAGTGAGTCAAATCAAGCTTGCACTTATCAATGACAGGGCGAAAATATTTGTTGAAAAGGTCATTAAAAGAAGCAGTGATGAATATGCCTAAATATCGAAACCCCTCTGTAACGACTCTCAATGGGAAAGAGGACGGTGGCATCTTCTTAGACAGGGGATTGATAGGAAGAAGTTCACTTTTATTAAAATTCAATTTGTAACCAGAATATCTGCCGAATTGGGTTAGAATGTCTGTAATAACAGGGATGGACGACGCGGGGTTTGACACATATAATAACAAATCGTCTGCGTACAGGGCCAGCTTATGGGTGACATCATTCCTGGTGATGCCCTTGTTGTGGAAATTTCTCTGCTCTCTGGTGAAGAATGAAATAGAGAACTTCTGTCGGCCGACAGTTTTATTTTCTTTGCAAAGAAAAGGTCAATCAACACACGAGTGGTCAAAGATGAAGAAAGACCCCGAACATGGGGAGATCTGAACATTTATACCTGAGGACCACCTCTTTCACACCCCTTTGTCTGCTGTAGGGGTCTGGCCCTCCAGGAAGTGCTTTCCCACCCCTCTGCCCACTGCAGGCATCGGGGCCGACCCCCTGCTGGTGTGTTTTACATATGAGGTGTCCTGCAGGATCTTGCATTCAGGTGCAAAGCCAAGTCCAGACATCACAATCTACAAAACACAAAAGGACCTGGCATCTTGTGTTAGGAAGGGGGAGGTTGGGCATCTGCAGTGACTGAAACAAAGAAACTGAATCTACCATTACACCCTCGACTCTCCCCTCCTCCCGAAGCCAGGTGGCCAGTGGATCTATGGCTAGAGCAAACAGGAGGGGGGAGAGGGGGCATCCCTGTCTGGTACCCCAACAAAGGGTGAAAGGGGGCGACCTCACACCGTTTGTAAGGATATGGGCAGTTGGAGAGTCATAAAGCAGTCTAATCCATGCAATAAAGTCAGAGCTAAAACCAAATTTGGAAGGACGTAGTACAAATACTCCCACTCAACCCTGTCGAACACTTTCTCAGCGTCTAAAGAAATTACCACCTCAGGTGTGACAGGGTTGGGTGAGCCAATGATGTTGAGAAGTCTCCTAGTGTTAGATGAAGAGTTCCTTCCAGCCATGAACCCAGTCTGGTCCGTGGAAATTAGGGCAGGTAGGGCTTGTTGCAAACGAGAGGCCAGGACCTTGGCGAGAATCTTTTGGTCCACATTTAAAAGTGAGATGGGCCTATAGTTGCTACATTCAAGGGGGTCTTTGTCTTTTTTTAATAAAAGCGAAATGTTAGCTTCTGATAGGGTTGGGGGCAATCTGCCACTATTAAAGGATTCATTGTAGACGTTAACCAAATTTGGGGTTATTAGGATTGAATATGCTTTGTAGAATTCTACCACAAACCCATCTGGGCCCGGGGATTTTCCATTTTGTAGCTGCCCAATCGCCTCCTGTACTTCAGCCGCTGTGATTGGTGCGCCTAATTTGTCAGCCAGATTGCTATCAACTTTAGGATATGAGAACATCTCCAGGGGGTTGTGGCTCTTCCAAATTTCAGGTGAGTATTCAGACGTGTACAAGTCGGGATAGAAATTCAAAAACACATCATTTACCAATTTGGGGTCAGTGACCACTGCTCCCGATGGCAATTTTATCCTGGGGATTAGTCTCGAGAGAGCTGCAGTTCTAGCCTGATGGGCAAGAAATTTGCCCGCCTTATCTCCCATTTCAACTAGTTGATCTGAGAGCCAGACCATCCTTTCCGTGTCCACTTTTTTCTGCCGGGAAGCAAATGAAATCACCTGACCCCTCAAATATGCTTTACACGCCTCCCATAGAGTGCTTCTTGTGATGTCTGGGGTGTCATTTGCCTGAAAAAAATTGGCTATTTCCTCCTGAAAGAATTTTTTTAAATGTGGATTGTTCAGTAAAAAGTGTGAAAGTTTCCACTGTGTGTGTGGAGACACTCACTAAAATAACAGGGATGTCAAACAGCTTGCCTGCAACACCCACAAACGCCCACTGGGATCTTCAATAGATTTGGTTGGTTCAAATGTTATGTTTTTACTCACAATGATGGCCGCCCCTCTCGCCCTTGCAGAAAATTTGGAATGAAATACATGACTCATCCAAGGTCTTTTGATACGTGAAATCTCAGAGGTCTTAAGGTGAGTTTCTTGAAGGAAATAAATATCCCCTCTAAGTTGTCTCAAATGTGAAATCACTTTGCCCCTCTTGATTGCTCCATTGACTCCCCTAACGTTCCATGACACAAACCTGCAGCCCTGACTTTGAGGTGTAACTGTGTTGTGCATTACTCACCCTTTGTTAAGTGAAGATGTACTGTGGCGATGCCTTGGCCCCTCCAAGGCGGGGGGAGAGAAAGAAAGAAGAAAAAGAAAAAAAAATATCTACCATCTATCTACCAATTAAACATTGTAGCAAAACAGTCACTTTGAGTAAATAGAAGAAAAAAGAAAAAGAAGTGTGAGTTTCCCTCTTATTCCACCTCTTTAGAACAGTGGGGGGCAATATGCCCCAGGAATAAAAAATAAATAAAAAAGTAGAGTGGAGAGGTTGCATCTTCATGTAGCAAAAAAGAAAAAAAGGAAAACAAACTCACACACATTATCCGGACTCACACTGTGATGTAGCGGACATCTTCGTATTAAACGTTTAACTGATATTACCCCTAATAAAATATAAAAGGCATGGTCAATTATTGAAGTTAAATGGGCCATGTGGCAGAACTATCCAAAACAAACAGGGGTAGACACCATACTCAGCATCGGTTCAACAAGCCCAGGTGAGATTTACAAATGTTAACAGAGTCACAGTGTTCGAAAAGCATCATACGACACTAGTAAGAGTTCACAGTCAATGTGTGTTAAACATTATCCTGTCGAGACGCTCTTACCGGCTGGGCGAGTCATCCCGAGGCCCGTGCCAGTAGTGGTGTTAGCATTAGCCGCTAGTGGATTAGCCCATACATTAGCCACTGAGACGGGTCAGTGAAGCAGCCTCATGGAGCGGGCATGGAACTCGCGAAGGCAGTGGCTTCTTCAACTCAAGAGAATCGTTTCTTGTTGCCATCTTTTTTAGTGATCTTCAATGGACTCAGGCAGGCCGACAATCCTGATGTTGTTACGCCGGCTTCTTCCCTCCAAATCGATGTTTTTGGTTTTGAGCTTGGCACAAGTCTCTGATAAGGTGGAGCATGATGCTTCAAGAGCTTGGATGCGTTCTTCAGTTAAATTGGCGTTGGACTCCAGACTCGCAATTCGTTCACCAAAGTCAGTCACAGTGGCCTGCACCGTGTCTAGTTTAGCTTCGAGAGAGATAAACGCCGACCTGAGCTCAGCGGACAGCGCCGCCGATATGGAGTGACGGTGTTCCTCTAGCAAGCTAGTCAGAGCAGGCATGCTAATCTGGCTAGCCATGGCGGTCGAGTCGTCTCTCGCTGTTTCTCTTTCCTTAGCCAGCCTGGTTCCGGAGGCCATGAGGCATGTGCAAAATATTACTTCTTCTTACTGAGAAGTCGAATCAGGTTTGGGTTGTAAAAAGATAAGTTTTTTCAGGTCAGCGCGGGAGAGCGCGATGCATGCGTCTACTCCATTCCCCTCTCCACCGGAAGTCCCCCCAGCAACATTTTTTGACTGTACTGACCCTTTTTGAAGCAGAGCCAATAAAACCTGTAGGAGGAGTTAGTTAAAATAGAAGCCCTGAAATGCCAAAAATAGCATCACAGTTTGAATTCGATTCAAAATGGCCAACTTTGACGGCACGCTTCAAACACTCCCTTCAACGTACAGTCACAAAAAGACCAAAGGGCATGGATGGAACACGAAAATGTTGTTTTTGGACATTTTGCCCTCTAGCGAAAAAAAATAATCTAGGCGGAAGTGGGCGTGGCCTATATACGGAGATGCAGCTCCATTCACCGAACGCGTGGATATAAGGTTTTTGAATGTTAAACAAACGATGCGGGAGTTATAAGCCTGAACATACTTTTCTTAATAATAGCGCCACCTAGTGGTCTACCCCAAAGCGACACGTAGCATTTCAACGTTTTCACCAGGCCTGACAAATTTGCCAAATAAAATTCACGCGAAGTATATGTTCATCAAAAACGCAGTCAACGTTCTGAATAATAATAATAAGAAACATACCAAAAACAATAGGGACCTTCCAGTTGATACTGGCTCGGTCCCTAGCTACATCTGTGTCAGATCACACCATCTGTCGCTGTTTGAGCCAAAGTGGACTGAATGGAAGACAACAAATCATAAAAAAGCGAGACTGGAATTTGGCCCACAAGGCTTCTGGGAGAATATCCTTTGGACAGATGAGACAAAACTGGAGCTTTTTGGCAAGTCACATTAGCTCTATGTTCACAGATGCAAAAATGAAGCATACAAAGAAAAGAACACTGTACCTACTGTAAAACATGGAACAGGCTCGGTTATGTTTTGGGGCTGCTTTGCCGCATCTGGCACAGGGTGTCTTGAATTTGTGCAGGGTACAATGAAATCTCAAGACTATCAAGACATTCTGGAGTGAAATGTGCTGCCCAGTGTCAGAAAGCTTGGTCTCAGTTGCAGGTCACAGGTCCTCACACAGGATAATGACCCAAAACACACAGCTAAAAACACCCAAGAATTGCTAACAGCAAAACATTGGACTATTCTGAAGTGGCCTTCTATGATCGAAATCCTATTGAATATCTGTGGAAGGAGCTGAAACATGCAGTCTGGAGAAGGCACCCTTCAAACCTGAGACAGTTGGAGCAGTTTGCTCCTTATAGTTAGGGCTGGCTCAGGTGAGTCCTGAACCATCCCTTAGTTATGCTGCTATAGGCCTAGACCATCTTGGGATTTCCCATGATGCACTGAGCTCCTCTCTTCCTCTCTCTTTCTGCACACATTCATGTTCCATTAATGCATGTTACTAACTTCACGTCTTCCCCGGAGTTCTTGTGCTTTCTCATCTCGCAGGTTCTCATGGATCCTGGTGGAGCCTCCTGCCATGGTCCTGCTTGACTCCCGTTGCCAATATTACTGATATTATTGTTATTATTATTATTACTTTTATTATTACTACAGTTACTAATATTACTATAATCACTGCTCATTGTCCCCCATCGTGGTTGTTGTCGTCGTCATCATCTTCTTCATCTTCATCTTCACACTAGACAATAAACTGGACTGGTCCACAAACTCAGAGGCCATCTACAAGAAGGGTCTGAGGAGGCTCAGGTTCTTCAATGTCTTCAACAGGATGTTGCAGAAGTTCTATCAGTCTGTTGTGGCGAGCACCATCTTCTTTGCTGTGGTGTCCTGGGGTGCGGGCATTAAGGCAAAGGACACCAACAGACTGAACAAACTAATCAAGAAGGCTGAATCTGTTGTTGGCTTGAAGCTTGTCACCCTAGAGGAGGTGGTGGAGGAGAGGATGCTGGCAAAAGTGCTGGCATTCATGGACAATCCCTCCCACCCCCTCCACACAACACTGGATAAGGTAAAGAGCAGCTTCAGCAACAGACTCATTCAACCCCGCTGCTCTAAGGAACGATATAGAAAATCATTCCTCCCCACTGTAATAAGACTGTATAACTCATCTGCCTCTGTCAGATCTGTAATGGCAATTTTTAAAAACCCTTTACAACCTTTGACCTGGTCATTGTAAAACCATACGCAACTGTTAAAGAGGGTATTATATGCATATAACCTTTAGCCCTGTTTATAACTACACTCTATGTCCGAGTACACAGTGGGATGTTGAGACTTCACTAAGAAGCCAAGGACATGATTATCTCACCACACTATCTGTCTGTTTACTGTCCCAGAACTCAGGAATGTGTAACTGTGTGCTCCAACAGGGATAAAACCCTACTGTTTCTGCCAATCGGGGCTCTTCGGACTTTCACATATGAGAGTGCGTGACGGTGGCATTGAGACCATTCATGGATGACTTGAATAAAACCTTACAGAAAGACAAGATCATACTTTGTATACTTTATTAAACAAATTGCCACCACAGATCCACAATTACAGACTAAATCTACCTGTGTAACATATGCTTCATATCATATGTGATATGTGTTAATATATACCATGTTGATATTATATATCATATTTATACAATATATTATTATTATATTAGTCATGTTATATTATTATTATTATTATATATTATATATTACAACTTATTATTATATAACAATATAACAATAAGATATTATCTATTGTATGTATATCTGTAAGTATCTATTATACATATGCTATATATCATATCAGTATATATGTGTACATATATATATTGTGTATATATATTACAGTATGTATGTATGCACACTTTGCACAGGCTGAATATATGACACTGTTTACATTATACCAATATGAATGTATAATATCTATGTGTATACATGTATATCTGTTCAGTCATAATATTATATATACATATTATTATTATATTATTATACATATTATTAATATTATCATTATATACTGTTATTAATAAAAACAATACCATCATGTCATCAGTACTATTACCACCATCTTGTAACTGCAACTCTTTGCACCTTACCTACCTATTTATCTTTTTTTATCTTTTCTATCTAAGCATTTTATTCTATTGTTGTATTTTATTCTATTGTATTCTATTGTATTTTAATGTAGCGACCCAATTTCCCTCCAGGGATTAATAAAGTCTATCCATCTATCTATCTATCTATCTATCTATCTATCTATCTATCTATCTATCTATCTATCTATCTATCTATCTTCATTGTCACCATCAGTCACTATTAGTGTAGTTGTTGCTACTGTTGTTGCTTCGCACCTTTGTCTCTGTCTCTGTCCTCACCTCGTTACCTCTGTTCTCTCTCTGTCTCTCTCTCTCTCTCTCTCTCTCTGTCTCTCTGTCACAGCCAGGTCTCAGTAAGACAGTAAATCAATATCATAATCTGATATTAATTCATTCACTAAAACAGCTTTAGAGGACAGAGACCTGATATTTAACAGTCCACATTTCATTATTTTATTTTGTGCTACTGTGGAGTTTGTTTACATTTTTATTAGGTTGTTATGTTTAATTCCTTTTGTTTTTATTTCTTTAAATAATTTAGGTGGTCGGGGGACAGACACAGTCTCTATGGGGTTTTGGGTGGGTGACTGTTCTAATGGAAGCGCAGAGAAGTGTGTAAGACAGCAGCTCTGCTTCCTGGTCCCAACTCTGGACTGTCAGGTTTTAGAAATAAACTAGTGCTGTCAAACGATTAAAATATTTAATCGCATTAATGTCATAGTTAACTCGCAATTAATCGCACATTTTTATCTATTCTAAATGTCCCTTGATTTTTTTTCTCATTTTAATGCTCTTATCAACATGGAAAAGTGGATTGGCTTGCTTTGTGCAATTGTTGTTTTTATTGAAAAATCATCCATTGTCGCCTGGCTTTGTCGAGGGGGCGGAGAATTTGCATCAGCTGTGTGCTTGGCCATCAAGTGGTATTTCAGACTGGAAGTGCTGCGATTATAGCTCAGTTCACAACGACAAAACACACAGATCACTTTGGTCTTGTCAATGGAACCATATGGCAACTTTTTAAAAGTAAACTTTCCATTCAGAATATTATTGGCATCCATTTCGGCGTCTCACGCTCGCCATCCACTCAAAACGTAACGTCTACTACTCTTAAACAAGTGTGTGCGGCGTGCCTGTTGTTTTGTTTCCGGTCTAGCTAGATCCGGTGTGGTGTTGTAGTTTTTCTAATGTTACTAGTTGTTGCAACAGCATGTGAAAAAAACTACAAAGTGTGAACATTAATCTCGCGATAAAAAAATGTACGCCATTAAAATGGGTTTGCGTTAACGCCGTTAATAACGCGTTAAACTGACAGCACTAAAATGAACGTTGTCATATTCCTAGATAAGCGAGCCGCTCCGTCCAAAGTGGGATGGATGCCCTCTCTCCTAATGAGACCAGGTTTTCCCCAGAAGGTCAGCCAGTTATCAATATAGCCCACATCGTTTTCTGGACACCACCTCGACAGCCAGCGGTTGAATGACGACATGAGGCTATACATGTCATCATTGGTCAGATTAAAATAATATTTTCCTAAACGTATGGCATGCCCTTTACGGAATTATTGCATGAATGAATGCATGTTTGCCCCCTTGTAGAACTGGGCCTGACTATAAAACGAATATAATTACATGTTATTAAAAAAATAATAGCAATGAAAAACTATATATATCAAAAATCTGGTGGGGCATGTGCTCTTCAAGCTTGAATGGGCATGACTTGACTGTCTTGAAGCAACATCATCTAAAGTATAAGATGGCCCCAGTGACGATGATGTCAGATTTCATGCCATATATTTGGTAAATGGTAAATGGACCTGTACTTGTATAGCTCCTTTCTAGTCTTCCGACCACTCAAAGCGCTTTTACACTACGTGCCACATTCACTCTTTCACACACATTCACTCAGTGATGGCAAAGTCTATCAAACAGAAACACATTCATACCCATTCACACACCAATGCACGGCATCAGGAGCAATTCAGGGTTCAGTATCTTGCTCAAGGATGCTTCAAGATGTGGCAGGAGGGATCGAACCAACAACCTTTCGATTTGTGGACGACCCGCTCTTCCTCTGAGCCACAGCCTCCTATGTGGAATGCCTTCCAGAACGGCATTTTATATTAAAGGCATTACATTTTATATATATATAATATATATAGAGAGAGAGAGAGAGAGAGAGAGAGAGAGAGAGAGAGAGATGAAATGCCATCTGGGAAATTATTATATATAATATGAAATTAAATATATTGAATAAATGTTTGAATATAAGGAATAAATGGCTCATTGTGATGGCCTACAGAGCTTACATTTATCCTTCCATGGATTATAAACCCCCACCACATCCATGTGACTTCAACTTCCATTTACTGTATCTCAGTAGCAAGACAAACAACCCAAGTGCTTGCTCATGGTGGGAACGGTTGGGTCTCTGTGAATAATTTTATAAGGTCTAGAGCTGCTCTATTTGAAAAGTACATTTTTACTGGCTCCCTGTAAAATGTAGAATATAATTTAAAATCCTCCTCCTCACCTATAAAGCTCTTCATGGTCAGGTCCCTTCATATCTTAAAGAGCTCATAGTACCCTATTACCCCTCTAGAACACTACGTTCTCTGAATGCTGGGCTACTTGTGGTTCCTATAGTCTCTAAAAGTAGAACAGGAGCCAGAGCCTTCAGTTACCAAGCTCCTCTCCTGTGGAACCAGCTTCCAGTTGTGGTTCGGGAGGCAGACACCCTCTCCACATTCAAGAGTAGGTTTAAGACATTCCTCTTTGATAAAGCTTATAGTTAGGGCTGGATCAGGTGAGTCCTGAACCATCCCTTAGTTATGCTGCTATAGGCCTAGACTATCGGGGGATTTCCCATGGTGCACTGAGCTCCTCTCTTCCTCTCTCTTTCTGCACTCATTCATGTCATTTACCATGTCATTACCAATACTGTTGTTGCTGTGCACCTGTCTGTCTGTCTGTCTCTCTCTCTCTCCTCTCCCTCTGTCTCTCTCTCTCTCTCTCTCTCTCTCTCTCTCTCTCTCTCTCACCCCAACTGGTCGAGACAGGTTTCTGCCTTTTAACAGGCAGTTTTTCCTTGCCCTTGTCGCCAAGTGCTTGCTCATGGTGGTACTGTTGGGTCTCTGTAAATGATGTTATAAAGAGTTCGGTCTAGACCTGCTCTATTTGAAAAGTGTCCTGAGATAACTTCTGTTATGAATTGGCGCTATACAAATAAAATTGAATTTAATTGAATTTAATTGAATTATACAAATAAAATTTAATTAAATTGAATTGAATTGCTCTGTGATCCAGTTCTGATGCTCACATGCCAATTTTAGTCACTTTTGGCAGTGGACAGGGGTCAACATGGGCACCCTGACTGGTCTGTGGTCTGTGGCTATGCAGTCCCATGCCAACAAACTCTGATGCACTGTTATCTGCCACCTTTCTATCAGAACCAGCATTAACTTTTTCAGCAATCTGAGCTACAGTAGCTCGTCTTTTGGATCAGACCACATGGGCCAGCCTTCGCTACCCATGTGCATCAATGAGCCTGGGCCCCCCCATGACCCTGTCTCCGGTTCATCGCTTTTCCTTCCTTAGAGCACTTTTGATAGGTACTGACCTCTGCAGACCAGGAACACCCCACAAAAGCTGCAGTGCAGAGAGATGCTCTGATCTAGTTTAGCCACCACAATTTGGCCCTTGTCAAAGATAATGTGATAACGCTGTATATATTCAAGATTCATTCCATATATTTTTGTATATATTTTTAAATATTTTTCTTTCACATATATATATGACATTCACAAATACTGACTTTTCAAGATATCAATGGAAATAATTGACAATTCTTCAATTTATGTTTTCATGTATAGTAAGTTGCATCGCTAAAACAAATACTTGGTATTATATTTGCGTCATTCTTTTCATTAAAAAACTTTGCCACTTCACAGCACAAGAAGTAGTGTTTTGCTGCTGGCTTGAGTTGGATACATGCTGACATGTTAGGCTCCGTTATATCCCTTTAAATGTATTTGTGAACAAAGGGGCAAAAAATAGCAGGGGAATCCTGTATGTTTTCTTGTCACAGTAATTATCCTGTTGTGGAGAGAGCCATCTCTTAACAGCTCTTTTACTGTCAGTACACAATGTACCTCACTGTAAGGGCTGTAATTGTAATAAATTTAGTGGAGCTCAGCAGCAGAAATTACAGCATCTATGCTCTGGATGTAACCTCAAAGACAAGAAGACAATAGTGCAAATGATCTGTTTGTCTTTAGAATAGCTGTGAAAACATGTTTGGAGATGGACAAGAGTTTTGTCTTCAGAAATGGTCTCATATTTTCATGTGGAAATCTTAAATAAGTAAATATTTGCATGTAAGAAGGTCTCTCAGCTTGTGATTTGAAAGAAGAGCTCCTTGTCTGAAATTACAACAGAGACTGAGATGCACTTCGGTGACCAGTGAGTCATGTAGCCTGTGTGTGGAGGGATGATGAAGCACAGTGTGCATTAAGTAATGAATACTTAAGCTCGCTAGCCCAAATGGCTGGGATTATGGGATCCCACATGGCAGCCGTGATTAACATAGTCACAATTCATTTCTGATATAATCTGGAGGCTTTAAATGTAAAATGTATTCAAAGGTAAGAGGGTTAATGGAAAATGGGCCACAAACTGGATTAGAGGTGAAGAGGCGTATTGGCTTTGTGACTAACTCACCTAAGATTTTAAATAAAATTTGTAATATACAAGATACAACTTTAAATAGAGATATCTGTTGTAAAATGTCCTTGGTACACTGTACATACAGTATAGCGAGGCTAAAGGCCAGTGGTTCCTGACTGGTCAGAGGGTCAACATTTCTCCATACTCATCGAACCCCACAGGGTTCGAATTATACAGCAGCTTTCAGGGGAGCTTTATTTTCTGGTATGCTCTGCTACTAATCTTGTCAGATGCACACACATGGAAGTGTGTGCCAGCACGGCCAATTGCAGGGTTACTCCACAAAACATTTTATACGGACAGTTTATGCTGTCAATAACATTTCATAGAAGCTAAACAACAATAACATAAGGCTACTTTTTCAGTATCAAAGAATACAATTGTTTTTACATGGGAGGACTTAAAATATCATAGGCAGCTTTCTCTATGTCTCTCTGTCCCTTCACTTCCCTGTCGTTCCTCTTCTGTTTCTGGAAATGTGAATTAGGGACGAAAGTTCTACTTAACAGCAATGGAAAAACAGGCAGACTAAGAAACTAAACTAAGTGGTGTGCTCTCTATGTCTGACTGTCCATTAATCTCCATCAATCAATCAACGAATAAACAAGCAACACTGACCCAAAAATGGACGATGTTGTAGAGCCTCCCCCTGAATGTCTTGCACGGCTCCACTTAACTCCCCCCTAATTCAAACCATGTGCTCACATACAGGCTAACTTAACACCCATTTAATTTTATTTCCATATTGTGGCCTCTAAAACTATTTTACAGCAAATGAAGCAACACAGTCTTTTTTATTTTTAAAATTAACCTTCATTTAACTAGGGAACACCCACTGAAAGTGAGATCTCATTTTCAATGTGCCATTTGACTGTTATGGTCAGTAGTTGCTAGAGTTTTCTCCTCCCTGGTGTCCCTGTCTCTCTGTGTGTGTGGACTCCTCCCTCTCTCCCTGATTACCTGCTCACCTGTCTGACTGCTCAAACCTGCCAGCTAGTGGTGGGCGATACCGCAAGATTTGGTATCGATCCGATACCGATCCGATACCAGTCAGTATCACCGATACCAATACTGATACTTATGCTGCTCCTTTCCAGCTGTTCTGTCCGCCGTGACAGGAGCGGCACTCAAAAGCAGCGGCACTTACACAGAGACAGACAGATTGCCTCCGCAGCAGCGCAGACAGGACAGAAACTAAAGTATCGATCCCATTACACTGGTATCGATCAATATCAATACCAACGTTGGATCGATATATCGGTATTTTGGATCGATGCGCCCACCACTACTGCCAGGCATGCACTCATCAGTAGCAGTATATGGTTCTCCATCCACTCTCCGCCAGATCGTTGTCTCTACATGCCTGGTAGTAACTTTCTTGGCCAGTAAGAGAACTAACTAACTCATTCATTCACATTCACACACCAATGACACAGCATCAGGAGCAATTTGGGGTTCAGTATCCTGCTCAAGGATGCTTTGCCATGCGGCAGGGAGTAGCTGGGCAATCAAACCAATAACCTTCTGGTTAGTGGACCACCTGCTCTACCTCTGAGCCACAGCTGCCCCAGCGCATAGAATGTCTAAGTACAGGAAGTTGACAGAGGCTCAACTGTTATTGGAGCACAGAGAAAAAAGGGGCGGTCTGAAAGTATATGTCTCATAAATGGTTGCCGCAGTTTTTGGGTTGATACCAATAATTACAGACATTTGGTGTGAAATGTTAGCATTTGTGATCACATGAAAATTGATTAAGAATGGTTGAACATCTCACCAAGACCTTGAGGAACACTATAAAAACATTTATGCTGTGATTTGCCATTGGACCTATTTGGAGATTTATGTAAGAATTGCATTTTTCTGTTCTGGAAATTGCTCAGAAACTTCCTTATTGCAGACAGAGCTAGGACAGCCATCCATCCTAGTCTCTAGTTATTACTTGTACAGTTTTATGAGGCTCTGATTATCCTCGAGGTCACAATAACTATTTTTATACAGTGAGGTCAAATTTCAAAAATGCTCTCATTACAATGAATTGGCTACTATAGGGACATGACACATGAATACAGATGGGCTCATTGGATCCCAAGAGTCTCATTTTTACAGTCATACCCAAGTGGCAAGCTCTGTGCTTTACAGCAGAAATAAATATATTTACAGCCTAGTACAAACATTTTTTTGGTCTCTATAAATAATTTCCCTGTTAGTGACAACTGTACAGGGGTGAATTTTTATACAAGTCACCTGTTTAAATTATATTAAGACTTAAAGTTATGCATTTTTAAGGGAGTAGCTGCTTTGAGTGACAGGTCACAGGCGGCTGTTTTCAGTAACCAGGCTTCATTCAGCTCCAGCCATACTCAACTTCTTTGCCCATTTTTGGATTTGCCAGGACTGCCCATTTGGCGACAGCCAGAGCCGACCACACCATACAACTACTGCTTTTTAGAAACCTATGGGAGATGTTGCATCACACTATTTTTTTTATACACTCTATGGTCATACCCAATTTATGAAGTATGCAGAAATATGCTGTATGCAATAAAACCTGCATTGCTTTTGCTCGAAACTGCTTGGGTTGCATGCTTTACGCCAGTAAAGAGGAGACTTGTGTAACTATAGAACCCATATTTAGCCCCCTCCCCGATATGGTTGGTACTAGTGTGTCTTAGGTCTTTTAGTTTCATATGATATCAGTATTTACAGCTGGCAAGCTTTAAAACTGAACCCACTACAGCCTCTGAAACACAGTAATGTCGGCCGAGGACGATGTCATCCTTGCTAAGTGGAAGAGGTTAAAGAAAGAGACAAATGGAGAGTATGAACCAATTGCATGCAACAGTACCGAAACTGACTGCTAGTGATTCTGAATGAAAAAACAGGTGTAACAGTATTTCAACATGAATTCAAATCCTGTAGGAGGGTGATATTTAAGGAGCCTTTTTATATCCCAGTCTCGAGAACATGGTGAAGAAGCTAAATCCATTAGAGAGAAACTAAAGCCTTTCAACAGGCAAATAGAAGAGGCCACATTGAGATCATGATCAACAGCATTTGTTTGACATGATACTAACCTGCTATTATCATGAATATGCATGCATTCGACTGATTTAAACTTTCCTTCCAAAGGTCACAAGATCAATGAGATTTCCAAAGGTACCATTTTTTTACGTTACATTTACATTCACAGGGGAAATTACTGTGATATTTCACATGCTGATTCTAAGTTTAATGGTTTGCTAAATGGAGGCATGAGCACTTACATTAACACTGTAAATCCTTTTCCTGACACTCTAAAATTTAAAGCTGCAGTAGGTAACTTAGAAATAACTTATTATCATTATTGCAGAAATTTTCACTATATCCTGACAGTAATACAGATAATCTGCAAAAAAATCAGGTTCCTCTGGCTCCTCCTAGTGCTCCTAATGGTATTTGCAAGAATCCCCTGGGCCTGAACAAAAACAACCAATCAGAGCCAAGAAAGATATAAAGACACTTTGGGCTGTTGGCTTGAAGATAGTTGATTGTTGAGTCTGTAGTGTCTGTCTTTGACACCCTGCAACTATCTTTCTCATCTGTGATTGGTTGTTTTCATGGTTAGGTTTCTGCAAATGTCATTAGGAGCACTAGAACAAACTTGATTTTTCATCAATTATCTGTCTCATATAGTACTGTGAGAATATAGTGAAATGTGCAAACTATGACAAAAAATATTTTTAGGAAAATTACTTACTGCCGCTTTAATATATTAGATTTATTGAATGATAACAAGAAGACAACACAAGCAGCTTTTAGTGTCAGTTCTTGGCTTGGGTATAAATCATTTGTCATGATTGATGTTGTGCAGGTGATATCTTTTTTTGGGGGGGGGGGCTTTTATTGCCTTTACTTGATAATGACAGCTGAAGATAGACAGGAAAGGGGGGCAGAGAGAGGGGATGACACCCAGCAAAGGGCCGCAGGTCAGATTCGAACCCTGGGCTGCTGCAGCAAGGACTCAGCCTCTGTACATGGGACGCCAGCTCTACCCATTGAGCCTACTGGGCACCAATATCTTGATCTTGCATGTTGAAAAGATACAGGAGCTGATTGTAACTAAAATAAATTAATTCAGTTGTAGGTGATGTTTGAAAAGAGCGTGCAGAGGTTGTCTTTAGACTATAAATGAGCTTGATTGGATGTTGGGGCATCGTTATAGGCAGGGTTGTTTGTCTTGCTGCTAAGATACAGTAAATGAAAGTTGAAGTTACATAGATGTGGTGGGGGTTTATAATCCACAGATGGTAAATGGAAGCTCTAATGGCCATCATAATGAGCTACCTATGATAAACACATAATTGGACAAGAACAGTAATTTCCGTTGTGAAGTGATAAACTTTTATTCCTCATTATAGTCATAAGTTTACATCACCCCTCACTACCCCTCCCCTCATCTCTCATTTTGCAGGTTCCACATTAAACTGAGCCAGCTATAATTGGTTAGTAGAATTGTGCTGCTGCCTTCTGCTGCCAGTCCTCATCCAACCAGGAAATGAACTTTTTACAGTATGTCAACATACAAGGAGGAAATGCCCCTGGAGCCAACAGCCACTCAGACTGTGCGTCTGGGGATAAACAGTGCCACTTGTTGATGCCACGCACACTTATTGTTCATTTAACTACTAAAAACTCATTTATACTGTCAAATGGGTAACTGAGTCCATAAGTCACATTGAAAAAGGCATGGTTATTGTTAAATTAATGTGTTCCAGAAACCCTAAAGACGTCCACATAAATGACTGGAAATGCACATCGACAAAATAACACCATGATTCCTACAAATTAAACAGATAATAAAAAAGATATTTTAATCCGTGTTCAGACAAAGTTGAATCTATGGCTCAACCTTTGGCACAATACAACATCAACAAGCGAAGTCCTGCGGTGGCCGGTGCACATTCCTAGTGGGTTACTTTTTAATGCAAAACATGTGGAAACTTTTGCGCATAGAATCAATAAGGAGCTCTGGCATTTTATACATTATAATAAAGTTACAGTGCACGGCAGCAGATTTCATATGTATGAGAGATAAGTCAGTCCCTTCTGATTTGGTCATTGTTCTGATAAAGATTTTGGAATGACAAGATTTCCTGATTTCTGTTCATGTCACAATCTTTGCAGACAGGAAACGAGGCACAGATAGATAATTATGTGTTATTCCCAAAATCTTTCAGTGATACCTCATATATCACTATAATTCAATAAATAAATCAATAATGTAATAATAATAATATATAATGTAAAGACATATTAGGCCTGTGTATCTTTTCAACAATTGTCTGTAAATCTGTGGAGCAGTGCCCATTTTAGTAAATTCTTGCAAAGAAATAAGTTTGAATCAGATTTTCCAGCTACTTTTCCTTTGCATTGAACACCTCAATTTGGTAAGTATTGCAAACACCAAATTTAAAATCCGATTTTTCCTATTTCTGTTTTTTAAAAGTGCCTGCCCTGTTTCCAACGATGACTTCCCAGATGGTTCTGTGTAACAAACCATATGACGCCGTCAGGTTACCAATCCACTCGGGTGCCAAACTTTTATCTTTACTAACATCTCATAACCATTTGCTAATTTACTAATCCTTGATGTAAGTGTTGCAAATAATGGACAAGCTGACACTGAAGTGTGAAGGCAAAACATATATAGATATTTCAATTTGAAAAGATGGATTTTCATCATCAAAGGATGGAGAAGGTTTCAGTTTTATTAAAATTAGCATCTTCAGAATGCACAAGGATGATGTGACAGGATAGTTGTTTGTGACACACGGTGGATGATGGAACCTCTTTGGCTGAATTTTGTGAACCCTAGCCCTAACCCTGAATTTCCCTAACCTTCCTAACCCTAAACCCTGACCTGACAAACCAAAAACTGGCTCTTGATAGGGGTCTTTTTTTTGTGCCACTATAGTTTCTTCTTTGTGCTTGGAAGGGGAATGTAAAGCAAGGGAGATAAACTATAAATGCCATCTGTAGATGCCACTCAATGCTACACACTCGTCCTTTAAGTTATCCGAGTGTTACCTGCTTTTATACAGAAATGTAATCATGTGGTAAAAGTGTGTTTAATCAGTGCTAATAAGTGCAACATCAGGAGACATAACTGATTTTAAAGTCAGTATACCTCACAATACCTAGTCAGTATACCTAATAACAGGACCTTAAAATGGGTTTATGCACACTAACATGCGCACATTGATTAAGGAAAACACAGAGGTAAGCTTCAAACCACAAAACAGCCTGTTGAATGGCACCTCTGGAAATCACAGTCATGATGTGGCCTTTAGCAAATGGTATTTTTCTTTGAATGTGAACATGAGGCCTTGACAGAAAAACCTGGAGGTGGAATCATTCAGGAGCCAGAGAGAGGCAGCGTCTTTAATCAGGTATTGACAGAAATCTCTTCACTATTCAACGCAAATACCCCTGAGAAGGACCTTGTCCTGCACATGCATAAAGGAAAGGGCAAACTGAACAGTACATACCCTGCCAAAAGTTAAAAAAAATTTGAAAACTACATAGTAGTTGCAGTGATGAGTGGGTGGCTGTCCTTGAAGAGCAAGGGCAGCATGCTATAATCTGATTTCTGATGCATATATGTGTGTAATTCTAATTAAGTGCATGATAATCAATTGTAATTTGTTCATAAATAATTAATTGTGAAATCTGAAATGGGTTCTCACAGAGTGTGATTGGATGGTGGGACAGAAACCACCTACAGCTCAACACAGGGAAAACCAAGGAGCTGGTGGTGGACTTCCAGCGCAGCAAGAGGCCCCCCTTCCCAATTGCGATAAGGGGGGAGAGGGTAGGGATGACACTCAACAATAAACTTGACTAGATAGACAACACTGAGGCACTCCATAGGAAAGGACAGAGCAGGCTGTTCTTTCTGAGGAGGCTTAGGTCCTTCAATGTGTGCACTCGGCTACTACGGATGTTCTACCAGTCTGTAGTGGCCAGTGTCATCTTCTTTGCTGTGGTGTGCTGGGGAGGAGGCATCAGGACTAGGGGTGCCAACAAGTTTAGCAAGCTGGTGAAGAAGGTTAGCTCTGTGGTGGGGAAGAGAAAAATTTTTTTTTTTTTTTTTTTTTTTTTTGTGTTTTTTTTTTTTTTTTTTTGTGGTGGGGGGGGGGGGGGGGCAGTGGGGGTAAGGGGGGGGGGGGGGGTATGGGGAAAAAAAAAAAAAAAAGGTTTTAAAAAAAAAAAAATAAATTTTATTTTTTAAACCTCTGTGGGGGGGGGGGGGTGGGGGAGGATTATTATTTAAAGTTTTTTCCTTAAAAGCCTTTGGGGGGCCTTTTTGTACCATCAACCATCAGACTCCACAACCCCACCCCCAACATCTGCTGATTAAGACTTGAATAATTAAATAATTAAATTGGACATGTACTGTTTGGTTTAATACAGTTTGGCTGCTTAAGATATTTTGCACACCATTTTTTTGCACATTGCATATAGTGTATACATTTTTCATTTATAGTTTTATATTTAGGGACCAAGTGCTAAAAGTCAAGGACCCTTGGTTCTTAAATTATTATTTTTCTGAAAAAATTCTGCTGAGCAAAACATTTTGTGGTCATTTTTGGCATTTGATTGCAGGGCTTCTATTTTAACTAACTCCTCCTACAGGTTTTCTATTGGATCTACTTCAAAATTGGTCAGTGCAGTAAGGTCTAACAGTTTTCATTTTCTGACTGTACGTTGAAGGGTGTGTCCGTGGCGTGCCAACATTGTTGCCCATTTAAAAAATATTACACTTTTATTTTTTTTTTTTTTTTTTAGGGCTTCTTTTTTAACGAACTCCTCCTACAGGTTTTACTGGATCTACTTCAAAATTGGTCAGTGCAGTCAGTTTTTTGCGTGGCATCCCGTGGCATCCAATTTCAAACCTTCGCCATGAAAGAGGGATTCGTCATAACTTCTGCGTACATGATCCGACTGCAACAAAACTTCACATGTTCGATAAGAGTCCCGCCCTGAACACGTCTACATGATAATATTCGGTAATAGTCAGAGCGCCACCTAGTGGCAACAGGAAGTATCACGTTTTATACTTTTATGTTCTACTCCTAGCAGGATGATCAGATCTAGCTGAAATTTACCTATGAAATGCAAAACACATTGTTGATGATATGTGATGAAATTTTGATGTATCGCCACGAAACACGAATTCACTGTAACTTGAGTGCACATTGTCCAATCGGCTCCAAACTTCACATGTCTGATAAGAGTCCCGCCCTGAACACATAGTGATAGTGCCACCTAGTGGCAACAGGAAGTGCTGCGTGGCGATTTTGAGCTGATTTACGTGAGATTTTCATGTCTTAAAATGTTTATTTTTTTCAAACTTGAAGGACAGTAATCCAGCCTGTATTATCCCATGGCCTGTGCCAGTTCTTGCTGGAGTTCCGCTCCAGTAGCTAGCCATGCAGTTAGCTGGCTTGCTAACAAATGAATCTTCACTATGTGTCACTAAAAGGTGAAGATTGATTGACAGCTGAATGTCATGACATAATTGGTTGAAATCGGTTAGTTCAAGCTTACATAAGAACACGTCACATTTTGTTTTAGAGGAAGACAGAATGATTGGATTTTGATATAATACAAATACATTTTTTGTCATACATTTTTAAGTAAGGGTGCAATATGACTGCAATACTAAAGGGTTTAATGGCCCTTTTCATTTAATCTGAACTTGTTTTGGATCACATTTTAATGTCAGATGTTTCTGTTATTTTGTCCACCCCCTGTATATTTAAAGCTAATTCTTTGAACATTTATAGACACAATCCATGTTACAAAGTTTTGCAGAGAGGATGAGTCATTGACCCTGGTCCATTGTATATTCTGTGTGCCATGCCTCTTAACAGCCACTAGGGAGCAGCTGCACTAACAATGGTGACTTGGTGAATGAATAAATGGATGAATGAATGAAAGTGTTGCTACCCTATCTAAAAGCCCAATTCAAATCTGTTATGATAATTTTTAAGAATGTGGCATGGCATCGTTGAGGAAAGCCATTCATCCTGAACAGGCCTATAGCCAACAGCAGCACTATTATTGGATTCATTAGCCTGATTGCACACAGTCTTTTTAGTATGCAGTCTGTATTTCATCCTGGCCTGGCAAGGTTCAACACTGCGAAAGCGTCAGGAGGTGGAACAGCTTTCTCTGGCTTCCTTTATGAACAAAGAAGAAATTAAGTACAAAAAGTGATGGTCAAATACTGTTACAGGAACTCTCAGACATTGTGACGCAGGAGGTTTCTTGTCAATTGAGTTAAATACTGCGGCAGCGGGGTGGTGAATGAGGGCCACACCCTCCTTTTACTCTGTCCGTCACTGTTGTGGGAGAAGTGCCAGGGGGGCTCCTGCGTATTTCCCTGTCTGAGTGTGATTGATAATGTCTGGGCTTCGTCCTCTTCGTCATTGTGTGTAGAAACATCAGAGTGACTTCACTCAGTAGTGCAGTCATTCAGACTGGCTGGGAATAGGGGATACTTTGAGTCATGAATGCATGAATGAATTCATTAAGTCCTTGTGTACTGATGACTTTTATTAGTCTGATGTATTTGTTTGCAAAAATATGGGGTATGATTTGTTAATATTACTCATACTCAGATAGAAAATATTTACCTTTTTGTCCAGGGTTAGGGTTACTTGTTCTGAATCAAACTAGAGCTTTTGAAAATATACTATTACCATATAGAGTAATGTCTCATTAAAGAATGTATGCTTATGCTTACTGTCACTCAAGTGTATCTCCAGCTACACTAAAAACAACAACACCAGGGCTTGTGTTTGATCAGGAAATTAAAAGAATCTTTTGTGTTTATGTTTAATAAATAATTAAAACAATTCAGATGAATTAAATCAACATGATTCTTGATATGATTTTTGATTTTGTGCATGTTTTCCACGCCTAGCGAATGTTTGTTGTACTTTTTCATGTAAGTTACACTCGAAAGGATAAAGCAAATACGTTGGGCCTACTTAATTTACTTTGGTTGGTTAATGGCTGTTAATATACTGTATGTGGAAATAATAGAATTATTTACAGTACAAACAGAAATTTTCTTACATGTTAGCAAATATGGATACCCAAACCTGTCAATATTAAATGAATAAAACAACTGTACTATGTTTTCAAAAGAATGTTTCTTGTTGTAACAATACAACATATTATACAACGTATCATTTTATCTTGTTAAAATACAAAATCAGTGTATCTTATTAATACTAGAAAATTGTGAAATGGTAAATTATTATTTATAATTTAATATTATTTATTACAAGAATGAAATGTGGACTGTTAAATATCAGGTCTCTGTCCTCTAAAGCTGAATGAATTAATATCACATTATGACATTGATTTACATTGTTTTACTGGGAGCTGGCTGTCCCACGAGGAGTATGTTAGCCTAAATGAATATGACAGTGCTGTAGCTAAATTTAAGGAGATTCCATCAGTGTTCAATTCAATGCCATGTCTGAATACAACAGTCATATAATAACTTTAGTCCCTCCGAAATCGATAATCTTGTTAATAGTGCTGCAGGCTCACTACGATCAACATTAGATTCTATCACTCCTATAAAATGGAAAATATTAAAACATAGGAGACTAGCACCGTGGTATAACCACCAAACCTGCAAAAAGTGCGGATATCTGAAAGGAAATGGCACTCTACGAAATTATTAGAATATCGCTCAATTTGGCAAGATAGCCTTAAAACCTATAGAAAGGCCCTCCGTAATGCCAGAGGAGCCTATTACTCAGCACTAATAGAAGAAAATAAGAATAACGCTAGGTTCCTCTTCAGCACTGTAGCCAGGCTGACAGAGAGTCACAGCTCTATTGAGCCACATATCCCCATAAACTTAAGTAGCAATGACTTCATGAGCTTCTTCTATAATAAAATTATTATTATTATTATTATTATTATTATTATTACTATTAGAGAGAAAATTAGTCAGCAAAAAAGGAACTTTAACTAATGTAAAATCAGATATATATTTAGAATGTTTTTCTGCTATAAATCTTCATCAGTTAACTTCAATAATTTCTTCATTGAAGCCATCAACCTGTCTATTAGACCCGATCCCAACTAGGCTGCGTAAAGAAGTCGTACCCTTAATTGGCACTTTTTTATTGGATATGATTAATCTTTCTTTATTATCAGGATATGTACCACAGTCCTTTAAAGTAGCTGTAATTAAACCCCTTCTTAAAAAGCCCACTCTTGACCCAGGGGTTTTAGGCAACTTTCTTATTCTTATTTCTGATTTCTAACATCCCCTTCTTCTCTTAAGATTCTGGAGAAAGTAGTCGCCAAAGAGTTGTGTGACTTTCTACATAACAATAGTTTATTTGAGGATTTTCAGTCAGGATTTAGAGTTCATCACAGCACAGAGAAAGCTCTGGTTAAAGTTAATAATGACCTTCTGATTGCTTCTGACAATGGACTTGTCTCTGTACTTGTATTATTAGATCTTAGTGCTGCATTTGACACCATTGACCATAATATTCTTTTACAGAGACTCGAGCATCAAATTGGCATTAAAGGAACCACACTAAGCTGGTTTAGGTCATACTTATCAGATCTTTCTCAGTTTGTACATGTTAACGAATCTTGCATAAATAATGGAGTGAAGCCTGCGAGCTAGTTCAGGCAGGTCAACTCGAGCTGCACTGATTATGACATGCCTTATTCTATAATCACTAACCAAGCGCTCCCTTCCAATCTGGCGGTCTATTTAAATTGCACAATTTCCCAGCTCTCCCTCTGCTCTGTCAATGCTGCTGTTGCCCTGCATCCGTATTGCTGGTGCTGCTGCTGCTGCTGGTGCTGCTGCTGGTGCTGCTGCTGGTGCTGCTGCGCTGTAAGCCCCACCACCACCCTAGCATCCACCTGTAGGCTCCGACTGGGGGTTAAGGTATTTGCGCATCACTCCCCAATATCTCTATGTAAACATATCTGCGGGGAGTGATGAGGTCGGAGCCTAGACACCAAAATCTAAATATGCTATACTGCTGTAATAAACATTCCAAACGTGAGTTGGCTGACTGAACTACAGTTAGTCATGGAGTTCCACAAGGTTCTGTACTAATCCTGGATGAGCAGTAATTTTCTTATGTTAAACTCAGAAATTCTTGTACTTGGCCCCAAAAACCTCAGACTCACTGTCTAAAGATATAGTTACTCTAGATGGCATTACCTTGGCCTCCTAGCACCACTGTCAGGAATCTTGGAGTTATCTTTGATCAGGACATGTCATTTAATTCCCATATAAAGCAGACCTCTAGGACTGCCTTCTTTCATTTATGTTATATTACAAAAATTAGACACATCCTATCACAGACAGATGCAGAAAAACTAATCCATGCATTTGTTACTTCTAGGCTGGATTACTGTAATTCCTTAACTCCATTAAGATTCTCCAATTATTCAGAGCGCTGCAGCACGAGTACTGACAGGAACTAGGAAAAGAGATCACATCTCTCCTGTACTAGCTTCTCTGCACTGGCTCCCTGTAAAATTTAGAATAGAATTTAAAATCCTCCTCCTCACCTATAAAGCTCTTCATGGTCAGGCCCCTTCATATCTTAAAGAGCTCATAGTACCCTATTACCCCACTAGAACACTACGTTCTCTGAATGCGGGGCTACTTGTGGTTCCTATAGTCTCTAAAAGTAGAACAGGAGCCAGAGCCTTCAGTTACCAAGCTCCTCTCCTGTGGAACCAGCTTCCAGTTGTGGTTCAGGAGGCAGACACTCTCACCACATTCAAGAGTAGGCTTAAGACATTCCTCTTTGATAAAGCTTATAGTTAGGGCTGGATCAGGTGAGTCCTGAACCATCCCTTAGTTATGCTGCTATAGGCCTAGACTATCATTTCCTGCAGCTACGAAATGTAGCAAAAATCAAAAGATTCTTGTCCTCCAGTGATCTGGAACAATTAATTCACAGCTTCATTTTCTCCGTCTAGATTACAGTAACTTCCTCTACATGTGCCTCAGTCAGGCTTTGTTAAATCGATAACAGGTCCCACATTACTCCTTGTCTTGCATCCCTTCATTAGCTTCCTGTAAAATTCAGAATCAATTATAAGATCTTACTGATTACATATAAGGCACTTCATGACCTTGCCCCCAGTTACATTTCAGATCTCCTTGTGCCTCATTCCACTCCTCGGCCACTTCACTCCTCAAATCTCGGCCTTTTATCCGTTCCACGCTCTACCTGTAAATCTAAAGGTGACCGTGCCTTTGCTGTTTTAGCCCCAACATTGTGGAACAGTCTTCCCCATTCACTTAGATTCACTGAATCTGTGGACTGTTTTAAGCGGCTGCTCAAAACCTCTACAGGCAAGTCTTTTTATAGGTCTCCTTGTTTGTTTTCTCATCTGTCGGGTCTCTTTTAATTTATCCCTCCTTTTTGTTTTATCTTCCTTTGTTTGTTTTTGCATGCTCTCTATGTTTGTGTTTTTGTGTGTTATGTTTATTTATTTTCAATCATTTCAGAAAGTGAAACTCATATATTATATAGACATAGAGTGAAATATTTCAAGCCTGTATTTCTTTTACTTTTGATGATTATGGCTTACAGATAATGAAAACCCAAAAATTGAGCATAGCGTTAGTTCAGGCAGGCCACGAAGTCAGGCTCGGCTCTCAATTCCAGCTACATCATATGATCACAGCTAGTCATAAACACATATCAGCTGATGGCTCAGCTGATTCCTCCTAAGCTTCCTATTGGAAACCATACACAGTCAGCTGACAGCTCAGCTTTAGCCTGCCTATCTTTGCTGCTTCCTCTACAAGCCATTTTCAACCAACCTCCACCCCAGCTCCTCCTTTTTATGTTGTATCTAATTAATTAATGTCATTTTCTTATTGCCATTGATGCTTGCTCTGTTCTGTACCCTGGGAGTCTCTGCTTCCACTCTCCTTGTCTTAAACTTTTCCATGTATGCACATGGAAGGGCAGGGAGATGTGCTCTCCCTGCTTTAAGGTTTTCTACGTGGGAATATATATAGAATGAAACTTGAATATATGGAATGAAAGTCTGAATGTATGGAATGAAATGTCACTTGATCAAGGCACTGCACCATTTTGTGTTTGCCAGCCTAATATTATTCCATAAGGATTTTACTGCAAGAAGTGTGGGCCTGAGTGAGCCTGCATCGAATCTATCTGAAGCAGTTCTTACTAATGAAGAGATAATTAACACCATGGCGAATGCGGGCAAATATATTAACGCTGTTACTGTACTGTAGCTGTATGTTCCATCACAATGCATAGGAAGCTGCAAAAGGTTTAATTTGGTTAAAGCAGGAAAGCAGTAAATCAGTCACTGATCTATGAATGAATGTGGATGATTCTTACAGTATCTGCTGTCCACAACAGCTTTATATTGTATAAAAAGCTTCTCCTTCAGTTCATGAAGTCCCTGCAGCATCTGAAGGCATGGACGGATATGTGAAGTTGTTTTAAGTGCCGCGCCAGAGTTCTGTGTCTTTACGCACGACCGTTTGCTGAGTTTACCTGCATTAAATATAAAATATAAACATACAGACCTCTACACGGATCAGACTGGTCGGATATAACTCTATATTTATGCTTTTTTATGAAGGAGACATCCGGTTACCAGGGCTAATCATAGCCTCATCCAACTTTCTTTTTGGCAAACGTAGTATCTCATGTTTTATCCGTGAAATTACAATGCAATGCAAACGCTACTGTGTAACATTAATTACTGAACTATATGACCATGTACGAGATGAGATACATGACAATTATTACTAAAAGACCATCAGTCAGATAGCTTATAATAATACAAGCGGTTTCACCAAATCAGTGTCTTTATTTATCACCACCTATGATCTATATTTACCCAGCCCTTTTGCAGGTTGCGCTGCTGAACATACATGGACCAAATTAGAAGGTTCACATGGAGACGCCCATACAGTCTGTGCGCCTAAAAGAGCACCTTGCGCTTGGCATTAAGGGTGCAAATTATTAAACTCAGGGTGAAATGCATGTTTGTGTTAACGCGAACCCATTTTAACGGCATCATTTTTTTTATCGCGAGATTAACGTTCTTTTTGGCCTAGCACACTTTGTAGTTTTTTTCACATGCTGTTGCAACAACTAGTAACATTAGAAAAACTACAACACCACACCGGATCTAGCTAGACCGGAAACAAAACAACAGGCACGCCGCACACACCTGTTTAAGAGTAGTAGACGTTAAGTTTTGAGTGGATGGCGAGCGTGAGAAGCCGAAATGGATGCCAATAATATTCTGAATGGAAAGTTTACTTTTCAAAAGTTGCCATATGGTTCCATTGACAAGACCAAAGTGATCTGTGTGTTTTGTCGTTGTTAACTGAGCTATAATCGCAGCACGTCCAGTCTGAAATACCACTTGATGGCCAAGCACACGGCTGATGCGAATTCTCCGCCCCCTCGTCAAAGCCAGGCGACAATGGATGATTTTTCAATAAAAACAACATTTGCACAAAGCAAGCCGATCCACTTTTCCATGTTGATAAGAGCATTAAAATGAGAAAAAAATAATGGGACAAAAAGAAATCAAGGGACATTTAGAATAGATAAAAATGTGCGATTAATTGCGAGTTAACTATGACATTAATGCAATTAATCGCGATTAAATATTTTAATCGTTTGACAGCACTAATATATATATATATATATATATATATACCCCACCTAGAGCCGAAGGATCTGTCCTAGGTTTCTGCCTTTTAACAGGCACTGTTTCCTTGCCCTTGTCGCCAAGGTCTTGCTCATGGTGGTACTGTTGGGTCTCTGTAAATAATGTTTTAAACAGTTCGGTCTAGACCTGCATTATTTGAAAAGTGTCCTGATATAACTTCTGTTATGAATTGGCGCTATACAAATAAAATTGAATTGAATTGAATTGAATTGAATATATATATATATGCCGTTTAGGAAAAGCAGCAAATACGATAACTGGCTCTGCCCTGCTTGTTTTGATTGGCAGAGAAATTGCCAGAAAAAACTATATTGTTGTGAACTAACGACTGCAGGGGTTCAATAGAAATGATCAACTCAGTTATTTTGAAAAAAAATTAAATTCTATCATACTGAGTTGATTTTTAAAAATATATTATGGTTATTTTACGCAGTTCATATTCATTCACATAATTATTTATTTCATAATGTCATCATTTATGTATTCAATGTGGGACATTTTGGGTCATCATAAATAATGATGAAAACAGTAGACCTTAGGATCAGGTTTACTGACACACACAAGGACTGTGTGACTCCTGTTTGTCAGAAGCTCATAAACAGGAAGATAATAGACGTCAGCTAACAAGATACTAAAGATAAGGAATGAACGATGAGGACAAACAAGCATCAGATAATATAAATGATCAACAGCAGCTGGACAAACGGAAATATACAGGTTGAATAAATATATTAGATGCTAACTGTTCTACATAGTACAGACACAATCAGCCTACTTTTATTGGTAGATACAGTGTATACAGCCCAAATAAAAGGTACATTTGATATGATTTGACATGATGTGATATATATGTATACAAAACATAGTACAAATAGAAAATACAAAATTTAGTTAGTTTTACTTTTTAATTTTGTGAGTGAAATGAACACATCTATTTACAGTGTTAATATATGTTTAGTTCAGTCTCTTTCTCTTTGCTGAGTCTGTGTTCTACAGAGCCCCTACATAGTCTATTACCAGCATAGTAATAGTAGAAACACTATGAACTACTCTACTCTACTACTCTCACTACTCAAAGTATTTAAGTGTTCAAAGAGATATTTCTCAAATGTTCTATTACACAAAAAACAAATAGTTACAGCAGTTGTTTCAGCTATGCATGTATGAAAATGTATATCATACAGGAAATTCACTCTAAAAGACCATGCCAATGACGAAACTAAATTATAATGATTTATTTCATATAATGGATAAAGGTAAACCAAGATTATGAACTGAAGGAGGGACAACAGAGCTACGGAGCTATCGTTCCTGGTAATAGTAATTTGCCAACAAAAAACAAATAAAAGATCTGCACTCAAAGCAGGGTAACCCGCAAAAATGTTGCCTAACGGGTAAAAAATATATTTATTTAAATTCACGGTTACTGGTATAAATGAATTAAATGTGGGCAGGCAGTGGGTGAGAACAAAAATGTGCTCTTTTTCTGGAGAAATGATTGTGCAGCATTTTCTGGAGCTTTCAACCACATGAAATGGTCTTCATCAGTGTATGGTGTTTTAGTATTACACAACCTTTATTTTTGAGTCCTGTAGCTGAACCTCCTGTGTGGTCATGCTTTGGAACAAACTGTACAACCAAGCGGGAGGTACAACTCTTTTAGCTGTGTTTGTGGGTGGGAAGCCAGCAGGGGTTCTTATCCTTGTTGCTGCACTGGTGACTTCTACCACTTGGTCGGGGTCCCTGCACAGAGGGCTCGGAGCTGACTAGGATATCATGAACCTCCTACACCTTATGCCCTCCTGGTGAAGCTCATTGCTGGCAAGTGAATAGTGAAAAGTGGCTGGTGATACCATGTGTCATGTGACGGCATGTGACGGTGTGCAGAGTTAAAAGTGTCTAACCTGACTGCACCGCATGGTTTGTTCCAAGACAATTTATTTGATTAAGTCATTATACAACACAAGGTTGCACAACGAAAAGAAAGTTGCAGTCCCTTCATACACACATAGGACATAACAGATAATTAAGTTACATATACATCAAATAAAATAAATCAATATATACAGTTATTTATATACATATATGCATATGTATAGTAAAGCTTAAAAAAATAATAATAATCAAAGAAACACTATAGTAGGAAATACTATAGTTGGGCCACAAACTCACAGATTGAAGCGTGGCAAGATGATGATTAAGATGATTATAATTATTGCAGTGTCAAAAATTGGATTGTCCTTCAAAAAGACATAATTATTGTTCAGGTCTAAGTACAGGTAATGCTGAATTGCAAAAGGCAATTCACAACAAGGAAACAACAAAACTATAAAACGTGCAAACCAGTAATACCTAGATCAATATATTGCTCAGCTTAATACTTACCCAGCATTCCTTTTACAGATCACATTTGGTCCTGGGAAATGGAAAGCAGACATATACAGTTTTATTAAGGCACAGGTTTGACACATTGCCTGTAGCTGCAGTGACAAACCCAGGAGCATCTCTCTGTCCTTGTGTGAGCCCACTTGAAGAGAAATACAGGAGCGGGAGCAGGGAGGGGAGAACCGGTTCATTTAAGAAATGAGTGGCAATGAAAGAGTGCCCAGCAGAGCCGCAAATTAAGGTGACGTGTCCCATCTGGACCATCTTGAATAACATTCCTCTAAACTGAGTCTTCAGTGTGACTGAAAGGCAGTCACCCCTAAACAACTTTCAAAAGGTGATTCATTCTTTTATTCCCTTCAGGCTTTGAAGTGTGTGTGTACAGTATGTGTGTGTGTAGTGTGGAAGGGCAGATGAGTGATGCAACTATTGTGGCAAACTGGATTCCTGCAGATTTCACATTGTATGACTCATTCTTGTAGCATCTAAGAAAATGAAAAAGTCCTCACAACCTTCAAACATGAAATTGTATTTTGAGGTCTATGTGATCTGTGTGTGTGTGTGTGTGTGTGTGTGTGTGTGTGTGTGTGTGTGTGTGTGTGTGTGTGTCTGTGTGTGTGTGTGTTTGTGTGTCCACTTGTGAGAGAGGTACACAAAACTGTACTTGACATTTAGCAGCTAACAATAGCTAACTTAAGTTGATGGTGTGAAGTACAGATGACAATTGCACATGGATTTGTTCAAACGCCTCTCACACTGGAAGCAAACCCCACTCCTGGCACTCCTGAGTACTTGATGGCCAAGCACAGCCACTTCACTTTTCATCCCTCACTCCAGAAAAGTCATGGCTGGTGGGTGTTTTTGATGTGTGGGGGACAATATTAGATTGTAGCTTAATCGTTTGCAAAAAGTGTGGAGAGTTGACTCCAGCGGCTGGTGAAGGCCATAAGGTGCGGTGGAAAGCTCTGCGGATGAAGCAAACTCCGGCTGTTGATGAAGACTGTGAGTTGAAGTCATTGACAGTTTATATAATGGATAGAGCTTCTGGGTTTGTAAAGTGAAGCCAACACGGAAGTGTCTTAAAACCTGCATTCTGTGTAAAGGTTGGCAGGGGGGGCTCTATTGGCTGCAATAAAAAAACAATACAATGCAGTCTAATGGAGAAATGACCCGACTTGCTCAGGGAACAGATATTCCTAATGAGTTTGTTCCGATCTCTAGTTTCAGTCTTCTTCCATACATCATGATGTTCGTTTAGTAAATGATGGTCCCATTTAGAGTAAAATAGACAATAAATACTTTTGATGATTTGATGATTTTGATAAATGTTTTTTGGTTCTGGTTTTCTACCTTTGGGTACTTGGTGAAGTTAAACAAGGTATTGCTTTGAGCAGGTTTTAACAATACAATTATTTCAGTTTTAAAGTACAACTTGAGCTTGTTTTGTTGGTTGGCTCAAGGTAAAGTTAACCCAATACAGTATTTTTTTATTATTTCTGTTAGTATGTTACCCATAGATTTTTAGTGTATAAATTTCTCATGTCCACACTTGGCCAATCACTGCATAAAGTTGGTGTGCTTGTTGAATTGGCAGTTCTGTAACTTTACAAAAGATGTCAGATGCAGGCCCCCCAATTCCAAAGTCAGAAATGTGTCGGGGGAGGGGGATCCAGATAGAGTTGCTCTTATACCAATACCAGTGTTGGAATTTCCTCTGATACTGCCAAAAATGTGGGATTGGGTAATGGCAAGTACACTTGTACTTGTGTGTACTTGGTGTAAAAATAGGAACTATTGTTAGGAAACATTGTTTAGTTCTATGTGTCACACATGTTTTGAAGTGACACCACCTGAGTCACCGGAAAAGGCTGAATGTTTACACGCATGCAGTACGAAAACAGTACGAAGTACCCTTCCTGTGATGAAGTAACAGACTTTAACATGGTGGCAGCGCAAGAGGACTCTGTCTGAGTACGTGCAAGTTTTCTCCGATCAGAAGAGAGTTAACTGATTCTAGTTTTGAGCCGCTAGCGTGTGACTGCCGTGTGATTCCATGGAGGGACTGAAGCCGCCACAAACGTTGTGTTTAGACTCCAGCAACCTTTCTAAAACATGGAAGGGACGAGTTTGCTCTTTATGTGGATCTGGCGATGGCTGAAGCTGATGATAAACAGAAGGTAAAACTGTGCAGCTATCTTGTCGGCGAGAGCGGCAGGGAACTTTTGGATACCCTGATGGGCGACACAGCTAAGGATGCATGGAAGAGGACATCTTAACAAAGTTTGATGATCACTGCAACCCCAGCGTGAACGAGATTGTCGAACGCTATCGTTTCTTCACAAGAAACCAGGCAAATATGCAAATATAGTCAGTTATGTCACTGAACTGAGACTGCTGGCCAAAACATGCAACTTTTAGACTTTGAGAGACTCGCTCATTCGTGATAGGATTGTGTGCGGTGGTAACAACACGATCGTGAGAGAAAGACTGCTACGGGAGAAAAACTTGACACTTGACACATGTTTGCAACTGTGCGGAGCCGCAGAGCTCTTTAAGGAGAATGCTAAAACCATCACTGGGCCGATGGTAGAAGAGGTGCATGCCGTTCAAGGAGCACAGTACCAGAGGAAAGGTACACACAACACAGTGGAGTGTAAATTCTGCCGAAAAACACATGAAAGAAATAAACAGAAATGTCCACAATATCGCTTGGAGTTCCAACTGGTAAATACGGACGGTGCAGTGCCTCTGCTGGGTAGGAAAGCCAGTGAGGCAATGAAACTGATTTAAGTACACCATGAGAATATCATGACAATAGACAGTATAGTCACAGCAGGAAAACCTACAACAGGGCAGTGGACAATAGAACAAATCAAAACAAGTTATGCTGATGTGTTCACTGGAGATGGCTGTCTTGAAGGAAAATACAAAATGGAGGTGGACAGCACAGTGAAGCCGGTGCAGCAGCCAAAGAGACGGGTCCCAGTGGCCCTGATGAAACCACTGAAGGAAGAGCTTAGAGACCTGCAACACAGAGGAATAATCACTCCTGTAGAATGCAGCACAGACTGGATCAGTGCTATGGTGGTAGTACAGAAACAGAATGGCAAGCCAAGAGTTGTATTGATCCCAAACCCTTGAACAAAGCACTAAAGGGCAGTCACTTCCCACTTCCAACCATCGAGGACATCTTACCAGACTTGTCAAAAGCTAAAGTGTTCACAGTGTGTGATGTCAAGAGTGGATCCTGGCATGTACAGCTGGAGGAGGAGTCCAGCTATTTGACAACATTTGCCACTCCATTCGGACGGTACAGATGACTGAGGATGCCGATGGGGATAAGTCCAGCCCCTGAAATATTCCAGAGAATGGTACCTGGTCTGTACATTATTGCGGATGACATCCTGATCACAGGACAAGGGGAGACACAAGAGGAAGCGGAACTGGATCACGATGAAAAACTGAAAAAGTTTCTTGACAGATGCAGGGAAAAGAACATAAAACTAAATGCAGAAAAATTCAGACTGAGACAAAAGGAGACCACATACATTAGACACCGCTTGACGGCAGATGGACTCAAAGTGGATCCTGAAAAAGTGTGTGCCATTGAGCAGATGCCGGCACCGACAGATGTAAAAGCAGTGCAGAGGCTTATAGGTATGGTTAATTACCTCACCAAGTTTTGCCCTTACCTCCCAGACCAATGCAAGGTATTGAGAGACCTGACACACAAAGACAGTGAGTGGAAATGGACAGAAACTGAAAGAGACAATAGCGAATTCTCCAGTATTGAAATATTATAACCCTGATGAGGAGCTGACAGTACAGTGTGACGCTTCAGACACAGGTTTTTGGCGCAGCACTCGTGCAGATGGGGAAGCCAGTCGCTTTCGCAAGCAGGGCACTGACACAAACTGAGGGGCGCTATGCCCAAATAGAAAAAGAGTTTTTAGCAATGGTTTTCAGCATGGAAAAATTCCACCAATACACATGTGGCCACAAAGTCACTGTCCAAAGTGATCACAAGCCATTAGAAACCATAGTACGAAAACCCCTACGAAAAGCATGATGCTGCACATACAAAAATATGACTTGGACGTCATTTATGTGCCTGGAAGAGACATGTCACTGGCCGACACTCTCAGCAGAGCCTATCTTCCTGAGAGTACACCTGTGGAAGCTGAAGTAGAGACTGTCAACATGGTGCAACACTTACCGATCTCATCAGACAGACTACATGACATAAGGTCTGCCATAGAAAAAGACAATACATTGCAGTTTATCATTGAAACAATGAGCCAGAGATGGCCCAAGGACAAGTCACAGGTACCGAGTGAAATCAGGCCTTACTTCTCATTACAAGGAGAATTAAGCCACAAAAGATGGAATAGTCTTCCGGGGTGAGCATGCCATCATTTCTGATACACTGAGATCAGACATCACTAGCCGCTTACACTCATCACATCTGGGTGTTGAAGGATGCCTACGTAGAGCTAGAGACTGTGTCTATTGGCTGGGCATGAACGATCAGATCAAAAAGTATATAGCCAAGTGTGATATCTGCAGATCAATGGACAATAAACAACAAAAAGAAACACTAATGTCACATGAAGTGCCAAGCAGGCCATGGGCAAAGGTGGGCACAGATCTGTTTGTGTTTGACAATAAGGACTATCTCATCACTGTGGATTATTTTTCAAACTTTTGGGAAATAGACTACCTGGCAGATACCAAATCTACCACAGTGATCAAGAAACTGAAAGCTCATTTTGCCCGCCAAGGTATTCCAGATTCAGTGATCTCAGACAACGGCCCACAATACGCATCCCAGGACTTCCAAGAATTCAGCAAACAGTGGGGATTTCAGCATGTGACCTCATCACCTGGCTAGACGTGACTGGGGAGAGGGATGTCTGAGATACCTTACTTAGTCTGAGGCCACTGTGAACTGCACCCAGATAAGTGATGGACAATGGATGGATGGATGAATTTAAATGTGCAGATTTGCAAATGTAACTGGACTTCAACTCTTTCTGACTTTTGCTACATTCCTACTATCTTCCACTGGGCAAATGTGTATGGGAGTTCTGTCCAAAACTAAGACTCCTACGTAGGCACTTCCCACAGTGCTACACACTATGCCACAACTTTTTCGCTTATTAAATGGTATTTGTATAGCCACTCAAAGCGCTTTTACACTACGTGCCACATTCACTCAGTGAAGATGGCAAAGTCCATCCAACAGAAACTAACATTCAACGATGCACAGCATCGGGAGCAATTTGGGGTGCAGTATCTTGATCAAGGATACTTCGACACGTGGCACCAGGGGCTGGGGATCGATCCCACAACCTTCCGATTTAGGAACGACCCGCTCTGCCTCTGAGCCACAGCCGCTCATGGGCTATGGTTAGCGTAAGGGTGTATGACTGCTAGCGAGGTAGTTGACCTGCAAACTCATCTCAGGGAAAAAAAATCAGCCCAAGTGAGCATAAACCTGATTGCCCTGTCCTGTCCATCCAACGTTTTTAGTCTGTGGTTGATCTCCAGAGCAGGGCCGTGATCACTGTGCCCATTTGCTATATCAACTCTTTATTTCATCATTTTTTTCTTCTTCTTTGCCCCTATAAAAAGGAAAATATTAAAACATAGGAGACTAGCAGAAGAAGTCTTACCCTTAGTTGGCACTTCTTTACTGTGATCAATCTTTCTTTATTGTCAGGATATGTACCACAGTCCTATAAAGTAGCTGTAATTAAACCCCTTCTTAAAAAGCCCACTCTTGAGCCAGGGGTTTTAGCCATCTATAGACCCATTTCTAACCTTCCCTTAAGTAGTCGCCAAACAGTTGTGTGACTTTCTACATAGCAACAGCTTATTTGAGGATTTAGAGTTCAGTAATATTGCTGATATTATCGTTATTATCATTATTATTGCAGTTACTATTATTACTAATATCATTCCCCACCCCCCATCGTTGTGGCTGTTGTCGTCATCATCATCATCATCATCATCATCTTCATCATCATCACTATCAGTCACTTCTATTAGTGTAGTTGTTGCTACTGTTGTTGCTGTGCACCTTTGTCCTTCTGTCTTTAGTCCTGTCTCTGTCCTTCTGTCTTAACCTTTACTCTCTTTCTCCCTGTCTCTCTCTCTCTCTCACCCCAACTGGTCGAGGCAGATGGCCACCCACCCGGGGTCTGTCAGAGGTTTCTGCCTCTTAAAAGGAAGTTTTTCCTTGCTGCCGCCGCCAAGTGCTTGCTCATGGTGGGAACTAAGGAGTACGGTCTAGACCTGTTCTATTTGAAAAGTGTCCTGAGATAACTTCTGTTATAAATTGGCACTATCCAATACAATTTAATTGAATTGAATTCTAACCTCCCATATCATACAACAGAAACCTGGTTATTGTTTGTAATAGACTTTCACCCACACTCTGAGAAACAAAAGTTACCTGATACCTGTCCTGTGCAGTAAATCTAACATAGTGTCTATGGTGAAGCTTGTTCCTCCTTATCTCAGACAGATATCAATATTCCTCTCGCATCAGCCACCCGCCCACCAAGTGAGCATCCATTATCCAGATGGACCCCAGGGGACCGACTCCATCAGAAGGTCACAGCATTGTTCATGCAACCAAACTCTCAGCATATAAAGCAATTCAGCCACAAGGAAAAGAGTGAGATTTCGTCAGAAACAAAACTTGATCCCAGGTTGTTTTTCAAAAGTACAACCAGAGACAGATGCACAAACACAACTACAGCTAAAGCTAATGTTTTTATCAAAAAGCAACGCATTTGCAAGGTAATAGAAGACCTGACAGACTTATCCTGCAGTGCGGAACTTTTGTCTCCCCCTTTTGGCAGTGAGAGTAATTACACAAACACTGTTGACGCATGCACATGACGTTACACAGAGCTGCCAACACTCACGCTTTCGCCGTGTGACACACGGTTTTGCCTGTTTTCACATGCACTCACGCCACACATCCAATTTCTCACGCTAAAAAAATCTGATCTTGGGCCGAGACTCCTTTTTAAACTCCCCGACGGTAGATGGCGCTGATGAGCGCCACTGAACCCTATGCGCTGCACCCATATATGCTGCACCCCGTTCTATATATACAGTCTATGGCACCCCGAAGTTGGCGACAGAAGATGAGATACCGAGAAAGACAGCGGGAGAAACTACCTCAAGAAGTCTGATGAGAATCTGAGCTGAGACTAGGTATGTAACAATGAAATGTCGTCCAATTGAGTACTCACTCTCTTAAACTTTAAATCTTGAAATAAGTTATTTGTTTGTGTTTGTGCGTGTGAACATGATTTAGTGTGGTGAAAGCTGTCATAACAAGCAGCAGGAGAGCACCTTGTCAACCTCGTGGTATACTGCATGCTCAAAATATCAGCTCATTGCATTGTTTATTTACTCACATGGCATTTATCTTTTTATTAACAGGCCAAAGAAAAGGACTCACTGTGGATGAAGACTTTTTCTGTAGGACCAAACAGCACTTCGAAAGAAGAATTTAACATAAATACAGGAAATGTGTGCAATAGAAGTGTTGCATGTGCATGTTTTTGTAACTGAGAGTAGAGTTATTAAACCAACATGATCATTTGAATTCTTTAAGGTTTCAAAGATGTCCCATAAGAGACCTTTGCCAGGACAAGAGCGAAACCTTTTATTTTATTTAAAGAACCAGCCAAGTAAGAAAAGACAGACAAACACACTGACAGAACAGCCAGAATGAATGATAGAAATGACAGGACAACAGACAGAGGAGCAACACACAGGACAGAGAGAGCAGGAGACAGGACAGACTGACAGACGAGTAGAGGAGCAACAGACAGGACAGACAGACGCACATGCAGAGGAGCAACAGACAGGACAAATAGAACAACCAACAGGGCAGATGGAAGAAGACACAGAGGGACAGACAGAAGAGGCCCCCCCAATCCAACAGCAGGGCCAGAAGAGTCGTGCTCTGGCTGGAGCAGCAACATATAGATGCATTTTCAAAAATGAGTGGACCTCTTCATGGCCATTTATTACCAGAGGGAGCCTCAACACACACTACTGGTGTGCAGTATGCCGTATTGAAAACTCATGTTGCCACCAGGGTGTGGCAGATGTAGTGCGCCACATAAAAAGCAAAGGCCACCAAGAAAAGCAACAGGCTCTCCAGTCCACAGCCACAATATCCCAATATGCAGTGCCCGTTCCCTCTGTTGGGGGGATGTCTGCACAAGAGGTTAAGGTATGATATGTGTAATGGTCCTGTCAAGGTTCAGTCAAGAGTTTTGTGTAATAGTTGATCAAGGTAAAGTCATGGTTGATAGTTTTGACTAATTTGTGGTTTGTATTTCAGTGTAGTACAGTCCAGTTTTTTTAATTTGAGATCTTAGTTGCTGAATGTGTTTTTTACCTGTGCCCTATTATCGCAGGTGTCTATTTGAAATAAACTAGGTTAGGTTTCAGTTAAGAATTAGTTTAATACCATTCTAATCAAAATATCAATCAACCTACAGGTACCTAGGTCCAATCTTAAACACTGGTCTATGAATAAGGCTTTATTGTGATACCGGCAGTCATTTAGGCACAACAACAGTTTTCTGGTTGAATTTTCAGCTCAAGTCTAGAAGGCCCTACAAGTCATGATGCCGAACATGAATCAGAATAAGTTCAGGTATTGCACATCTTTAGCAGACCACCCAAAAATCCACTAGAATGCAGGAAATCACATCTACTTAATCCAAAATTTCCTGGGGGTGGACCTTCAGCTATGTCTGCTTTTCAGAATGTAACCAATATTGTCCATCTCCAGTAGGCTGCTCCTATCAGCGGCTTTGGGCCTCCCCACAAACCACCAGAATGCAGGGTACAACATTGGTACAACATGAAATGAATTCCAATTCTCTGATATCTGAGCCACCAACTTGTGTGGCTGCGTGCGGGCATAACTTTGGTCACCCCCGACAAAATCTCACTCCAAGATTTTTTGAAAAGTTGGCAGGTATGGTTACATAGCACTCATACCCCCGGAAAGTAAGTTATTTAAGTAGATTAATGTAATAGTTACATGGCCTAATGCAAATATTTTACAAAGACCAAGCTGTCCAAGGGCAATATCACAACATCTGTGTCTGCTCTTAGTCCTTTCTCTCCTTTCTCTAACAAGGAAAAGCTATACCAGTGGTTATCCGTGTTTGTCCTCGATTGCTTTCTTTTTGTTTTGTCAGTAATCTTTCTTTCGAAAGTTTCTTTTTTATCTGAAGCAAACCTTTTCTTGGCCAATTCTTAGGTCTTTCAGTCCATAGTCTCCACCATACTCCTAGTTGCTGTAGCCTACACTAAAGACAGAGATTTACCTGGTGACGATAGACCTATTCAGCATTGTGGAGATGCGTTTGGCAAGGACCTCTTAGTATCTGTTACCGGACCCCGAAACCTAATTTGGGTTTGCCTATTTGATTCTGGTGAGGCAACACCTCATGTATCATGGCAACACGGTGGCTCAGTGGTGACCACTGTCATCTCACAGCAAGAACGTCCTGGGTTAGATTGTGGGTTGGGGCAGGGCCTTTCTGTGTGGCGTTTGCATGTTGTTCCTGTGTTTGCATGGGTTTTCTCCAGGTGCTCCAGTTTCCCCCACCATCAAAACATGTTAGTTTGACCACTTTGACCACTGGCTCAGGTACCTGGGTGCTGCACTGTGACTGCCTACTGCTCCTAGTACTCAAATGCAGAGAATGAATTTCTGTACAGTGATCAATAAAGGATAACTTAATGTTGCAATGCCTGTAAAGTAGTTACATTTATAATTTTATGATCTTCGTGGGGACTGGGATTGTAGATTTCATAACTTGATTCTGCTATTTCTGAAGTGAAAGTTTTAGGTTAGGGGTCACCAGATAATCAGACTTCTGCAGTATCTGGCCAGTCATTCTCAATATATCTGGACCAAAGACAGAACGACCAACATTTCCATCCTCAAGCCCAAGCAGTAGAAGTACAAATTTGATCAGTACAGCACAGTAAACCATACACATTCTCAATCTGTAGTCTTAAACCATGTCATTTCTGGACATTTTGCTTTGAGATATTTTTGTTCCATGGGATGTAATTCCATCAAACATCTAGGGAATTAAATTGTGGTGAGATTTACTTTTGCTGGGAGGCTTATTAATGGCCCCTGGTGACCCCTGGACACCAGTGTGTGAACCACAGGAGTAAACCACATCACTAGATGTTTTAATCAAAGTACTGAGTGGCTACCAGCAGGATACTGATAATACTGAACAGCACCAAAATAAGAACATAGATAGTTTCATGAATATAAAATAAAGGAGATGATGTTGGAACAGAGACTGTGTGCTCAACAAACCTATAAAATATGTGACAATGATGTTTTGGACTTTATGGAGCCAACCAGGGCATTAAGGTAGTTTCAGTGTGCCATAAATCTAACACAATCCAATAACACCTAATTGGAAAGATTAACCACAGCATTACACATACATATTTCAGAAGTGTTATTGGCCTCCTTGTGGATCTACTGTGTGGTGTTTTGTCCAGCAAAATGGATTGTCCTTATGGTTAGGCCAAGCATCAACATGAATAAATACACATGAGATTCTCATTATAGCTGCAGTAGGTAATCTTTATAAAAATAAAATTTTGTCATTTTTTTCACAAGAATCCACCTGGCCTGTACAAAAACAACCAAGAAAGACAGAATGACGTTTTGGGTTGTTAGCTTGAAGATAATTATTTTTTTCACAGATTATCTGATATACTGTCAGGATATAGGAAGGTTAGGTAAGGAAATTTTCACCAAATATGACAAAAACATTTTTTTAATAAAAAATGATCTACTGCAACTTTAAAGGCAGATGACGTGACAATCACATCTTGCCAGACCAATTTTACGATGTGGGTACATTGTCTGTCACAAGTGAAGGCAACATAATGTTGTCCTGGTGACAGATATGAAAAAAATAATTTGGGTCATTTTGGGAGGCAATGACACATAACCTGTTTCCTCTAAGTTGCAGGACTTAATGCAACCTTTCTAAAGTCCAATTTTTATATCAGGTCTTATATATCTACAGAAGAAGGAGTTCTTGTGTCTGCTCATATCTCATATCTGCTCCTGTTGTGAAATATCTGGTGGGCATGTTATATCCACAGAGGAAAATGAACATGTGGTAGCCCCATTAAAATGATCACCACATCTTTAATTTGAAAAGAATGAAAACGTGACACGTACTTTGGTGAGTTTGTTTGTATCAAGTCTCACAGAGTTGGTACACCCATCATTTTAACATCTGTAAATTATTACCACCCTTCTTCCTCATTTGACAATGTCTTATATTACATTACATACAAGGCAAGTATTGGAGTTTTATGTTTTGTATCATATTTGCTGAAATTGTGTTCTGACAGTAGTACTTGCAACATAATCTGTGAAAAAATTCAGGTTCAGAGAAGGAAAAGATATAGCTTGAAGAGTTGATTGTTGAGTCTAATTCAATGTGAATGGGCTAATGTGGTGTAGTGTTAAAGTGCTTTAAATCGTCAGAAGACTAGAAAGGCGCTATACAAGTACAGTCCATTTACCTCTACCATTGCAGCAGAATTGGTCTGGCCCAGTCATGGTCCACACATTGGACGCACTTAAACTGGCCCCATTCTGGCCCTATGTTGGACCAGACAAATAGTTAAGTTATATATATGTATGTATATATATATGTATATATATATATATATATATATATATAACAACTCTGTTTTTATTTAGCATCTTCTAGGCTCTTTTTAATTGAAGCATAAATTAAATTTGGTAGGAATCTGTTTACACCAGGGATTTTCTAATTCAAGTCGCTCATGTATTTACTATTGGCACTGTGTTGCTTTGACTCAGTCATCTCTTTCAGCAAATGATCTGTTTTGGATTCATTCCATGCACTAAATCAACTTATGCTCTAATATATTCATGCATCGCAGAGTCCCATTTGTTGCTGGATGCCTTATCAAAGTTAGAGGAGTGTCCACAGTGGCCGACTACGCATTCCAGCTGATCGTATTACCTCCAGGCAGCGGTATCGACTGCGAATGCCTCTTGGTCTCACTGGACTGATGTCCTATTTGTCCACATCTCCCCACATAATCTGCATATCTGTTTATCTCCGTGCCCCAACTTCAATTCTTTTTTCTTGTTTTTTACCTCCTACATCTTCCTTCTCAATCCTCCTCCTCTGTGGTAACTCCCTCCCATGGTTCCAACAGCTCCATCACCTCGCTCTTTCCAGCTCTCTCTCCTCACCTCCCCCTTCCGTCTGTTAATTGGATGAGCTGTCACAGTTGTGAGGATGATTAAATTCCAGTCCGAAGTGGCTCTGTGAGCATGTAGCCCCCTCCCTGTTAGAGATACGTAATGAGTATTAGTGTAAACCCATCCACAGTCACTTTACCTACAGGAAGTACAACAGGACATCATCACTTTATGTGTCCTAGAACCAGGCAAAATGGTCATTTCGAAGGAAGAAAATTAACCATGTCCATGGTTTGAACTCAATGCTCTTAATTCTCAGAAATATTAACATCTAAATATACTGAATATGGAGGTCAACTAGGGCCAGTCGATGCAAAGCATCCTTCAAAATCTCCTGTTAATGTAAATGTGTTGCAACTTGGATTAATTGAACAAATAGATGAAACACTTGCCATAGAAGACAGACCAAGTCCATTCCCACCACAGGGAAAATATTTGCATTTGCCAATAGCACATGGGTAAATAAAATGAACTTATTGTTAATGTAATAAAGGCACTTGAGCAAATCAAGCACTGGTTGAGGTACATTGAAGCTCAACTTGGTGTGGCAACGTGATCCTCTATTCATGCTGAGCATCCTACTCTTGAACACACAGCTTTTCTAATGGAAATCAGTGGCACCCTCAGGTCACACACCCTTCTCCTTTTCATTCAGGCTTTTATATGAGTGATTTCTATACAGTGTTTCCTTTGAGCTGTAGGAATAGGCTATAATACGGAAGAGGTTTAGGGCCACATGTGAAACATTTATTTTAGATTAAAGCAAAAAGTAAGAATTCTGAGTTAAAAATCTGAATTCTGACTTTAAACTAAAAATATAGTTACGTTTTTCAAATGTATCCCTATTTGTCTTCCATACTGTCTGAGGCATTGAGTGTAAGATGTTGCCAAAGTCAATTTCAAAATGATACAATCACACATGTTTTTTTCACATCTGAAAGATTTATTTGAGTCTAAAGTTGAAAAAACAGTTAGAAATCTTTTTTTTTATTTTATACCAAAAACTGAGTTTGCACACAGACTTTATATGTAGATTTTGAAACTGCGACTTAAAATTTGAGTTTATAACACTGAGCTCCCTCCACTCTCTTTTCCAGGCAGAATAATAGCTTACATAAGGCCCAGTCACCATGAGGCTTCTCCATGGAGTTCTTGTTATCAATCTGAATGCTGAATATTAGTAGGTTATGGTGTCATAACCACTTTATCAATGTTTATGACCAACGCAGATCGCATTTAGACCCACACCGGTGACGCACATCCTTTACAATCCGTAAAGTGCTTGGACTGGGAACTACATTATTACTCTAATACTCGTGACTGGCCGCGAGTAATCACACTACTGTAACGGCGTCACCAATCAGCGCCGCTGAGGCTGCTATATAGGAGCGCACGCGAGGCACACTGGACAGCAGGACGCACGAGACCGAAGACCGCAGAGGCTGCAGAGCGAGCGCGCGGAGAGCTTCGGAGACATTTGGCGGGAGCCCGGCACAGCGCTTTGACGCACGCACGCGCTATGGACTACTGTTGAGCTCAGAGAGAAGACGCACAGTACAGCCGCTGCTCGCGCCTCGAAAACGTACTCGTTTGTATTTTTTGTTCTGAAGTTGATTATCGGCCGTTATTTTATTACAACACTACGTCTAAGTGAATCTAAAAGCAGGTCTGGCATCATGAAGTTGCTGCTTTTACCTGTTTTAATGGCTTTTTTCGCCGTCGCCCAAGTTTTTTGCGAGGAAATCGACCCAAAAGAAGACGCTGACTACTGGACGAGCAGTAATCAGATTCAGGTAGTATACAGCACGGCTTTATTGAGCCCCTATTCTAGAGTTAGTCTGTCAAGTGGTATTTACTACTAACTAATGTGTTCTTGTCAGAGGCAAAAGCAGCACTTGTTTCTTTTATTCTGGAGGAAAGTTGCAGCCTACTACTGTCAGCTTGTTTAACCCACATTAAAGAGCAAAAATGTAAGTGTTTGTGATAAAAGTAAAAAATATGATCGGCTAGTTAATAGTTAAGCCTTAAATGATACCGTTTGCCACTAACAAACACCATACATCTGTCAACAGCTGGCCTTTCTCTACAGAGTTGAACAATAACCCATAATGATGAGATAATAAAGCCTGTTGGTAGTATTACAATTCATTACAATATTATCGGAATCGCAATATGCAAGTCACGTAAGCTGCAATATGTAAGTTAAACAGCATTATAGGCTAATGAAGTACCCTGCAGAGGTGGTACAGACCCCAACAAATGTCACATCATCATGATTTCATTAGGTTGTTTTTTTTGTAAAAATGAAATCTGTGATGACAAAATGATCATTCCCAATAATCGTGAATCATACTACAATCACAATATCTGTCTAAATAATCGCAGCCCTAATAAGTATGGTATAATATCAGCTCCTTAGAAACATTCATCCAGATGTTTTCGGACTCTTTAAGATGCCATTCATTGCTCTCTCCATTAAACACAAGTTTGAATGATTAATCAGTACAAACAAATTAGGCTATACTATTAAGTAGGGATGCACAATATGGATTTTTTATGCTGATACGATAACCGACAATTTATCGTCTTTATCACCGAAAAGACAACTGATAAAATTTTTGCATTTTAAAATGAAGTTCATAACCTGTAGATTTGATATAATTCAAGGAAAGAAAGGCTGAGATGTAGTGAGCAAAAATGGATGATTTAATATTCCATATCTGTTCTAACATCACTATTGTTAACAAACAACAGTTCTGACTCATCAAATGTTCATTTATTTTTTCTAGTAAACTTAACAAACATATTTTGGCTTTCACAGAACATAAGGCCTATTAATCATTTTGCATAAGAATCCAAAATAAATAATTATTATTATGGTTTGATTAATCATCAGCTATAATTTCATTATCAGAATAATACATAATAATATAAATGTCCCACTATCAGCTGATCATTTATCTGCCCTGATAATCATTGTGCATCCCTGCCACTAACATATCCACAGTGTCGCAATTTGCCGCCACATCAACTGACACCAGTTCCCTTCTGAACAGCAGTCCAACCTGCCAGCAGACTGCTTCCAGTTCCTGAGCTTCCTCAATCCAGAAACCAGCAGTGTGAGATAATCGTTCTCAGCTGTTCTCAGCGCAGTTTCATGAATCTTCCCAAAGCAGTGCCAGTGCAGGGACATGCAGCATATAGCAAAGGCAAATTCATTAGCAGGATATCAATGAAATATTCTACACTTGTTTCCAGACAACTGTGAGAGAAAGAAAATAAGAATTAGGGCTCTTTAGGACACGCAGGTGGAGAGTGTTGCAGTGGTTGGAGCAGCCAGCCAGTGGGAAATGAAATAAAGCCTTAAGTGCTCACTGTAGTCGGGGTTGGAGACCGTCTCCATTGACATGATACACACGTCCTGTGTTTGACATTGGCAGTTGGAAACGTGCCAGTAGCCTAAACTCTACTGTAGGCTGGGGCCCATTCTGCAGATGAATGAGCCTACAATAAATCATTACAGCCCAGTGTGCCAGACATTAGTGGCCCCCAGGTCCACGTCTCAGACTAATGCATCCTGGGATGGAAATAGAAACATTAACATAATGAAAGTTCAAAATTCAAGCCTTATATGGATTATTACTCAGTGTAGCTTGTGTGTGTGTGTGTGTGTGTGAGAGGGTTGGTTTATACTAAATGTATATATAAATGTTATACCCTACTATAATCGACAAATTAAGATGCATTCAGGACATTTTCTTTTCTTAGCAGTTATTGCCTGATTTACCCTAAAATGTTGCGGAACTATGCAATCATACTTGTCTCTACAAACACTGATTGAGACCCCCCCCCCCAGGACGGCTGGCTCTCCAACGACCCATTCAGAGAAATCCTTCTGAGGATGACGAGAAAGCCGCGGCCACATCAGTTCATTGGCCTGATGGGGAAACGCTCCACGGGTGAGAGCTCCTTCTCGGCACCACACACAGCTTTTCTCTCCCTCCACGGACCTGTTTTTAAAACCCCTCTCTTTCCTCTCACAGCAAACGCACAGATCACCCACAAAAGTAAGTATCATATTAGTGTAGTATGGATTTACACTTGGTTGGTTGACATTTTTCCGGCCTGCAGCTATCCCTTCTTTAGCTTGTAAGAAGCCTATTAATGCCCAGTCATTCTTCAAAGCAATAAAATCGCTTGTCAGTTTTGTTAATGTTACATTCACTTGTTATTGAATTTACCTCAAAAGTCAGGGGGAAGGGGGATTTGAATGCATAATAACATCTGTGCTTTTATGGGTTCAGAAAATTCTCCAATGCCTTTGCCAGTCCATGAGTCCCCCCCCCCATCCGCCCAGAGACCAAAAAGATCATATAAAATTCATATAAAACGTGTAGAATGTAATCTTTCCAGAAGAAATAAGGAGAACATGACATCAGTGTCCTCAGTGGTAGCTACGCCCCTGCTTCTGTGTCTCAGACTTAAAATAAACCGTCTATAAACACACTGAATGCTGTAAAATGCTTTGTCACAAAGCTGCTCTGTATCATAATACTAAAACTCTCCGATTTCTATGCAGATTGCCTCATATAGGAGAAAAGCCACATCTGTCAACATCAGACGCAGGTTGTTGTGTGACTGACATTAGCGGCAGTAAAAAGCATGGAGCCAGCAGGTGTTTTAGGGGGCGCGTGGCATATATATCCCAGAATGTTGCAATAAACTACATTAAAGGAGTGATGGGTTGAGCCATTTGGTCTCCGACGCTTCGTTCCAAAATCACAGAACAGTGTAAGCACAATGGGGAAGAAAGCAAATCCTCTCATATTTCGCCCACAGTGTTATTAATTGAGTTTATGCCAGTGGTTAAGAAGGAGTGTATGAGCACACCGTCTCACGGCGTTTAATTCATTGATTTTGCACATTTTTTGCTTTTCTTTTGAACACCAGACCACATTAATTTGTCAGTAAAGAGGGTGGTCTGGAATCTGTGTGTGACAAAGAGGAAAGAGATAAGGAGCAATGGAAAAGGAATGAGGAGGAGGGGATTTTCCCTTTTCTCTGTCAGGTTTTTTTTTTTCTGGTCTAAATTAGTCACCCACTCAGTGATGCAACACAGCGCAAGTAAGTATACATCTAATTTATTCCTCTTATGGAGGCATGGCTAGAAGTCAGTCATCATTAGGGGAGAGGGAGAGTGCTGGGATCAATGCCCCAAGGACATGTGAGAGTTAAATTGGATTGTTTACGCGTGTGATGGATAGAGGGAGCTCCGCGTTTCTCCCGTCACTTGGAACCAGAATGTATTCTGCCAATACACTCTTACACAAAGGGACAAATCAGTGGAGAGACAAGAGTCAGCTTCCTCACCTTTTTTATATATGTAGGATCAACTCTCATCAGACTAATGCAAATATTGATGTTTGTAATGTAAGATATTCCCTCAGGGCTCACTATAGTTTTAGAACACCCCAATCCAATATACACCCACTCCCCCTCCTCATGATCACATTACAGTCCATTACTGTGATTGACAGGTGCCCCAGTCAGTCTCCATGCAACTGTCTGTCACATTTACACCACTCAGGGTTCCCACTCTTTAAGAAATCATTTTCCAGGACCTTTTTCAAGAGTTTTTATTGTAGGTGGTCAGTGTTTATGGGACATTCCGCGTTAGCTCACTTGTGTGACGCACTTGGCCGATTTTTCCGCTGCGGTCTCTGGTGAATTGACTACTGAGTTTTCCACTCATTGTAACATTCATTTGGCCATAAGTAACAGTTCACATCAAGTAGAATTTATCTTGTTTTACAGATCTGAGTGAAAATTGTTGATTATTTCCAGGATCTTTGGGTAATTTTAATCAATTTCTGGGTTTTTCAGGACGAATGGGAACCCTGACCACTGCAAACCCAGGTCCCAGTGTCTTACTGAGTTAAGTTTGGTTTCACAGAGCTGAGGTTAAAGCAGTGAAATGTGTCTCTATCAGGGCCATAGCTACCACCAAGGACACCGTGGTCACATCCACACTATACTGTCAGGCGACATTTTGACATCGTACTGAGAAAGAGTCTATATTCTGCTCTCACACACAAACAGAGAAGGTTAACAGAGAAGGAGAGCAGAAAAAAAGATTTGTGATGCACAAAATTAGGTTTATTTCTTCAGGCTTGAGATGAATCTACTTTTTGTTCTTGTGAAAAACGACCTCTTAGGCTTGATCAGGAATAATGACTTGCTGGTTAAAGTGGTCACAGCCTGCACAATAAACATCCCTTCCAGAGCTTTGTTTTAATGAGTCACAAGCCTTTTTGTGACTCCTTTTTCTTAAAAGCTTAAGAAACACTGGACTAAAGGTCTTAAAATGTGAGTTGTTTTATTATATATGAGAAACAAATATGTATAGAAAATACTGAAATTCTTAAAGCTGCAGTAGGTAACTTTTTGTCATATTTACTGAAACGTTCACTATATCCTGACAATAGAACATGAGACAGATAAAAATCAGGTTCCTCCGGCTCCTCCTAGTGCTCCTAATGGTATTTGCAAGAATCCACCGGGCCTGAACAAAAACAACCAATCAGAGCAGAGAAAGATAGAAGGATGCTTTGTGTGGGAGGCTTGAATATAGTTGATTGTTGAGTCTCATTCCCAAAGCGTCTGTATTTGACACCCTGGAAATAGGACTCAACAATCAACTAACTATTCTCACCGCTGATTGGTTTTATATATGATATTATCTGTCTCATGTTCTACTGTCAGGATATAGTTAAAGTTTAGGCAAATATGACAAAAAGCTATTTTTATAAAAATTACCTACCGCAGCTTTACATATAAATGTGTGTATATCTTCACCAGGGAGTCAATAATATTAAGAAAAAGCAATCAGTAAAATCTCATTTAAATGATCAGAAATGTTCAGACTATTCTACAGTAGCTGTTGTCTGAGAGGTTGCTGCGGCACTGGTTGCAGTTAGCTACTACAAACTGGTCTCAATTTAAAATATGTTTTCTTTGAAGGGCACAAAGTCAACTCCTTTGTTGGACTGATGGGGAAAAGAAGCCAAGAGGAGCCAGGTGAGCTCAATTCAAGTTAAGCTGCACCTCATGGTTCTCACTTTATTTATGAAAGTAATAAAAGGGCAAAATGTGTGCTTAAGCTAACGAGCTGTGTCCCTCTGCAGAGTCCTATGAGTGGAGCACAATACAGACGTACGACAAGCGCCGCTGAGCAATCATCTCCTCTCCTGCCTGCTTCTCATCTAGCCATTCCTCATCCACGGGAGGGGTGCCCGATGCTGCTTTTGTTTTCTCCAAAACTGTGTGTAGCTGTTAGTCAAATAAAATGATTCTGTTTCCACATTGTAGTGATGTAGCAGTGCTGTACCTGTGCCAGTTTCATTCGTCCCAGCAGAAGGTGGATGAGGAGGGGGAATGGTGTCATTATCAATGTTAGTGTTTTCTGTGAGCGTTTTCCACCAGCTGCCGTGCTACAAAAGACTAAATGTTGTTGTGGACCATCAATGCAAAGCTATACCCTGGGGTATGCTGAAAATTGCACTGCCAAAGTCACTGTATAGTGCCTCATAACTGTTTAACTGCAACTGATTGTTCTATAAATAACACACTGGTTCTCCTTTTGACTTTCAACTGACTTTAGAAGAGCTGTCATGTTCTCCACCTGCACATATGGTGCAGTATGACAGGATACCTGTGTGTAATATTAAAATTATTTTCTTTACTGGTTCAACTTCAGCTTGCAAGTTGTGAATTCCTTGTGAAAAAGAAAAAACCTCCCGGTGTTCAGAGCGTCTGAAATAGTGAGGTAAGGGCACACTCTGTTAGACAGCAGAGGTACTACAAACTGACAACACACTCCAGTTCCAAGAGGTGAATTTATTTTAGCAGCAATTAGTACCAAACCGCAACAATAAAGAAAAATCTAGTTAGGCAGATCATGGACAAAAAAACTAAAAATATAATGCAATCCAATAAAACAGACTTGCAATAAATTATTCACAACTATGAAGCTCACTTTGTTCAAATGATCCTCAAGGTTTGATGCTTACTGGTTACTGAATTGCAGTATATTGTCAGGCATCCATTTCCTGTAGTTCACTCACATCTCCACACTCTAACTAGGGTTGAGCAAAATATCTATATATATCTATATAGATATATATATCGCCCGAGCCTTACTTAAAACTGCAGTAGGTAACTTTTATATTAGCTGAAACCCTCACTATATCCTGACAGTAGTACATGAGACAGATAATCAGTGAAACAATCAGGTTCCTCTGGCTCCTCCTAGTGCTCCTAATGGTATATGCAAGAATCCACCGGGCCTGAATGAAAACAACCAATCAGAGCCGAGAAAGATAGTTGATTTTTGAGACTCATTCTCTGGGATTCAAATAAACACTCTTTGGCACCCTGGGGATGACACTCAACAGTCAAATGTCTTCAAACTTCCAACCCAAAGTGTCTATAACTTTCTTGGCTCTGATTGGTTGTTTTCCCCCCCCCACAGATTATGGTCTGGCCATCATGGTCTACTGTCAGGATATAGTAAAAGTTTCAGCAATTATGACAAAAAGTTATTTTTATGAAAGTTACCTACTGCAGCTTTAACATGATGTGCCTGTGCCACACACTTGCATAGCCAGTCCTAACCGAACACCTAGTTCCCAGTGAAGAACAGCAGAGGTGTCATTAATCAGCGTGAAAAGCTAATGCCAGCTTCACTCACTGAGTCACCTCCATCCATGAGAAACTGTAAGATGTCTTTCACACAAATTGCATAAGATACTAGTCAACAAGCTGGAGCATCAACCTTTTTGGTGTTAGCAGCTCTGAATACAGTAATCTGTTAGAGGTTACACCCTAAACCTACATAGAAACATGAGAAAATATATCTCCCAAATAGACATCTAATTTAGATAAGTTGAAGGATCAGTATGAAGCTATTAAAATATATTTATCATGTCTACGGTCATTTATGAGGCCACGGTATCTAAGAGGGTCACCCTACATGGTTCTACATAACAAGACTGATGTGGCGTTCAAGGCCCATTGTTTTTAGATTGGTAACTGATCTTTTTTGTGCCCTTGAAAATAAAAAAATATTGACACAACAAGGAAAGCAGTGTAACAGCATGTAATCCATGACACTAAAGCTCAGGCTCAGAATGTTTTAGTTGGCTGAGCAGCTCCTCAGGGAAGGCTTCACAGTCACATATTAAATGTAATATATCATAGTGCCCAAAAGATCATGGTGTTCACTGTGATGGATCATCTTTCTCAAGCAACTTTCAAATCCCTGCAAGTTCATTTTCATCTCTCAACACAGGCCTTTGTGGCTACAATCACACATCAATGGCACTTGCTGTATAGCGCAGTCAGCTGCACAAAGCTGAACAGGGTCTAATCAGGTTTTTCTAAATAGTAGCTGTATAGCTCCTCTTATTTTGACAAGTAGCAGTCCCAGAAATTGCCCAGTTGACATGCTCAGTGTAACTAATTTCAAATGGAGTTCAATTTAAAGCTGCAGTGGTCATTTTAGAATATATGTCATATTTTACAGTACAGTATTACATGAGACAGATAATCAGTGAAAAAATCAGGTTCCTCTGGCTCCTCCTAGTGCTCCTAATGGCATTTGCAAGAATCCACCGGGCCTGAATGAAAACAACCAGAGGCGAGAAAGATAGTTGATTGTCACAGTTCAGTCGTTGTCTTATTTTGAAGTTCTGTGCGTTTCCCGTTTTATTTTGTACCTTTCTTTCCCTTGTTTCTGATCTTCTCACTTCCTTTCCCTGTGTTTCCCGCCAATGGTAATTGTTTGCTCCGCCCTCAATCACCTGCACCTGCATCCGATTACCTTACACCTGCTCACTATATAGTCTCTGTGTTTTCCTCCCTCCTGTGCCAGTTCGTCTTTTTCTTCTCCAACAAGTGTACCAGCAGTATTTATGGTGTTCATGTACGTTGGTTTTCTGGATTTTTGCCTGCCCTTTGACTAGCCTTTTTTGGACTGGTTTGCCATTCTGTGGATCCTGTGTACTGAACCTTGCTTCAGTGAAAAAGGAACTGATTTACCAAGTTACATCATTCTCTGCTCTGATTGGTTGTTTTTGTTCTGGTAAAGCAGATTCTTAAATGCCATTAAGCGTACTAGGAGGAGCCAGAGGAACCTGATTTGTTCACAATTTATTTGTCTCATGTACTACTGTCAGAACCAAGTCTGAATGTCACCCATTGGTCTGTGGAGTACCGTTTTGAAGGCTTGAGTTTGGCGTTATGGCCGTTGCGTGACAGTGTCAGAGCCAACAGCTGTCTCATGTACTAGTGTCAGGACAGGCAGCAATAATGACAAAACTATATTTTTAAAGTTACTAACTGGAGCTTTAAATTGATAGTTTAGGTTTTTTGAAGTGGGGTTGTATGAGGTACTTGTCCACAGTCAGTACATTACCTGCAGTAGATATACTCCTGCAGTTGCTATTTTAACAATATTTTCAGAGCTTGTCCTTGCAGTCAGACAGCCCTTTCCTTTGGTGCTACATTTCCTCAGCCATATCTGATCAATCTTCAGAAGTTCTTTTTCTGTATACTCTGGTTCATGAAGGTATCCTCTTGGCTCCACAGGGAACAGTATTTCATCATTGCTGTCAGAGTCAATTATTTTTCTGTTCCATAAACTCCACTCCACTCCAACAGCTGATCTGCTGCACAATACGCCGTTCAAGGAACAGCTGGGCTGAGGCGTAGGAGTACAGAAGTTATAAGTTGAGACAATGTAGCGTCAAAGGACATGAGAATGTTCTTAACACTGTACAGTGTACACTAAAACTGATATTGATTTTTTTTTTTTTTTTAAAGCTGCAGTAGGTAACTTTTAGAAAAAATAATCATTATTGCTGAAATTTTCAGTGTGTTCCAACAGTAGTACATGAGACAGATAATCTGTGAAAAAAATCAAGTTCCTCTGGCTCGTTCTAGTGCTCCTAATGGTATTTGCACAAATCTACTGGGCTGCAACGAAAAAAAACCAATCAGACCCAAGAAAGAAATAGACACTTTGGGTTGGAAGTTTGAAGATAGTTGATTGTTGAGTCTTATTCCCAGGGTCCCAGAGCGTCTGTATTTGACGACACAGGAATGAGACTCAACAGTCACCTGTCCTTCTTTGCTTGGATTGGTTGTTTTCATTCAGGCCTGGTGGATTCTTGCAAATGCCATTAGGAGCACTAGGAGGAGCCAGAGGAACTTGATTTTTTTTACAGATTATCTGTCAGGATAAAGTGAAAGTTTCAGCAAATATGACAAACATATTTTAATAAATTACCTACTGCGGCTTCAAGGTGGCTAAAATAAGGTTTTCTACTGCAGGCAATACAGTGACTATGGATAAGTACTTCATACAACCCCACTTCACAAAAGCTGAACTAAACAAAGTACAGTATGACACACAGAATGTTTTAAGAAGACCAACATATTGTTGACTGACACACACACAGCTGTTCCCGAGCTGCTCATTGATCTTTATCAGGTTTGTAGATACACAGGGTCCGGGCCGATGGGTCGGTGGCATTGATCCAGCGTGGCATCCAGTAATGGGGGAGCCACTTAGCCCGGCCTGGGTAGTGCTTCTCAAACACCTGTCTGAAGTAGTAGGACTCTTTGGTGCGTGGAGGGTTGTGAGGGAACGTCTTACAAGCCTTCTCCATCTGGTCATCGTTCACCTGAGAGAAGATAGAGGCCAGGTCAGACAATGAAGGACCACAGAGGTGTTTCAGTGTCCCTTCAAATATACTGGAATACATGTGTTGGACTGAGATATGTAAGGAATTCTTATTTTTCTACCAAAGAACTGCATTTTTGGCAGCTGCAAAACATATTTGAAACATGGCACAAAATTTACCTGTGGCGAAAACTTACATGTGATAGAGGTCTTACACCTGGGCGTGGTAAAATGGCTCGACAGTGCCCTCTAAATGTAGCCCCCGATGCACGTTTCACATTATGTATGAAAATCAATACACACATGTACATAGGCAAACAAAAAGGCCACCTGGACCCAACCCTGAACTCAACAGTAAGTCGTAGTAAGTAAGACATTTTTAATTTAGTGGTCATTTGTGGCGATTTTCACGCACTGTGAACAAACTCCTCATAGAGAACTGATCAGGAATGAGACCTGTGTGATGTTACACTTTGTTAAAAAAAATCAACTCAGTTCAGTCTCCTTGCTCGTTGTTCTGACTCAGAATCAGTACCGCTTTTCCGTTATTATTTAAAAGGTGGCTGTTCAAATATATATATTTAAATTATTTAATTCTTTTTACAGGTCTTGGTTCGGCAGTAACACGTACCATAGACTCTAGGTGGTCCTGCAGGCAGGTGTACCAGGACTTCTTCTCAGACATCATACCGTCACTGAAGGCCTCTTTGCGCCTCCACAGGATCTCATCAGGGATCAAGTTGAGACCTTTGAAGGAGTCCCTCAGAAGATGCTTTTCAACGCCGTTCTGTTCACACATGACATTCAACACTATCATTACAAAGCCACGCTAAAACACCGCCTCCAAACATACCGTCATTTTATGGAGAGTGAAATAAATGCAACGGCTGTACACATCTACTGACCTTGGGAACCCTCATCTCCTCGGGCAGAGAAAGGTAGTACGCTGTGAATCTGTGGTCCAGGAAAGGCACTCTAAGTTCCAGACTGGAGGATAAAAAAAAAGGAACATCAGAGCAGTTGAGACAAATTCATCAACAACTTACGTACAGAATGTATCATATGATTAGGGGGTGTAAGAAAATATTGAAAAATATCACATCGTAATATTTCGGTTTTGTGATATAGTATCAACTCTCAAAAATACTGTATCAACAGCAGTGATAGTAACTTTTTATTTTATTTTTTTAAATCATAATATATCACCCTGTTTACAGTATCGCAATATATTGAATCGTAACCCCTGTATCGTGATACATAACGCATGGCCAGATTCTTGCCGATGCATACATACACTGCAAGTGAAGAGGTAGGATGATTGCAGGACTCCCTATATGTTATTCATCCACTGGCACTGTATAAAATGGTTAATAGCTCCATTACTATCAATTATTAGTGTTCATCATTGGGTGCCTTTATTTTTAATTGATTTGCTCATATAAAAAGCAGTATTAACCTTACTGATTGGTGGCATTCATTTCTGCAGATCTCCAGCCTCATTATTGAGGTTTAATTAATCACATTTTGCTCTAATTATAATGCATTATTCATTTCACCACTGATGCTCCTCAATCATGTTGCTGTTGACCACTTTATCTTTCTCCTCTCACAAAGGAGTTACCTTTTAGTGGTAAAATTAAAGATCTGAACACCTTTCAGGCTACTGAAAATGAACATTCCTGAGAGAATGAGCACAATGTTAATTAGTACAATTACTAATGTAAGTCAATAATGAATAGTTTTTCTCCCCAATTAAATAACTGACTCACAAAACAAATGTACAAAGAATTAGAGTCCCGTGGTTGTATGCCTCTGCGATACAGGAAAGATTCAGTTTACATCCACGTTTGTCCAGACTCATAATATACATTGCGAATACTGGAAGTTATCACTATATTGATGCTATATATGTATGATTGCAGTAAATATACACTACACACATATTTGATTACTATGTACAGATGGATTCTTACAAAGTGTAGTGCTAAATGTGCTGCTTCTGCGTTCCGCTGGCATTTTTAGGATACATTATATGAATATATGTGAAAGCTGAATCTGTGTAAAGTGACAGTGTATACATGTCATGTATGTAGGGCGGCTGTGGCTCAGAGGCAGAGCGGGTTGTCCCTTGAAGGTTGTTGGTTCGATCCCCGGCGCCTCCTGCCACGTGTCGAAGTATCCTTGAGCAAGCTACTGAACCCCAAATTGCTCCCGTTGCACAGCATTGGTGTGTGAATATGTATGACTGAGTTTCTGTTCGATGGACTTTTCCATCGCTGTGTGAATGTGTGTGAAAGGGTGAATGTGGCACGTAGTATAAAAGCACTTTGAGCGGTCGGAAGACTAGAAAGGCGCTATACAAGTACAGGTCCATTTTCCATTTTTTCCATTTCCATTTTGGAATCTACATCGAATATAAAAAGAGGGAATGATACACAGATTCATGTCTTTTGCTGGTTTATGTTTCATGGACACACTGCAGTGTGTACCCAGCCTGAATTCTTTAGTGAGGGCAGAGGTGAAGTGAAAGATGATACCCGTGTGCAGCAGTTGTGCGATCAGCACGGAGGACATCAAACAGGTAGAGTTCCTTCATCAGACGAACACTGTCCTCTGCAGCTACTTTGGGAGACGGAGCCTGGAGGAGGAACACAGTTCTGTTAGTACACATGCTTCAAGACCCCCTTTACATTCCTAACACGTTCAGACAGGCGGTCTCATGTCACTCTTATGTAAATGTCACAACAGCAATCAGACGTAGTGACATTTCTTTATCACTTTCAATGTGTCGCAAGTCTGAAGAGAGTTTGTACACGAGATTGTGTGTCAACAGGCGAGCCGCCATTGTTTCCTGCTATGGACGAGTCGAAACTGCGCAGCCAATGAGAGCAACTGCAGGTGTATATCTACAGCAGGTGTATATCTACTACAGGTGTATATCTACTGCAGGTGTATATCTACTGCAGGTAATGTACTGACTGTGGAGAAGTACCTCATAAAACCCCACTTCAAAGAACCCAAACTATCCATTTAAAGCTCTTTGAAAATAACTTTGAAACTATAGTTTTGTCATTATTGCTGACTGTCCTGACACTAGTACATGAGACAGCCGCTGGGTCTGTCTTACTGTCATGGCGATGGCCATAACGCCAAACTCAAGCCTTCAAAACAGTACTTCACAAACCAATGGGTGATATTCACACTTGGTTCTGACAGTACATGAGACAGATAAACCGTGAACAAATCAGGTCCTCTTGCTCCTCCTAGTGTTAATGCATTTGCAAGAATCTACCATGTCTGAACGAAAACAACCGATCTGAGAAAGATAGAAAGACACGTTGGGTTGGTGGTTTGAAGATAGTTGATTGTTGAGTCTCATTCCCAGAGTCCCAAAAGCGTCTGTATTTGACAACGTGGGAATGTATTACTGTCTCATATACTACTGTCAGGATATAGTGAAAGTATATGACAAAAAGTTATTTTTATAAAACTTTTATAGTGCAGCTTTAATAAATAGGGATACCTACACTATCAGGGTGAGATTCACACAAACTGTCTAAAACAAAATTAGGTATTTTCACTGGTTTGGCCAACACAACATTTATTAAAAACAAAATCTTGGGCCGTCCTAGTGCCGCAGTAGTCTAAGGAACACACATGTAACAGCTACGCCCATCTCACCAAAGACCCTGTGCTGCATGTCACCCTTCTCTCTCCCTGTTTCTCCTCAGTGTAAGCTTTCAAATAGAGGCACACTTCAACAGACGAACTTCAGCCACTGAAGGTCAGCAAACACAAGGTTTTCATCCATAGTTACTGACTCTGCTGCTCTGCATGCCTAGGGAGTTTAGTTGGTCACATGGTGCCACATATTGTAACTTATGCTGCATTCACGTGCTCTTCAGACAGTCTCACTTCCCATATTGGGAAGGACATCATTCTTCTGATTTGAGGCTGAATTAGTGTGAAGTTTCTCCCCATTAAGAGACGCTCTGCGCATTTACGCACAAGGTATTTTACACCTCCAGAAGTTCCCACAAACAGCAATCTCCTGATAAATCTTGTTTCCTTTGGAGAGTTTCTTTATTTTACTTCATAAATGGTAAATATATATGTATAGCGCCTTTCTAGTCTTCTGACCACTCAAAGTGCTTTTACACTACATGGCACATTCACATTTTCACACACATTCACAGAGCGATGCACAGGAGCAATTTGAGGTTCAGTATCTTGATACTTCAACATGTGGCACCAGGAGCCGGGGATCGAACCAACAACCTTCTGATTAGGAGACGACCCGCTCTGTCTCTGCGCCACAGCACAGTTTTTAAGTTTTGCTGCTTAATGATATTTGCTGCAGTGACTTTGAAACACATGGAAATGTTTAAAATGACTGAAAGCATCCTCTCTAATCATTATAGTCTATTACAGGCTGCATCAATATAACACAGAATAAATAAAGAAATCACCTGTAACCTGCGCTGCTCGACAGAAGAGGCGCTTGAAGAAAATCAGTTTTTGCGCTTTTCCACGGCTTGCTTTGGAGGATAGCAGCTTGGATGCAACTTTTATAGTCTCTGTTGAACCTCTCTATTGCACCGTTGGCAGATGGGGGTACACAGAAGAGAAGACATGAGCAATGCCTCTTTCCTTGAGGAATGAAGAGAATGCAGCAGCTGTAAATTGCGGCCCATTACCAATGACCAAGGACTCTGGTTGGCCATAGTGGGCAAAGACACTGC